>NC_140290.1:4417110-4569610 GCF_964030765.1 Micromesistius poutassou | reverse complement strand
TGTGTGTGTGTGTATAGGCCTATATCTACAGTATATAAACTTACACTGTTGTATATTTTAGAGCATAGGCCTACGTGTTATACGAGATATGCGAGTTGAAGCTGCGTTACGGCTGTGCATCTATCATCAATGCCACCCCCCCCCCCCCCCCCCCCTCTCTCTCTCTCTCTCTCTCTCTCTCTCTCTCTCTCTCTCTCTCTCTCAATATCAGACTATATACACACAACTGAAACTGTAATACATGTTCAATGCATCGTGTGCAGCAGTGTCAATATTCCAATATGTCCAATATGAAGAGAGAGCGTTGCCATTCTGGACCAAAGTTATCCGGGGGGTGAACTCAGGGAACTAGATATACGACGTGAAAAGCAGACACCAACTTCACGAGCTCCAGGGGAGGATTACTATAGACTTCTTACGTAGAGCTGGGGGCCTCAAAGCTTGAGGCATCTTACGTCTGGGGGCATCTTACGTAAAGCTGGGGGCCTCTTACGTAGAGCTAGCCTAATCTTTTAGAAAGGGAATTTCAACCTATTTTGCGCTAAATTTTCTTTCAATTAAATAATATGTTGAATATCAATTATTTTATTGCCGTAAGCCATCTACATTTCAAACGTTTTACATTTTCCAACGAATTGAGAGTATAAATGAGAATGAATTGATTGTTCAATGCATGTAAAATAACAACAACAACAACAACAACAACAACATACACTAACTCGAGGTTGTACTCCTAGCCGACATGCTGGAACAGGGTAACATAAATGTAGTACAAACAATGAGGGGCCTACATTATTAACAATGTCTATGATAAGGCATGGACTCAGGCCTATGAATGCTTGTATTTCACTGTTCAAAAGAGGTTGCATGTGCTCTAACAGTACAAGTTTTCCTCCACGATGAATATTCTTCTGTTTATCCAAACCTCATTAAGAACGGAATGACACGGAAATCGAGAGAGCATTGATTTATGATAGCCTACCTTGTCAAATCAACTTGACATATTTGATTCAGGGCTAACACTAGTGGTTGAGATGTTGGGGTGCGAGAAATATTGGCGTCAGACACGAGACTCTTCTCGGTGCAGGCTGCTCAATTATAACATCACGTTTTCCTTTTGCAGAATATCCATATCAATCAAAGCAACCGTGGAAATTGCTCCCTGACCAGCACATCATGGTTAATATATTAATTTATATTATATTCAAATTATTATGTTACTTCCATTTCTGTCTCCCCTTTATCTCTCTGTTTCACACTCACACACACACACACACACACACACACACACACACACACACACACACACACACACACACACACACACACACACACACACACACACACACACACACACACACACACACACACATGCATGGAACTAATTGATTGCGCTGGGGAATTGTACCTAAATCCCTCTCGGTTCCATCGCGGACGCCGAACATCGCATATTGCACATTTAGAAACGTAACAACTTATGACTTTCGTGGCACGTCATGAGAACTACAGTGTGCGAGATCACATGAAGCACAACAACAAATGCACACATCACACTATTAGGCCTACTTATTTTGTGGTTTACCGACATTTAGTTATTTGGACAGAATAAATAACTAAATATGCTGAATAATTCTGGATATTTATTATTGTTATTATTATCATTATTATTATTTTTATATCCATTATTATTATTGAATGACTGATATGCAACAAATATTGAACAAAAATATGAAACATAAAATAAGAACGAACTAATTACATTACTCTGATATGATGTAATATTGTTAGAGTTATATTATCTATTATAATACAACTGTTAGGCATTACCCTATTTAGAAGGTAAATTTCGCCCCAAAAAAATATGCGTAGAACAAATAAAAGCATTCATCCATAGTCATCAACGGGACGCCCGCATTAATAGCAGCAGGGCGACAATCTGACACCAAAAACATTGGGGTTTTCTTGGCAACGAGCCAAGTACAATGATGTGTTAGAGAATACTCGTTTGTTACATTAAACATTACATTCGTTTCGTTTAGGCAATCATTTCACTCTCGACTTTAGTTTCTGAGTCTTGAGTCTCTTGTAGGCTATTACAGTAAATACATTTAAATAGTCAAATTGGCATGCATGTGTGTGTGTGCGTGTATGTGTGTGTGTGTGTGTGTGTGTGTGTGTGTGTGTGTGTGTGTGTGTGTGTGCGTGTTTGAGTGAGTGTGTGTGCTTAGATTAATTAGACATCACACCTCGTTGAAAATGCATTAGCTGAGAGGCAGCAATCCACATGACGTCATCCCCTTCCATTCTTTCATCCAGCCCACTTTTCAAAAGCTATTTTTGAAAACTGAGTTACACAGTCCATAAAACCAAGCACCACATTTTTAATGGAGAAAAAAAAGGCACAAACAGAGCGTTAGGAAGATAGAGAGAGAGATATAATGGTAAATTATGAGGTCGAAGGTATTGCCACGATATGACGTTCATATTCATAATCCTTCCTGAAAAACATCATGACCGTTTACAACAAATTGTATTTAAATGATATGCACATCTACATGAATCCATCACAATTAACATCCAAAAAGGAAGATCCGGTTATAAATTAATCTTTGAGGATAAAACCGTCAACAATTAAATGGTTTTGTTTCTTCAACGCAGGCCTCCAATTTTTTTATGTCAATAAATGTATCAAAGAAATAAAATATGATATAGGCAATGTTTAAACTGAAAGAACATAAACAATAGTGTCATTAGAAAATAAATAAAAATATGTATTACAAAAGTAAGAATTATGAGATATAAAGATAATAGCTAATTTCTTACGGCTTTCTGTCAATAAAATGTAACTTTTTACATACCATCACCCTTCTATACCTTTATAATACATTCCCCCACATCTTGAGCCCTATGAAAACACACTCATCCTTTAGCAGGAGAACAACAATGAGTTTCTATTGGTAGTCAGGCTGGGCTAAGGTGAAGATATGAGCTCTACTTGGCTTATGTTATACCACAACATGAATTGATTGATTACCAATGATCCTTCACAGTACAAAGGAATATTCTCATATAAGTTCTGTCTAGGGTTGTATCTGTTCTCCTGTTCATTTAAAAAAAAATCTGCTTTCTCAATGTCTTTGTTCATACAGGTGTATTCACGCTGGCAGTGTGTTTGTGAATGAGTGTGAGTGTGTGTGTGTGTGTGTGTGTGTGTGTGTGTGTGTGTGTGTGTGTGTGTGTGTGTGTGTGGAAGACCAAGGACTGCGTGACCAAGGCCTGAGGGGTTGTCTGTTATCTTTGGTTATCTAGCTGTATGAGTGGCATACATTCTTCATAAAGCTAGATAACCGAAAGTAACAAGAATCCCATTACACGCTCGCCAGGCCCCCCCACACACACGCCGCCACCGCAAGAGAAAACACAGAAACCCAAGACGCAAAAAACGTTGAACCACAGAAAAGGATTTCACCCTGATGCCACAGAAAGGAGATCCAAGGTAGGTTGTGACAGGATGTTTCTGTGTTCCGTCCGTGTGTTTCGTCAGTGTTTGCGTGTTTATGTGGGGGCCCTCACAGAGGAGTTGTGTGAAATGTGTGTTGAGAACACGCAACGGTATTTGTTATGGCAAAAGAGTGGACGAGTGTTAACGTGAATTAAGGAATGTTACAGTGGCAAACGTTGAAAGGCTTCTTTTAATTAGATCTGCATATTCTATTTTTGGCGCTATCAGATTGTGTGTGTGTGTGTGTGTTTGTGTGTGTGTGTATGTGTCAGTGTGTGTGTATGTGTGTTCACATGTGTCCAGTGTATTATCTGTGTTTTTGTGTGTGTGCACGCATGTCCAGTGAGTGGGTTTTTGTGTGTGTGTGTGTGTGTGTGTGTGTGTGTGTGTGTGTGCGTGTGCACCGGTCGAGTGTATGAATGTGTATGTGTTTGTTTTAATTGTGTGGTATGCTTTGACACTTTCGCTGGCATGCACCGATGTGTGTAGCATAGTGTTATAGCATAGTGGTGTAGCATAGAAACACCAACAGGCTTCCTAATGAACACGACTCCCCTTTGTCCATCTGTGTTCAAATGGGTATCTGTCTGTAGGCACTGCCATTGCATAATAATAATAATAATACTAGTATTTGGTATGTTTCAGTTAAACACTGCTTTAGGAGACAATAAACTCACACAGATACACAAAACACAATTCATAATACACAACACAAAACACACGCACACACACACACACACACACACACACACACACACACACACACACACACACATACATACACACAAATGTAAATACATCCTCCAAAAATAGACTTTTGGAGGAAGAAAAAAAGGCATGAAATGCAAGATAGGCACCCCAACGTATATTCATAGTTTTGTGAATCTGTGTTGTTAGCTAATAGGATGCATGCGATTATAGGCAATTGCATGACAAATAAATGGGTGGCTGGTATAGTGCGTATTGTTGTTACAGCAAATGCAAGGTGCAAGTTGACACATGGAGAGTGTGAAGAAGACCAGACGGAGAGCATTGAAATAGTGTATCAGCCCATGGCCTATAAATTTCAGATGTGTCAAACTCAAAGTCAGTGTTATCATGGGCAAAAAAAAATCATGCCTACACGAATGCTCGATTTTATTGCTTCATACATATCCCATACACCAAAAAACTGCGACACATATCAATTTTAAAACAGCATTTCAGATTTATTAGGTATACGACAATAATGTCAGGATCTGGATAATGTGTTCCTATTTTTTTTTTTACACATGCTCATTTCCAACCTTATGCTGTGGATCAGCTGCTCCAGTTGGCTCATAGCTGGGGAGGAGAAAAAACCCTCTAATCATCACCTTTTTCAAGAGGCAATTAGGGGCCAGGGGGGGCGTCGTTTGGAGCATCTCCACTCTGCTGGCTACTTCATCGTCCTTGTGTTCTATAGCCACGCCACCGGACTGCGCCGTAAACAAGGTTAAGCAGCCCGGTCTCCCAGCAGCCCGTAATATACAGTGTACACACACGTACAGTACTGTAGCAACCAGAGCAAGTGCACGCTTGGCAGTTGGCACAAGAATGGTTAGATGATGAATTTGTTTTATGAATGAGGATGAAATTTTGAGTTTGGTATTTGATTCAGATTTTTTTTTATTAACATGAGATTGGTAGAATTGGTGCTCACAATCATTTGTTTATTCATTCATTGGTCCTCTAGGATAGTATGATAGTGTTGGTTCACACGTACACACACACACACACACACACACACACACACACACACACACACACACAACACAAAAACTGCCATCCACATGAAAAACAACAGATTTCCCCCACATTCCTTTTCTTTAATGCTTTCCTTCATTGATTTAATTTTATTCTTTTGGTTATTTTCCCAGCCCAGGTCCTCAGATGGTTGCTCCTGATTTGTATACATTTGCATAATGAATGTCATTTGCATGCTTAGGGGCAGACCATACCATGAGAACGGCTGTGTTGGTTGTTTTCGTGTGTGTGTGTGTGTGTGTGTGTGTGTGTGTGTGTGTCTGTCGGTGTGCATGTGTGTGTGTGTGTGTGTGTGTGTGTGTGTGTGTGTGTGTGTGTGTGTGTGTGTGTGTGTGTGTGCGCACGCATGCGTGTGGGTGTGTGTGTGAGAGAGAGAGAGAGAGAGAGAGCATGTGCAATTTTGTGTGTGAATGAGGCACCTATTAAGCATATGCAAATAACATAAATTACACAAAATAGATCATTATACTGTAGTTATTTCGGGTGTATTCTCTTTACGCATCACCTTTTTGTGTTAGGGTTAGGGTTAGGGTCTGTGTTCCTGTGACAGAACGTGTGTGTGGATGTGTGTCCCAGAAACTGCACTTTATACCGCCACGTTTACCAGTTAGCCAGCACCCTGTCTGTCATCATGCCCCACATCTCCTCCCTGTGTTGGGCACCTTCCAGCACAGCCGTCGACGACAAGGATGAAAACACCAGACTCCTCCTCCAATCTCCCATGATCAGCCTCACACCCAACCCCTCCCCTGCCAGCTTGTCTTCTTCTTTTCCTCCTTCTTCTCCTCCTTCTCCTCCTTCTCATTCTCCTTGCCCCCACACCACCAAGTCACACTCCTGCCACCATCTTAGGTAGAAGACAGGCACAAAATGGCAGCTGAAACAGGAAAACAGAAAAATAGCCGGCGGTACAGCAACCGACCCACCAACCCCCACTTTCACGTTGAACCCCCACCCCCGCGCGCGCTTTCGCTAATTCTGGCGCCGTTCGTTCGACTGAAGACGGTGTTAATTACTGCCAGAGCGTTAATTGCGAAGCTCATCCCCAGGAGATGCCACGCGGTGGATGTGATAGAAGGCAAATATCAGGAAGCCAGTCGCTTTTAAATCTCTGCAAGCTGGCATTTTTTAGGGCAGCTGTGTCCTTGTAATGGCTCTACCAGTCCCCCCCCCCCCCCCCACACACACACACACGCACACACACACCCTCTGGCATGATGATACTCGATGACCAACCACTATATACACGGTAAAACAACAGTCTCTACACTGTATAAATACAACCAGCTATACACTGTATAAATACAACCAGCTATACACCGTAAAAATACAACCAGCTATACACTGTATAAATACAAACAGCTATACACTGTATAAATACAACCTGCTACACTGTATAAATACAACCAGCTATACACTGTATAAATACAACCTGCTATACACTACATAAATACAACCAGTTATACACATAAATGCAACCAGTTATACACTACATAAGTACTACTAGCTATACACGGTATAAATACAACCAGCTACACACTGTAAAAATACAAACAGCTATACACGGTATAAATACAACCTGCTACACTGTATAAATACAACCAGCTATACACTGTATAAATACAACCAGCTATACACTGTATAAATACAACCTGCTATACACTGTATAAATAGAGACAGTTATACACTGCATAAATACAACCAGCTACACTTAATATATATATTTATATATATAGCTTTATATATATACACGTTATAATCAACCAGCTTGTGTATATATACTGTAATGACAGCCCACTTTTATATATATTAATGTAAATATCTTTATATCTATCTATCTATCTATCTATCTATCTATCTATCTATCTATCTATCTATCTATATAAATATATATACAATATGACAAGATATAAGGTGTTTTTACTGAATAAACATGGGGCTTACTTTTGTATTTCAACCATGGCAAATCATCAAGGAGCACACAGTTTGTGTATGTGCTTGAGAATGATTGTACACATTTGTACCCACTCCTATAGACTGCGCTGTGTTTATCTGTTATAACCAGAACAGCAAAACATAAATGGCTGTGTGCATCTTCTGTCTCGTCGCGTAAACACACAATACTGGAGTATTGGCCCACAGTACAGAGAGTAAGTGAGTAGTTTGTACTGTCGGAACCGAGTACAAATCAAGTCTTTATTTAGTATGAGATTGCTGTGGAATTGAAACAAAAGGGGGGAAGAAAAGAAAGAGAGGGAATAAATCGTTTCCAGTTCATTTCCAGTTTCCGGAGAAAAATTCAATTCCAGTGACCCACCTGAGACTTTTGGGGACAGAAGCGGGAAAACTAAAGTTAGGGAAGAGTGTGTGTGTGCGTGTGTGTGTATGTGTGTGTGTGTGTGTGTGTGTGTGTGTGTGTGTGTGTGTGTGTGTGGTGGGGGGGGGGGGTTCAGACAGACAAGGACAGGGAGTCTGCAACAGTGAGGTCTCAATAGTGAGAGGCCCTCTTTGTGTTGCTGTGTGAGGTTTACTTTGGGGGGGAGTTTGGGGGAGGGGGGGGGCATGAAGAAGGGAGAGGGCGACTATAGGGGGGTGAGATAGACAGAGAGACAGAGGGAGGGAGGGAGGGAGGTGTATCCTATCCCGGGGCCCTCAGACAAGCGGCACATTGTCCTCCCCAAATGTGCGGCGGCACTTGTGGCGTAAGGCGGTTATTGAGGCCATCGGAGGGACCGGGGGTCTGGAGACCAGCTTAACCAAAACACCAATTAGAGCCGCATCGGCCTGATTAATGGACACAGGAGATTGGTAAACAATGGCGGCCATTGTGGATGTAGCCACACACACCCCACCCTAGCCCCCACCACCCCCCACCCCAACTCAAAGCTCACCACCAACGCCACCACCATCAGCACCCCCCCACCCCCCACCCCATGTCCCTTTTCTTTCACAGACCCCCCCCCCCCCCCGCCCCCCCCCGTCTTTCCTTCCCGCCTCACACCCAAGACACACACACACACACACGCACACACACACACACACACGCTTTATTGACTATGTCTAAGCTTCTTGGAGGCCTTTGATTAACAAGTCTTGGGTCATCACCAGAGAGTTCCCCTCTATACCCCCCCCCCCACCCCCAGTTGAGTTTACATTTGTAATTGTAATTCCATTCAATCTGGAATACTTTTCCTTAGATCATGAGGTTTAACAAGAGTCATGCTACCTTTTTATACAACATTTTTTTGGTTGTATCCCACATACATTAGTAAAGAATTTCCATATTTTATAATTCTGTCATTATGATATGACATTATTTGTGAAAAAATAATAATGAATTGCGTTGTTGGTTTGACATTGAGAGATGGAACATCTGAATGGGCGAGTGACAATGAAACATTCTCTCTCTCCCAAGCTTTTATTGGGCTTATATGTTAATCACACACCATGCAGTCTCTGTATTTCAATACGGCCAGCCTCATTGTTGTGTTTTTTTTCTCTTTTCTCTCTCTCTCTCTCTCTTTCTCTGTTGATGCTGTTTTCCTTAAGCATATGCACAGAATAATTAGCTCACGACATACTCCAATCAGGGGCATTCCAATGTTGGGTTGCCATGGCGACCTTGTAGCCCCCCCCCCCCCCCAACACACACACACACACACACACACACACACACACGGCACCCCATCCTTTCTCACACCCCCTCCTCCGCTGCCTCCACAGTGGGTGCAAACAGGACAGAGAAAAATGAAGCGTGGGAAAAACACTCAGCGTCTCAGACAAGATGAGGAGAGGAGAGAGGAGAGGAGAGAAGGAGATGAGAGCAGGGGAGAGGGGTTGAGAAGAAAGGAGAGGAGAGAAGAGGAGGAGAGGAAGTTAAAGGACATGAGAAGAGCTGGGAAAGCGAAGGAGACTACAAAGGAGAAGAGAGAAGAGGAGAGGAGCGCGTAGATGAAAAGAGAACAGAAGAAAATAGAGATGGGAGAAGGAAGAAGGGAGGAAAGGAAATTAAAGTAGAGGAGAGGAAAGTAGAGGAGAGGAGAGGAGAGCAGAGGAGAGGAGAGGAAGGAGAGGAGAGAGTAAGGTTGTGAGGAGAGCAGCTTGTGTCTAGACGGGACTATAGACATGGGTGTTTGGGAGTTTTGTCTGGAGTCAAGGGGGGGTTGGGGGGAGCAGTTGGTATATTGTGCCTACTCTGTCTGGGTTGGATTTAGTGTGTGTGTGTGTGTGTGTGTGTGGGTGTGGGTGTGTGTGTGGGTGTGTGTGTGTGTGTGAGAAAGTGAGACACTTACACGCTACCTCTATTGTAGTCCAATCAACAGACAATAAATGTCTGATTATAATATTCAGTGTAGCATTTGACACTGAGACTCCATAAAACAAATCTAATCTAATACGACAGAGGCCCGGAGGCGAAATAAAAAGTTCTCTCCACACACGTACATTGCTGAGCCCCCATTTGTCCTTGTCTTTACAAGACATCAAAGATTAACCCCATGAATTAAGCCCATAAATTCAATCAATAATTTAGTGTGACAGAGGGTTCCCTTTGTTAAAACTTTGTCACATCTCTCAAAACGAATTTGCAGTTCACACGTTTTTATGTTTTTCTTTATCTTTAGGAGCCATCATCTGCCGGCCGGGTCCTCTGTGGACTCTCAGAGAAGCAGCGCAGCCCTCGTGTTGGAGGACGATGAGGCCCAGACGCTCTCCTCAGCCCAACAACCAGCAGAGGGAATAAAACAAGGTTGGATCCTTCCGGAACAACAAAGCTGCAAACAATATAGCGACGGACGGCTCTGTGATTCTGATCCGCCCGGAGCGACAACACGGGGCCGAGTGTGGAGAAGGGAATCATACACTGAGGGACACTCGAGGAACCGAAGGGATGCCAGAATCTATTTCTACATAAACGGAAAGAAAGTTGGACTATCATGAAGATTATCTGGGACTAAACTGACCCAAGGGGAGGTTGAGCATGTATTTGTGTGTGTGTGTGTGTGTGTGTGTGTGTGTGTGTGTGTGTGTGTGTGTGTGTGTGTGTGTGTGTGTGCGTGTGTGTGTGTTTGTCTTTGTGTTTGTGTGTGTGTGTGTGAGAGAGCGAGAGAGAGAGAGAGAAGGAATGTACGTGTGTGTGTGTGTGTGTGTGTGTGTGTGTGTGTGTGTGTGTGTGTGGAACACTGTGTTCTCAGGAACCATTTTGCACAGCTGTTCGTTATATATCTGTACTATGTAGGTCAGAGCTTAGACAGGACACACACACACACACACACACACACACACACACCACACACACACACACACACACACACACACACACACACACAAACACACTTGAATTCATTGTTTCATCGCTTAGTCACAATTAGTAAAAACAGTTAAATAAATAACTAATACAAATAGTAAAAGTGCTAAATAAATATATAATAGTCGATTTTTGACAATCATTGAGACTGAATAACTTGAAATATATTTAATGACAATCAATTTGCAATTTTTTTTTTAAATGATTTTTTCAAGTATAAATAAGGTTATGAAGTATCACAATGCTACATATTGCACCTAGATAGCGTTATTTCAAGTTAACTCGTTTTTTAGAAATCACATTTTATAACACATTTGCTGTTGCACATTTGGATTGTCCTAAAACGGACTAAGCAAAGCAAAAGTAAATTAAGAAATCAATTAAATAGCACTATTTTATCTTTTAGAAAGAAAATCATAATTTACCTAATAGCAATTGTTTTGACAGATTTTAATACAGGAGTAGAGTGTAAGGAAAGTCATTATCATTTTTGGTGTTGCTGAGTAGGACACCCATCCGAACGTGCTGGCTGTTGGCCTTGATGGCTGACACCGCCATCAGTGTGTGAATGTGTGAATGAATGGGTGAATGTGAGGCAATAATTGTCAAGCGCTTTGAGTGGCCGCTGGTCTGAAAAGGGCTGTATAAATGCAGTCCATTTACCATTTTTGTGTCTATGCAAGGGAGTTTGTTATGTCATTCTCCTACTTTGTACACTACTGAACGAGTTCAATCTGTTTCAGTAGTGAAATGTATTGTGAGTGGTTCCCATTGTTTTGGATTGATGGATGGGATGGTGAATGACAGACAACAGATGTGCACTAGAGGAGCACAGGTGCAATTGTTATTTTTGATAACTTCTCTAAAATCCTATTATCGAATAGTTTTATTTCTAGAATTGGTATTTTGAAGAACTTGGTGTCTATTTCACTATTTTATATTGTATATCCCTGAACGTTTACATTTGACTTGTAAAACTGAGGGGTAAAAAAAAAAAAATTATATATATATGTATAATATACTGTACACATATACAGTATTATTACTATATTACTATATAAATACCTTATACATTTTTTTTATTTTGGCCATCAGGTGTTCATTCTTGCTTGTTTCCCATGAGGGGGTGAGGCGAGACACGTTAAGTATGGGGAATAGTTCATTCAATAGTTAAATTCGTGTTTTGAATTTTACCCACAGGGAACATTGTGAAGCAGTTTTATGCGCCATTTTATTCTAATTCTTGTGCACTCTGACTCAGGAGTGTCATTAGCTAGATTTATGCTATAAATCATGATCCTGTACTATGCAACTACCTGACTATGCAACTGTGTTCTATATGAAACTGTGTACTACTATATATACATATATATATATATATATATATATATATATATATATATATATATATATATATATACTGATAATACTCATATATATATATTGATATACATTGACTACTGAGTAGTATGTAACCATATACTATGCAGAATGTGCGAAAAATAATCAATAAAAAACAAAAGAAAATGTCACACTTTTGTTTCTAAATCTCAATGGGTTGAAAAACCTGCTCCACACGCACAATACATTAAGAACAAAACATTAAGCTCATCAAGTTGATATATTCAAAAGCAAGGCAATGAGTGATGTGGTTGCTACCTCATCAAGTTATCTTATCCTCTTCTGATTCAACATCAATGTGTAACTTCATCATGTCTCACGTATTGTCAGCTTTCTTAGTTAAACATGTTCCCATTAGATTTGATTTAACTTTTCAGCTGTTACACAGTACAAGTCGATGACAGAATGTGCAACAAATTGTATGTCATTAAGTATATTCATATATTTACAGATTTGGAATTCAACATTCAACAGGGTGAATGGCTAACAAAATTCAAACAATTAATTTATCAATTATATCAATTCATTCATCAATAGACTGATAGACCTATAGATAGACCTATAGATAGATAGATAGATAGATAGATAGATAGATAGATAGATAGATAGATAGATGGATGGATGGATAGATAGATGGAAAGATGGATGGATAGATAGATAGAAAGACCAATAGATAGACAGATGGATGAAGAAATAGATGGAAGAACTTTTATCTATCTATCTATCTATTAGAATGTGTGAGCATGTAGATTGTATATCGTCACGGCCCAGCGCCATGCTTGAAAGCCCTTCCACTCAGGAGCTGTCCATGGTTCCAGCACATGTGTGCTGCCGGTCGGTCCAGGAGACCCAGTTACACAGAGGATTAGTGCTCCGATTAGATCACACCCAGTGTGTTCACTTGAACGAGGAGTGACACACTTACACTGTCACATTTGCTTATTATCATATTTACGGACTATTAACAACCATGTTAGGTTGATTCATGTAGCAATGTACTCAGCTTCAGTACTACTAAATGTCAATTGGGCTATTGCAACAAACAAATTTCTCCTACGGGGGAATAATGAAGTCGTATCGTATCGTATTGTACATTTTGTAATTTTTATTAAGCTCAGTGAAACATCTATATTATAGCTAGGCTGTAGCTGAGCTATAGCACTAGGTTATAGCTAGGCTATAGCTAAGCTCAAGCACAGGGTTATAGCTAGGCTATACTGGGTTGTAACACTAGGTTATAGCTAGGCTATAGCTGGGTTGTAACACTAGGCTATAGCTGGGCTATAGCTGGGTTGTAACACTAGGTTATAGCTAGGCTATAGCTGGGTTGTAACACTAGGTTAGAGCTCGGCTATGGTCAGGGACGTCTTGCGACTGATTACGACCAGAGACCCCTCTTGATGGCATCTGAAGCTGAAGCAGAATCATAAACATTATCTTAACGAGGACTTTCGATCGAAGTTAATTGTTATTATTTGTATATATATGGTATATATTATATATATATATATATATTATATATTATATATGCGGAAGTGCCAAAGTGACTCAGAAAAATACAATATTCAGCTGAGTGTATTATCTTAGCCCCCCCTTTTGAATGCAACTTTCAAATTACTTGACAAAAAATTACACCCTGAGAAAAGTGGAATTTGAGGGTGAAACCCCGTCGACTCCCATTCATTCTGCACTCACCGGCGAGCACCCTCGCATTGACAGAGATGTGTTACCGCAACCAGTTCAGAAACCGGAAGTTACCAGATAGTGCCAGTTCTCTTCATATTAGACATTCTCTGGCAATACTAGATTAGAGCTAGGCTTCAGCTTGTTACGATCACGGGGGGTGGTAGCGGACCCAAAAGCACAACACAGGATTGACCAGGCAACTTAGATGGAACAGAGATGTTTATTGAGAATCCGGGGGGGGGGGGGGGGGGGGCAGGAGAATAGTGGGAATCTGTTACGGGTCCGGTGGAGTCCTGACGGAGGGGCTGAGGAGCATGGAACTGAGGAACAAGGAAACACTGGTTAGAAGGGTTGGACTGGATAGTTCTTCGGAAAGAAGGATTAAACAGAGAGGCCACAAGAAGATACAAACTATTCAGGGTCTGTTACGATCTGGCGACGATCGTCTGGAGAACCGGGGTTGATATAGAGGGATTGGTGAATGACGAGGTATTTACCACCTACACAGTCCTCAGCCTAGGACACTTTATCTCAACCAGTCCAAATGGTGGCTGTATCAAACTGGATCAGAGAGCCCCCCAGCTGGTGTGGTGCCAAGCCAAGGGGCATCTACTGTAGATAGATGATGAGGCACCACGGGGTACAGATACATTTTTCCTCTCGCAGTACTCTCATATCTGCCGTCTGCCTGGTTCGCGGGAGGATCCTCTGAGTCTTCGCCAGAGGCTCTGCAGCGCTCTGTGAGCTCACTAAGAACACCTCTCTGAAACGGGAGGAAGTGATCCTAGCCCTACGAAGCAGATGCTAAGCTTTGTCTGCTGTGCTGCCCGCTTTCTTCTGTAAGCATCCATGTCCATAGGCGATGTCCAGTGTGACCTTCAGGGCTTCAAATGTAAGTGTTCGTTCTTGGTGCACACACACACACACACACACACACACACACACACGCGTTGCTAAGCTTTTGGGGGCCCTACGCGCAGATTGTTGGCGGCGGGGGGGGGTTGTACGTCCGCTGGTTGTTGGCAGGGGGGGGGGGGTGGGGAGGGGGGGGGGGGGGGGATTGTACGTCCACTGGTTGTTGGCGGGGGGGTGGGGGGGGAATTGTATGTCCACTGGTTGTTGGCGAGGGGGGACGGGGACGGGGCGACTGCGCTGATAAGGGGTGCTCCGCCTCCGATGCGAAATAACAACGGTGGACCTGTTCGTAATTCATTTATATGTTTAGAAAATTGTAATAAGTAATAGTAATAGCAATAGTATTGTAGTAATAATTATCAACCTTAATTTTGGGGGCCCCCCCCAGGTACTTGGGGCCCTACGTGCTCTGCATACTCTGTATATGGGGAGTGGCGGCGCTGCACACACACACACACACACACACACACACACACACACACACACACTTTGCAGGGGCAAGCCTGTGTTCTCCAAGAGCCATTGGGGGGTCAGCTGGAGGAGCTCCATGCAACCATTACAGACTTGGAGGATGGTGCTGTTGGTACGAGAGCCAACTCTCCTTTTGGGCTAAGCCCATTCCGGTCTCAACAAGGATATTCTGCCTACTGCTGCCCATACTTGCTGTTTCTCACCAACATCAATGTCATCAAATTAGTCTCTCTGCTGCAAAGCTATCTCAAGTTGGACACTAACCACACCCTTATAAAGCATACTCCTGGGAAAGAGAATCCATTGCAAGTAATCACGTGATCGTCTAGTGACATTCTGTGGAAAAACCTGTGCACACCCCTTCTACCTGGCAACCCATGTAATACTACACTGCTCACAAAAATGGGACAGGTGATTGTCACTGATTCCTCCTTCCGTGAGGCGGTTTGCTGAACAGGAGAAATGCCCCAGCCCTCGCTTAAAGCATCCCCAAGACAGAATAAGACACTCAGAGCTGTGATTTATGATTTATGATTTATTAGGATCCCCATTAGCAGCACACCGAAATGAGAGCTAGTCTTCCTGGGGTCCGAAACATAAAATAAAGACAACAGACAATAACTTTGACATTATGTCAAACAAAAGTAAAAATAGCCAAATAATAAACAGCAGTGATTAAGAAACATCAGAATTATAAATAAAACAAAAGTAAAAAAGATATGAAGACTACAAAATAAATGACAACATTAAAGATGTATACACATTACATATGGACCACATGTTTTTTCAGAGACTTTTTAAAGTTGTATTTTCTATTTATGCAAGAATGTATGTTTTTTGGTAGTTCGTTCCATAATGAAATTGCTCTGTAAATAATAGTGTTTTTGAGTAGATTGGACCTTGGTCTGGGTAAGGCTAGATGTCCGTTACTTGCTCCTCTAGTTCTGTGACTATGTCTGTCAGACACACCGACTAAACCTTCAACAAAGAAGGCGGGTCTTTTGCAACATATGACCTTAAGAACAACAAGAGACCAAGACAGATCTTTTGTTTCACTGTGAGCCATGAGAGGCTAGCATGCATCACTTCAGAGCCAGTGTGAATGGAGCAGCTCAGTGCCAAACGAGCTGCTTTGTTCTGAGCTACCTGAAGTTTATGCAAGTCTTTTTTAGTAGCTGATGACCAGATAATTGTACAATACTCAAGGTTTGACAAGACCAGAGCATGTACAACTTGTTTGATTATCAAAGGTGTAAGATACGATGAACATTTTCTCGTCATGCCAATCATTCCACCCCGCTGTACTGGGCATGTGCTGCTGCTGCTCTGCCTCAGGGCAGGTGTGGAGGCACAACCTGCACGTTCAGCTCTGAGCACTGTGCTGTTTGATACAGCAGGGCCACTGTGTGCTGAGACACTGCAGTGCCAGCAGCAAGGAGCACTGAGTCGAAGTTAGGAGGACAGGGTCAGAGTCTCGCACCACTCTCTGTAGAAATGCACATAGGTAGGTAGAGGTACAGTGGATGTTTAGCATTAGAAGTTTGTTGCTCGGGGAGTGTAAGTGACACCGTATGACTGATTTAAGGGTTGACCAGAGTGAGAGATCCTCTCTGAATATGATCATCATATTCATCCTAATGGTGTGCTATGCTTTTTCCTTGCCCTCTCCAGCATGGATGATGATTATCGTTTAAAATAAACCAATATATTATATTGAACCCCACTGCTCAGTGTAATGAGATGCGAGTAAACATTCAAATAAACAATGCAATCAAGTTAAATCAAGTGCAATCTGATTAAAATCACTCCACTCTTCACTAACTAATGTGTGCATGAAATAAAATCGACCTTCTCTCTCTCTCTGTCTCTGTCCAGCTGTTGCTACCTTGTCTGTCCACCTTCATTCTTACGACTGCCTGGTCGCCTGAACTTTGGTTTCAGTTAAACAAGACTCCAACAGTAAAGCCAACGTCGCAAACGTCATGTTTTGGTCCTCAGTTTTCGGTTAAGCTTCTATTGAAATGCCCCCAGAGCGGTCGAGTCAAGTTCAGCCACTGCTTTCTTCACCCACCCATTCCACTACACCAGATACAGATTCCACTAGACTACATACACACAGGTCTGCCCCCCGTTCAACTAGATCCAAGCCTGTTTAAAATAGGACTAGATACAGACCGGCCCTCCAGACAGAGACATTAGGGGCCCTCTGATGTTCACACTATCATTAGCAAAACAAAAGCTTGTGTCTGGAGGGATAAATATCGTGCTGCCAAGGGCCTGATTTGCATTCTGTGACAGATACACACACACACACACACACACACACACACACACACACACACACACACACACACACACACACACACACACACACACACACACACACACACACACACACACACACACACACGCACACAGACACACACATTTTGAGAGCTACAGCATGGTTGGGTGTGTCTGAGGGGTTCAAGTTCAAGTTCAAGTTACCGTCTGTATGTCCAGAGGAGGAGTGGGAAAAAAAGGGCGGTGATAAACTGAACAAAGGGCCCTCCCAGTGGGAGATGTGTCTCCGCTGTCTAACTTCTACACATGGAGGACTGCGAAGAACAACCAATATGGTTCACATTATAGGAGTTTATAAAAAACTAATCTCACATCCTCAGAAAGATGCTTGTGTTGAATTACTTTTTTTTTAAATTACTAGTAGGGGAGTTCAAATTGGACAAAAAAAAAAAAATATATATATATATATATATATTATATAAGATAATAAACTTTTACATGAAATTCAATTGATCTCATTACCGTTTTGGTACGTATGTGCAAAGAGGCACGCACAATTAAAATGTAAACTCTTTCAGTATAGAGTTGAAAGTTTGATAATAAAATGGCACAGTTATATACTAATGAAACAAATAAGCATACCATTACCAAGATTGCACATCATTAAACAGTGGTATTCTGTTCTAGTTGAGTACATTAAAGTGTAAGTGTTTCAACTTGGATTCGAACACTATGAGATCTAAAAAAACATATTTTTGCTAAGACTTCTAGCATGCGACCCCTTGTGATACTTTGCAGTACCACCGTGTGTAGAAGCATAATAATGAGTGATGTTGTATTTGAAATTCACCGCACATCGTGGTGTTATACTGTACTTTTAAGTGTCTGAGAAGCTTAACGGACCACACACACCTCGTCCATGGTGTCCCTTCGTCGTGATGTCAAAGCGGTACTAAGAGGGACTTTGATGTCATCAGAAGAACACCACCTGCCTTTGGAGCAGAGAGGAATGCTCATACACTGGTTGGCAGAGACAGGCAAATACATTGGTTTTTTTTTGTAAATCATCATCGTCTTATTTTTGTAATGAAGACAAAATGGCATAGATTACCATGTCGACGACATATTCCAGCATATATACAGTATGTCACTTCATTTGATCACCAATGTCCTGGTTAGAGAAAACAAGGAAAGTCAACTTCGTAAAAGGAAATCTGCAGACTTGCCTTCTAAAGTCACAAGATTGTTCAGACCCCACAATGGGGTGAAGAGAAAGAGGAAACGTGGTGTGAATGGGTGGCTTCTGAACGCGGGATCCTAATGGAATGTTAATGGAGGTATTTCATGAAGTGGGCGAGGGGCTTCCTCACCACGACACCAGGGGAAGATGGGGTCAGAACCAGGGTCACAGCGATAATGGGCCATTTCCTAATTCACCCTCTGCTGACCTCTGCTGACCTGTGTGTGTGTGTGTGTGTGTGTGTGTGTGTGTGTGTGTGTGTGTGTGTGTGTGTGTGTGTGTGTGTGTGTGTTGTAGTATGCATGTGTGTGTGTGTGTGTGTGTGTGTGTTGTAGTATGTGTGAGTATGAGTAGAGCATGTGTGTGGGGTGAATAGAGAGGAGAGAGAGAGAGAGAGAGAGAGAGAGAGAGAGAGAGAGAGAGAGAGAGAGAGAGAGAGGACAGGCAGCACATCGCTCCCAGTGTGACCCTCCTCGATGGCCTTTTAAAAAGCATCAAGTAGCCTAACCTTTGACCCTGACACTTGTAACCCTACTTTTTTAGAAGGCCCTGGGGATTCGGACGACGCATGCAGCGTTACCATACAATAGAATTACTTTTTATTTCAGTAACTTCTCCAAATGCTATGCTATGTTATTTTTGGTGGGAAAGAACAATGTCAATGTGTTCAATTTAAGTCGCATAATGGAGAAAATATTTTTTGTCAAGTCAACTGAAAGAGAGAGAGCTTGTTGACCTAGTGTTGTCAACCGCTTGGCCTCCCTTTCTGATGAGAGGTCAGAGGTCAGGTTCAGACCGGCAGGGTCAAGGAGAGGCTTTCATGGACGGTATGCGTGGGGACAGAAGTGTGTCATTGCTACAAAACACTGGAATGACATCCAGGGACAAAAAGCCAACGTTTTTTATTCCAATCAATGTCAATGACAAACTCAAATACATTTAAACTAATCAAAATAAGACAATATCAACACAATGCAATACAGTGCAATACAATATACAAATAATTCAGGTTTTTTTAATGCTGAAATTCACGTGGCTTAATAACTAACCCTAAAATATAAATGCACTGTATACAAATAAATATATGAGTGTATAAATGTACAATAATCTTTATTTTAATTAAATCTGTGCCATAATATCATGGCAGACAGATAAAAACAGCGTCAACAAAATGTATAAATGAATGCCTCAATATCATCGAGCCAGTGTAGATTTTAACCTTTGTCCACAAATGTAATATAAATTCCCACAGCTGCCCGTGGCTAATCCCCCACAAAACCCAAAACTGGAACAAAATGTCTAGTTATTGAAAAGGACGTAAATCTTTGTGGGACGTTCTCAGGGCGTCGGACCAGAGGGCCACCGAGGTAGATGGGAAAACAATATCTGAATGATGGCGTTTTGAGAGCCCTTCTGTGCCCGCCCAGACACACATGAAGACCAGCAGGAGGTATCAGCCGTGAGTGTGCCGAGGCATGTTTGAGGGTCTGACTCCTTAATTAGACCTATAAAAAGACGGGGTCACACGGAGCAGACAGCCAGAGAATGGACGGCGAGATGAGACACTTCAAACTGTCTGCGTCACACTGTGTGTGTGTGTGTGTGTGTATGTGTTTGTTTGAGTGTGTGTGTGTGTGTGTGTGTGTGTGTGTGCGTGTGTGTGTTTGTATGTGCATTTGTTTCAGAGAGAGCATACTTGTGTCTGAGTCTATGTCTACTAAGTAGGAGTGTGTTTAGGAATGTGCAGAGGTGGTGTGTCTGTGTTTGCATGTGTGGGTGAATTCATGTGCACTGAATTAATACATGAACCTGGTCAACTCTGCCCTGATTGGGCACGGTCAACATAGATGTGTTTTGTGTGTGTGAGGAAAGTCAAGGCCGACTTAACATATCTACACGCAATACAAACCGTAAGGAATGCAGAACTACAAAAGAATATATAAAAGAAGAGCTCTGTCTGGCTGGGTTTCCTGCCAATCAAAATAAATAATCCTTTTACACTCTGAATAGATAATGAATTATAATTATTACTATTATTATAATTATTATTATTAATAATAATAATACATTAAATCAATTTAGTACAGATGCCGTTGTGGGTCTCACGCTTCAATACAGAGAGAAACAAAGGGAATTTATACAGGTCTAAACTTAACTTGTAGTTGATACATAAATACTTTTTAAAAATAAAAAGTAAAGGTAGCATTCATATATTTTACAGTTCTTCGAGTCTAACCATTATTTTGTGTTAATCATATTACATATGACGTATCAATGACATTTCAACCGATCGTTTGCAATTTGCCACCTATGGCATCGCCCAAGTACACATTAAAACAATACGATTAATTTCATAATATCAGTGAGCTAATAGTTTCAGATGGCATCTCTCCTCATGAGTCCACATGTTTCACAGTAGACCTGGGACCAATCTGCTTATGCACCACTCCATTCTCACAGCAGAACCCCAGCCTGCAGAGCTGGCCTGTGAGCGGGGAGAGCAGTGTCTGAAGGCCGCCATGGACGGCGCCTCCCTGGATGGCGAACATCAAGTCTGAGCCATGAGGGAGGTGGAGGGCATCAGGCTAGACATGTCAGACTCTTTCTCTGGTGTCTACATCCATGCATGGCTCGCTGAAGCCGGGGGAGGTGGGTGCGGAGGGGTGGGCGCGGAGGGGCGGGAGCAAGGGGTGGGGTGAGAACCAAGAGGGGGGGGACCTCACAGCTCAGCCACTGCTATTTGCTGTCTGTAAGACACACAGTGGAAAGGTCAAAGGGCAAATAGGTTCACAGGAACTGGAGGCTTTCACATGCTAATACGGCCAGGGGCAGTGCAGACCGTCTGCACAGCGCAACGCCACCCTTGGGAGGCGGTTGAGGCTGCTTAATAAACTGGACAGGTTGTGGAAATGGACTGACACGGCTGTACTGAGTTGGTGTACCATTAGTTTCATTCGGATTACACGCTGTTTAAAATGTACAGTAGACCAGCTAACCAAAAATAGTAAGCTGTTCTTCAAAACAGTCGTCGCACCTGCCCCCCAATGTGCCCTACCACTGCTGTAGTCCCGCCTGACTGACTGGGGTGAAGCCTGCAGGATGTGTGAACCAATCGTACAGGATGTGTGAACGTATGGTACAGGATGTGTGAACGTACTCTACAGGATGTGTGAGAGTATGGTAAAGGATGTGTGTACCAATGGTACAGGATGTGTGAACGTATGGTACAGGATGTGTGAACGTATGGTACAGGATGTGTGAACGTACTCTACAGGATGTGTGAGAGTATGGTAAAGGATGTGTGTACCAATGGTACAGGATGTGTGAACGTATGGTACAGGATGTGTGAACGTACTCTACAGGATGTGTGAGAGTATGGTAAAGGATGTGTGTACCAATGGTACAGGATGTGTGAACATATTTCACAGGATGTGTGAATGTATTGTATAGGATGTGTGAACACACTGTACAGGATGTGTGTAACAGTGGTACAGGATGTGTGAATGTGTATTGTACAGGATGTGTGAACATACTGTACAGGATGTGTGTAACAATGGTACAGGATGTGTGAATGTGTATTGTACAGGATGTGTGAATGTGTATTGTGCAGGATGTGCTCTGGATGTGTTTCATTCAGTAGATCAACTCAAGTATAATACAGTATAAAATATAATAAGTCATCAGGCCCTCTCAAGATTCTCCTTACAGAATGCCATCAACTTAAACAATTTAATTATTTAAACACATCAGAAAAATTACATTACGGAATAGGCCAATTGTAAGGAAAAAGTAAGGAAACCGTTCACATTGAATATGCATTTTCTTTTACTAGATATTGTTAACTGGTGTGTGTGTGTGTGTGTGTGTGTGTGTGTGTGTGTGTGTGTGTGTGTGTGTGTGTGTGTGTGTGAGTGTGTGTTTCTTCGCAAGGTGTTGTGCGTGTTTGTGCATGTACGTGTGTGTGTGTGTGTGTGTGTGTGTGTGTATGTGTGTGTGTTTGTCTGAGATAGGGTCCAATCAATGGTGAGTGGAGCCCCAGAGTCGTGAGAGCCAGACAAACTCCCAGACGCATGCATGCATTCCATGGACACACAACAAGGTTCTATTGTAGCCACCGTCGCATGGGATGCATAGATAAATGATATCCATGTAGCCGTCTTATTGATGTACAAGTGACCCCTACTGGTCTCTTAAGATATTGCAATGCGGTCTCTTGATATCAGGACATGCTCCAATAACAAGCTAAGCAATTAGCACTATTTGGAGAAAAAAGGATGACACGTTATAAACAGATTTCATTTTTTTTTTTTTTTTAGAAAAGTACTCTTTAATAATTGTATTAACGATAATGTGTAGAAATGTTGAAAATTAAAAAGTTAGTACTTAAAATATTTGATGAGGCTATACTATATAAAAAAAGAATAGTTACATCGTATGAATTAACATAGTAAAGGAAGATAATGTTATGTACTGTTATATGTCATATGTTACATTAATGAAGTTATAAATGATGTCTCATCAAAAAAGAGATGCTTATTCATGTTAACTTTACTGTCACTGAGTCGAATATGAAAGGATATTGATTACTAAGTATTTAAATGATGAAGGCAACAAAAATATAATCCCCCTAAGAAGACAGAATAATACAGGCTGAGATAATGAAGAAAAACTAATGTGACCAGTGACTGCTTATACAGCACTTCCTCATCATTTCCTTTACAGAGTCAGCCTTTCCCACCCCCTCCATCACCCCCGCCTCCCTCACCCCTCTCCACCCATCCGTCTGTTTGTCCGTCCACAAAGTCTTTCATCTTGCTGTTTTCCCACCATCGCTCCGCAGTCAGCCCCCCCTTCCCCCCGGCCATTAGATCACGGGTGTTAATTACGCCCTGATAGGGCCGCTGCGGCTGAGGAAGACTACCGTGATTGGAGGAAGACTATGGTGACGAAGACTATGGTGATGACGATTAGGCTGATGAAGACTATGGGGAGGAAGAACATGATGATGAAGACTATGGTGATGAAGACTCTGGTGAGGAAGACTATGGTTACGAGGACGCAGTGACCTTCCAGATCAAGAGAGTCCTTACGCCTCAATAGTTGGGTGTTAATGTTTGGAATAATGTAAAGCACCATATGTGACTCCTTTCAAATGTCCTTTATATTGTGTGTTTTAATTGGGCATCTCCTGAAGCACAAGACTTTGAAGACTTATGTATAATAGCTTTCATATATAATATATTATATTTATATATACAGAGATATACGTATATATATATATATATATATATAAAATACACATAAGCCTGATTATAGTCAAACTCACAACACACGTCACATCCGTAAATCGTAAATTGTACCACAACATCTTACACACATCCTACAATGAACATGTATCAATGCTTCTGCAAAGACTTCATTTACAGCACATATCACAGCACAACTTTGTGCGTTGTGATGCGTGTTGTTGAACAAGATGAATCGCGTGTACTTTGCCCCCTGGTTGTGCGTGCTTGTGCAGCATTGAAGTGGTGCGCAGAGGGAAGCCTTCGCCCCGAGGGCTCTCACTGGCCAGAACAAAAGCGCGCAGCGTGCACGTGGTCGGCCCTACCATTAGAATGCAGGGCCTGCAGTGAGCGCGCCCCGCATGCAGCCGGCGGAGAGCCTGCTGGGGACCGCGCACTGAGGCTGTTCCCAGACCGAATGGGGCCTCTGTCTCTTTTCTTCCGCGGGGCCTGTAACTTTTTTCTATACTACCTCTGATGTCGTCGCTGTCTTGGCTTTTCACAAGGAGCTTGGGGGGCCGGGGGTGTGGGGGTGTGTGGTGTGGGGGTGGGGGTTGGGGGGGATGCAAGATGCATGCCGTCGAGTCAAGCCCTATTGTGGACTGGTTGTTATTTATATTTATTCAAGAACTCCCGCCACCGCCGCCGCCCCCCCCCCCCCCCCCCCCACCTGCCTCCTCTCTCCCCTCCCACCAACACAAACACCTCCTTTTAACCATCTACTCCCCTACATGGATCCATTGAATGAAGGCCTTCTAGATGATTCTATCATTTATTATAGATCATGAGTGAGACAACCTTAGTTGCGTCGTAGCGACTGGAGTTTTCAAACTGCTACACATAGCGGTGTTAAGCCACCAGCTCACACCGCGACTGAAGAGCAATGCGTCCTCATTAGTAGGATACCATGGCTGGCCTGCTGCAAAGCCCCACGCTCCATTCTTCTTTTCACTGGCCAGAAGTCACCCAGGCCACCCTAGGACCCAGGAGTGATCATTATGGGGTGATAAGGACCTCGCACCAGGGGATGTACTAACCCCCCTCACCCCGGGGGGCCGGCCCTCAATTAGCCAGTCACACTTCCTCTGGTAGAGGGAGGAAGTCCATAAGGAGTCCTTTAACACACAAACCCTACCCGGGCCAACCCCCGCGACCTTAAGGTCACAGGCCACAATGCGGCCCATCCGGAGCCGTGTCACGGGCCCGTGTCGGAAGGGTGAGGGCACCGGCCCTCTGCATTCACACAACTGCCGCCGTCTATTGAGGGACCTAAGAAACACGCCGTCCCATACACATGCCCACAAGGAACCACGTCGCCCCTCGCCCTGGAAGGACGGAACAAAACAAGTGGTCTTCGTAGATTCACATCTCCTGGGCTGATTAGGAGCGATGGGGTCGGTCTTTGTTGACTGAATGAGAGTAGAAGGAGAGTAAAAAAGGGGGGGTTTGGGGGCGTGAGGTTGCGTACATAAGACTGTGGGAGCCACCTGGGATACCCCAAACTGTTAGCGGCTAATCCGTTAATGCGCTGTAGACGTGGAGGCCTATCGCTGACGGCCACTGTGCTGGAGCCTCGGGTCACATGGATGTGTTCCAAACATGGGCCATGATCTATTCTGAATACATGAGAGAGGCTTGTATATGATAGCCAATACAGTAGGAATGTCCCCGTTTTTGTAAAGCGTGTCTTTTTGAGAAGACGATTAATTACAACTAATTTATTTCTCATACACTTGGGAGTTATATAGGCTAGTTACAATATACAAAATTTGAGTATCTGAAAGAACTTTGAAAGGGTTTTGTAAGCATCTATATTTTGTACCATTTTTCAATATATTTGTTTTTTTTTGTAATAAAGAAATAGAACAGCAGATTATTTGCCAAAAGGACACCATGGGGTAGAACATAGGGTAATTTTAATTATTTGTATTTATATTCAGCCAATTTTATTCATTTGGAATTATGACCTCCTTTAAAATTTAGATTTGTTTATTTTTTTATATAATTATTCTGTTTCAAATTAATAATTCACTATACTAGTAAATACACTATTAATATTAGGCCTACTACAACTATTGAATAATAATATACATACATTTAAATTGTATCGTTGTTTAATTATGAATAAAGTTGATGTGCACAGTGCGTCATTAACACTTTTTGTTAACGGTTCGTTAATGCCACCTGGCGGCGTTTTAGAATATCCACACGATATCATCTTGTACATGTATTTCAACATATATTCAGTACTACCTAGACTACAACACATCAAGGACAGGGTGGAAAGGAACTAGTTAACTGTACAGTATGGGCCCTGCACGTTTTGGATAGTCCTATGGTGGCTAGGAGAAGCTATACTGCCTGCAAAACCATGTTCTGTGTAAAATGACAAACGAATTAACGATGCAAGCAGCATTGGCAGGAGGAAGGTGGACCAGAGGCCATTATGAAAGTTTGCTTATTTTTTACCTCAATGAGCATGAATGAAGATGATGGTGATGATGATGATGATTATCCAAGAAAGTTTAGCAAGAAACAAATAGGCTACAATACAATGATAGTAAATCAGCAAAAACGACATAGGCCCTTTATAAAATATTTGAGTGTAACTAAAAGGGTTTTGTGATTGGCTAATGAAAGAACAAAAAAAAAAAAAAATGTTCTCGCTTAACTCAAATAACGCCTGGGTTCTAGGGTAATAATATTTAAGATACCAATACATGCTCACCTGTAGAAGATGTGTAGGTCTACAAATGTACTGAAGAAAGGCAACCCTTTGCAAAGGCAAAGGGTTGCCAATACAATTCTATGCAGATGATGTCCTAAAGCACTAGTTTATAGGTCCATGACATGACATAGTTGGCAGACCAATCAAATGAACAAGATGGCCGCCATCTTTTGGTACGTGATTGGCCACGCACACAATTTATATAATTTCTCCACATTATACATGTGGATATGCAGATATACCTCGACTTACCCCTAATGATGTCGTTCTCGAATAAGACAACGGAAATGAAACTGTTATGGTTTAAGAAATGTATTTTAATCACCGCGCTGTCCTACAAAACTTTATTATAACACAAAGTTGATGGACAAAACTGTGTCGACATAGGTTCCCCACAACAAATGATTGGAAAAGTACTGACGGTTTTGATTTGTTGTTTCTTATGCGTGGCTTCCTAAGAACCATGGGCTGAATATAAAAGCATAATAGGTCTACAGGTTGTACAGTTTGTTTTCTGTTTTGAATAATAACCTACTCTAAATCCACCTTTAAATTCATTGGTTTGAAAATATTTCTACTTCAACATAATCCCCCAAATATTCAGTAGACGTACAAGGGTTCTATGGAGCGTTAGCACCATCTAGTGGCGAAGGACACTAGCCGCAACATCATCTTATTGCTTTGGACACAGCAGGGTTTCCTTGGATTGGTGTATCCAATTTCACAAAGTAGAAATCAGTAGAAAGTATAAAAAACCCATCTCCTTTTTTTTTTTAAGTTAAGAACAACATAATGTCTTAACATTACAAAACGGTGGTCTAATTGCTTACTTCTTACGTTTTGTTTGGAAGCGTCATCATAGCATATGTCAATGCACAATCAAAAAGACGGGGACAAAAGCAGTTGTCGGTTTAAAACTTGATGTTCCAATATTGTGGCGACGCCTCTGTGGTTGTGGCTTCATCAACGTCGTCTTGGACAGCTGCGAACATCACTCCGGTGGAGGAATAGATGTGACCCGCAGCCTCCAACATCCTCCCTCCGACTACAACAACAAGAAAGGTGATCACAGTTCAAAACCAGATAAAACATTTTACTAAATAATAACTCGTACATTGGATATCGAAGGGCAATTTTGATCACTATGGTCCTTCTGAAGATATGAATGGATGCAAACTATGAACAGGATAACCATTACGCAATAAACAGCAGACGGTTCTGATCTAATAATAATAAGTTGCTAGAGCCAGCCCTTTTCTGTCTCCAAGGTCCCATAAACTGAACTGCAGATTTCACTTTGTATAATCATGGATTTTCCTCAAGATCGATACAATAGTATCAATGGCAACTGTACAATTATACACCACACAAGAGCATTCATAATAAGCTGCAAAGAACTAATATTAGGATTTGATAAGGCATATTTTTTCAGATTTCAAACGTGATTATTTGTGTACAGTTAGCTCCAACTTTCTTGGACTTGGTTTTAGTCTAACATTAAGGTCTCCTCTTCTGGGTGTTTTTCATCTTCCTGGTCCAGTTGGGGGTGTGGCCTATGGCTTACCTGGGACACATTGGATCCGAGGCTCCTCCCACACGCCCCCGGACAGGCAGCTGACCAGGGGGTATCTTCTCTGGCGGAAACCTTCGGCGCAGTGGTAGCGCACGGACGCCCCCGTCTGGTACCTCTGCACCACTCTTCCATAAATGGAGGCGTTCTTGACTTTGGGCGGTGGGCCGCACAGTGCTGTCGGGGGGGAAAGGGTGAGAGCACTTAGGAAATATCCCAAAGATCCCAAAGATCCCAAAGATGAGATAGATTCTGATCTGACACTGTCTAGGATATTGGACGAAATATCAGAGAAATATATCAGAGAAAGCACAAAAAACAACAACTATATTACATGGAATAGGCAGAGTTGTAGATTCAGAACAGGTGCAGCTCAATAAGTTAAGTGTATGTGGGCATGCCAGTGTCTGTAATTAACCTTATGACATACACCATACGATGACTCTGCTGTAATAAGGGCCTGACATGCATAACGTTACAAATTACATTCAGTTTAAAACAATGTGAACACAGCTTTAAGTCAGAAGGATCCTTTCATAGTCACTCACTGGTGCCTTTCTTGCAGGTGTATGCCAGGTGATAGTTACACGGCACGTCGCTCCATCGTCCTCCATTGTGCCACATCATCACCACACAGTCTTCCCCGGACAGGAAGTAGCTGTCTGGCTGCCCTCTGTGCCAGTTGTCATAGAGCTGTATAGTAGGAACATGAAAACAAGGCACTTTTATTTTCCTACTCATAGATATGTACAGAGGGAACATGAAATCAATGCGCTGTTATTTTTTCATATTGATAGATCTTTAAAAAAGGGCCATGAAAATATATGTTTTCACTTGACTACTCATTGTGTGGCTTTCCATTGAAAAATATAGTTAATGATATATATATATATATATCTGTCACTTCTTAATTTATGAATAATTAACTAAGAAGTATTTAAATACATTGAGGTGGTTGACTTAATGTGTTCAATCTTAAGTCAACCACCACTTTTTAATTGAATGTTGCTGCCCTCTTGTCTCACCAGTGGGTTTCCATCAGACCAGCGGAAGTCTCCTTCGATGGTCTTGTCATTCAACCCGGTCCATTGGTACTCCTCGTATTGACCTGGGGAGATGAGGCGACCAGGTCATGCACCACAGCTGGTTTGTATAAACCTAATGCTCCAGATCCCTTCTCAGGAAGAGCTAAGGGACATTTAGCCTATGATTGCTTCATTACATCCACATTGCAATTCCCTCCAACGTGTCCATTTAAACATTTGGCTGAAATATGTATTATGGTCTAAATATTTGTTTCAATGTTACATTTGATCTGGTACGATCAAGATAAAATGACAAATCTAGAAAATGATGTAATGTTCAAAATCAGAGACAGTGTTGTCAGAACACGGTGGTGACTTTCTTACGTTTTTGTTAACTTTTTTTACTTTTTGTGCAACTTTTGTGCAACTGACCAATTCAATCCATCACAAAATAAGTATATTTTTGTTTAGTTTGTATTGTCTTCAAATCATCCCACGCCACATCCCTCCTCTCTATTATTCCGGAATCACAGCCGTGCATCTCTGACAAAAAATAGGAAAGCCAAGATAACCAACAACAATCATCACATCAACAGAGTCACATGACTCATCAGCGGCCTCCATGTTCCACCTACTGCTGAGGAAGGTCTGCTCCTCGGGGCTCATTATGGACACCAGGTGGGCGCCGGCCATGCGGCAATGCAGCTCGGCCACCTCCCAGCTCAGACGCTGGGCGTAGTGGCGGTAGCAGAAGCCCTGGAACTTATCCCAGCCCGGTTCACACCGCTGCACGTCTGGGAGGTCAAAGTTTAGAGAGAGACCGGGTAGGCAAAGGGTGAGACAAGACAGCCCCTTTTAGACATGATATATCAATTTATTATATGTCTTAAAACATGTGTATTACATTACATTACATTACATTACATATCATACGTTTCATATTTGTATATTTATATTTGAAGCTGTAACGGTGCAAGCCCCAGACATGTTAATGAACAATAAATAATGTCATGTTGATCACACAAAGCATCTACATCCTTCTATAGGAGGTTGATTCGACCACTAAAACAAAGCGGTCAAATCATATAGATGTTCTGGAATAATTCAACATCAGTATATATTCCACAGTATGTACTGTATTGGAATGGGAATATATACAGTATATTAAGTAACAATGAGAGTTGGTGCTGTAGGCACGATTTAAGGGCACTTTTCTGCTATGTAACTTGTAAGAAATGGCTTAAGCTCAGTACAATGCAACATATATTAATGGCAGAGAATGACATAGTGAGGGAGGAAGAAGAGATAGAGGGGACATCAAACAGCAGTTTTTAGTTTCAAAACAGTCTCTTGTGCTCTCTCTCCTAACAACTCTGAATTGTACAGCCTTACAGCGCCTTTAACATTTCTAATGGTAATTTAATTTTTTTAACATAGCTTACCAGTTTGACAGAGGTCCCCTCCGTAGCTGGGCAGACAGAGGCACTGGACACGGCCGCTGTGATCCACACACGTCCCCCCGTTGAGACAGGGGTCCACCAGACATGCATCTAAAACATGCACAATGTTGTTGTTTTTTAAAGGACCATCCAAATAACTTCAATGAGGAAATGACTCAAGAGCACAATTTCATAACTCCCAAGCCTATTTTTCATTGTCTTGTTTTGAGTGAGTGTCAGTGGGGTATGGGGAAATCTGCCTAACTTACGTCTCTATAACTATAACCTTTGTATTCATTCATACAATTTCAATATTTGGTAGTCTACACAGTACAAATAGTGTACAACATAGAAAAACCCCAAACTAGGTTACAAACCAATAATGGTTTGAAATGTAAGCTATGATTTGCTAAAGAGTTTAAGGTGACAGGATAATGTTTTTAAGTTTTCGATCCAACCATTTATTTGCCATAACCTCTAATACAACCATCTTTATGTTTGGATAAGGTCTCATTTCAACTATCTTTAAATAATAGGGACATTTCCGTTTCAACTCAATTGAAAGTGATGTTCCGGAAAGAAATCCTAATCCTCTGATTGCTATTCATCATCATCAGCAGCAGCAGCAGCAGCAGCAGCCTCTTACTCAGAAGATGCAGGTGTGCTAGATAGAGGCAGAGCAGTCACAATGTGCATGGAGCGATAAATCCTATTCCGCAAACACGGCTGATGAGGAGGATTAAGGGCATTGTTCGGAGCGCCAGTCAACGGTGTTCCCGTTCCACATGCAATGACTCAAGCTAATGGAAAGCTGCTGGCTGCTATAAAAAGTAATGGGTCCATTCACACAAAAAACAATTCAACTTTCTTTTTGAATCACAGGCCTACATTTAAAATCTTAATTTGATTTTATATCATCTAAACATGTGAATGTGGCATGCGAATAAGGAAAAGCTTTACTGTAACCATGAAAGAGTGCATTGTTTCACCTCTCCCTTCTGTTACCATTCTAACATCAACCACTGCTTGGCACCCCATGAGTTCAGATAAACTAAGATCACTACAAAACTGTAATGCTTTGTCTTAAAGCTTTAAAATGCTCCTAAATAATTGATAAAAAATGTATTAACTACCTGTTTTATGCTTTCTAGTGGGAGAAAGCAAACCAGCGTGATGAGCTTGATCATATAACTCTGGCACCTATACAAAGACTACAGACCTAACGCCAACACAGTCATTCATTTAATAATTTCTTGAAAGTTTAATTAGAACAACTGACTTTTTTTGTGCAACAAACATGATATTTTGTGCTTTCTAATTAATAATGAATTACCATCAGGATTTGTGCATTAGATTATCAGCATTATCTAAAATGATTGCATGTGCCATCCACAATTATAAGTAGTCAAAGTCATGTTCACAGTCATGTTCTGAAGCTATTTCATATCATATTTTTTTTGTATATTCTAGATCAAATAGAAAGCTGCCACCCCTTCAGTTTTTTTTGCGACCTGTCTCAGGGGCATTTTACTTGTTGAAGGTCAAAATAAAATATCTAGGTCTACAGCAATCACAAGGCAGAGGATCTGCAGAAATCCTGGTGCTCACAGTTTTTTTTCATTAATTAACGTAAAATTTTACGAACATTTTTTTTTAAGACAATGTTTGTATTTCTGTTACTGTTTTGTTAAGCGTCAGTAGCATTTCAGTAAGTAAGAAAACAATTGGCCACTACAGAGCCAAAGCCTCTAATCTAACATAAGAGAAAGGTTACTAACTATTATCTGAACATTTGATCAATCGATATTTTATACCCATTCACAGTATCTAAAAACATTGTGCAATTGCATTGATCAACACAGTGACATTCAAGTTTGAGTCCTTTCTGCGGCTCTATGCTAGCCTGGGAACCAGACAAATCTGCAAGCTCATGTTTTGTTTTCTGTGGCATATGCGTCTGGCACCCCTCCAGTTCAGACAGATTTCCAGTGGACCTGACCTGGTCTGGGCCATTCACGCCAATCACCAACTTTTTATCTAATATGGGGCGGGTTTGATACATGACTGTACAGAGGTACGCCCTATGGGAGCGATGTTTAGGCAGTGTCATAAACAAACAAGATGGCTGCCGCTGATGTGTCACACGTTACGTTGCTCTGATTGGTTGTAGGTCTAACCAATGCGGCCAGAGGCATTTTGGTCTGCCCAGTTGAGAACGCCCCTTGGAAATCTAAAATGAACTGAGAGGTTCCGGACTTACACGCATTTTGCTGATACGCATTTGCGTAGTAGTCTGGTGGTGTCAGGCTGGCTATATATAGATTGCTGCAGAAAGTACTCTTTTTTTTGGTGGGGGGGGGGGATTCATTCAAAGGTTGTAATCTCAGGTACGCAAAACATTCAGCCGGAGCTGGCAGAGATTCAGTTAAATTCAGTTGACACAGGCGAGGTACTTTGAAATGTGAATGGCGTCACCAGGACCATTTGACTCGGGGAGGGGGAAATAATGCCACAGACATTCCTGGTAAGAACTTCATAGAAGTCAATCTTTGAGTAAGAAAAAAGAAGAAGAAATCAAGCTCAAATAGACATAGCTTGTGCAGGTCTTGGTGGTTGGGGGGGAGTGGATGAGTAGTGTGGGGTGGGTGTCAAACGGAGAAGAGGTGAGGAATACTTCCAACGTAAATAGGAAGGAGCGTGTGGGGAGTCAGAGGGGTGAATCGGGGGACGCCGAGGAGAAAAAGCACAGAAAAAGCGAGGCCAACGCTGGACGAGGAGGGTTTGAGGAAGACGAAGAGGAGCAAGTCAATCAGAAGGTTTAGACAGGGAGTAAAGCAAAAGAGGGTTGGGACCAGGCCCGATTTTTTCGAGGGAATCATTGAATCGAATAACAAGAGAGCAGGGTAGTTAGACTGATAAGAGTGGCTTCAACGTTACCTGAGGGGTTCCCTGCACTGCCCACAGCAGCCCTCTCATTGGGCAAGATGAGCAGTGTGGGCGGCTGCGTGAGCATGAACTGGTCGTCAACCCGACCTTGGTTCACCGGAGGCAGAAACGTGGTCGTCCGCGGCGACGGCGGCGACGGCTCCGGGGTCTTGCGGGAAACCTTGGCCGGCGTTGACGCGGCGGGGCTCCGCGTGTTCGACCACATGCTGTACTTCTCACCGTCTTCTTCCGTGACTTTTCGGGTCACCACGGAGAAGAGAGAGGGCGCCTCCCTGCTGTGTTCGGGGGCCAGCAGAGACTCCTGCGCCGTGGAGGTGGCCTGGGGCAGGGTCCAGGCGGGGCTCTGGGTGCTGATGTGGAAGCCGGCCAGGTCTTCGTCCTCCGGGGAGGCGTCGCTCGGTGTGGCGGTAGAGCCGTGCTCCCGGAGTGCGGCCCGGGATCCCGCTGTGCCCGCCGGCTCCAAGGGGGCCTCCGTGAAGGCTGACGTTGGGTCGGCCGCGGCCCCTCCCCGGACCGCTGCAGTGGGGCGGGCAGTCAGCCGGGTGCCGTTGACCCTCCTCTCCGGAGTCTCAGTGGAACTCAGGCCTGTTCCGTGGACGGTGCTGCCCACGGACGAAACCGCTCCGGTGGGATGCACCTTCTGTGTGGTGGCGGTGGCGGCGGAGGCGGTGGCGGCGGTGGTGGTGGCGGCGGCGGCGGTGGTGGTCGCATTGGTGGTGTTGGAGGTGGAGGCGGAGCTCACAACATCGTCGTATTCTGAGCTCCCGCTGCCCTCCTGACTGGTTGAGATCTCCCAGGGGTTCACGGCCGTGGAGTACACCACCCGGGGGAGCTCAGCCTCAGACACCTCCGGAGGAGGCGAGAGGGTGGCTGCCGGGACTTCAGACAGGAGGTCCGTTGGAATGACCCTCGCCGTGGCGGTGGACGGAGCGAGGTGAGTGGAAGAGACGGGTGAGGTGACGGACACTGGCACGGCGGTGGAACTTGTCGCCGTTGAACTGGCGTTTTGTCCATCAAAGACGTTTTCTGGAGAAAAGCCACAACACAGTTGGAATTGCACAAGAGGAGACTTTTTAACATCACAACATGGCTTCATCAATGTATTATCCACATTTTTTTACTATTCTGTAAAATCTTGTCAAAACCTTGTAACACCTCGCCACGGTAAATCTTTGAGTAAACAGCGTTCTTGTCGTACCTTGAGAATCTTCGGCCGAGCCTTCGTCAGGGAACCACAAGGAGGTGGACTCCCTGGTAGGAGACAGGGTGGAGGTCAGGAGCACACGCCCTGCTACCTCTCCGGGGGGTCGGGTTGACGAGGACACTTGCTGCCTTTCGGTCGTTAGTTTGGTCTCTTCCAGGTTCAAATCAAGCACGGGGTCAAGGGTCGTGGAGGTGACGACGGAGGGAACCACCTCTTGACTCTGGTCGACATCTGCACTGCTGTTATTACCTTCCGAGTGTTCCTTCGCGTCCAAGTTGGCCTCGGGCATCGGCTGGAAATGCTTGGAGCCATCCGACAGCTGAGACTGGTGCTCTTCCAGATTGACATCTGGCATCGGCTGGTAGTGCCTGTGAGGCTCGTACGACGGCTCGGGGAACTCGAGGGATTGGTCGGTTTTCTCCAGCTCTGCTTGGTCAAGGCCGGTGCTGTTGGTATCCGTCACGTTATCGCCGTCAGGCCACAGTGAGGGGGACCAGAGGGGGTGGTCGGTGACGTCCGTGTCGTCTGCGTCATCCGTGGCGGCGCTGGTATCAGGCAGCGATGTTGAGGCGGTGGCAGCGGTTGCGGGCGTGGCGGCGGTGGTGGTGGCGGCGGTGGAATCGTTTCCCGTTCTGTCAAAGGGCTGGAGGAGCTCCATCAGGGAGGTGGTGTTGAGGAGGCGCGCGGTCCCGGTGGTGTTGAGGAGGCGCGCGGTCCCGGTGGTGTTGAGGAGGCGCGCGGTCCCGGTGCTGCCCGGTGCCGGTGATCGGTCCAGGACAGTCGGGTCCGGGGAGATGGGGAGGGACTCCAGCGCGCTCTGAGCCTCTCGCTCCTTGTGGTCGTACTGCTGCTTCAGCTGCAGCTCCTCCACGGGCTGCAGGAGGACCACCACGTCCTGGCCCATGTCCTCGGGCTCCGTGGCCGCGTAGTCCGGTGGAGAGTCGGTCTGCGCGTCGCTGAGATCTGCAGAGGGCGGGTTTACAGTTGGGAATGTAAACAGAAAACTGTGAAAAGGGTCAGTGGGCTGATGATAGAAAATGAAACACAACCAGCTTGATTCATATAACCTGGTAGGGCTGCTAGATTATGGAAAATTATTTTGGTCAATCTTGAAATCACGATTATTCAAACGATTATTTTCCAGTTTGAAAACGTGATGTATTTATTCAGCATTTCTCTCCAAAAAAAAAGACTTTGTAACTGAGAACTTTGAAATTTCAAATAGAAAATAATGTACAAATATGTATCCAACTGTTCTTCATTAAAACAGTGACTAAATAATAAGAAAAAAAGTTAGCTTAAGCCAAAAATAGAAATAGTGATCAAAATACAAATAACTGCAACGCCCTTTAACCTGGCACAGTAACCAGCAGGATGTAGATACGGGGGAGGCTGACCTCGGAAGCAGTAGACGTCGTGAGGTGCGGAGCGCTCTGGGAAGCCCGTTTGGTTGGTGAAGCGGTACAGCGTCTTCACCCCGGCCTGGGGGCCCCCGCAGCGCTCCCTGGGGGTGAGGATGGGGTAGCGCACGCTGCCGTCGGACAGCCAGCCGGGGCTGCAGCGGTCCAGCCCCTCGCTCCAGGCCGAGTACAGCTGGGCGGTGGTGGCCAGCGCCGCCCCGGCCCGCTGGCAGTAGGCCAGCGCCTCCTGGTAGGACAACGCCTGGGGGATCGGGTCGTGGAACACTTCACCTGCACACACACACACGCACGCACGCACGCACGCACGCACACACACACACACCCACACACACACACACACACACACACACACACACACACACACACACACACACGCACACACACGCACACACACGCACACACACACACACACACACACTGTGTTATACGTAGTTGTTCATTATATAGTGGCATTGATTACTATGTTGAAGATCATATAAGACATCTCACCAAGCAAAAGCTGAAAGATTCTTGGTTCACAGCCCCATGAATTAAAAAAAGCCCAAATCTCTATACTATCTATATGATACTACCTGCTATCGTATGACATAAGACATTGGTTCATTGTCACGACAGGAAAGTACATTAACTAAACGCCTCCCTTCCCTTTCCTGCAATGGAAGTGAAGAACCATCCCTTACCATCGATCTGCTCCACGTAACAGTACACATCGTAGAGGTCCTTTGGATCCATAGTCCCATAGTTCCTCACTCCCGGTTTACCGTCCATGTCTCCAAAGCAACCTTCCCGAGGCACCTGGATGGGATACCTTGAAAAAGAAACACAAAAAAAAAAAAAATCAATGACCACCAGGAAAGTTAGCGAGGAACATAACAGTAATATTTGGGCTGGGGTGGCGAAACACTAACTCAGAGGCTGTTTGTTTGTGTTACCTGACGGACTGGTCGGCCAGCCAGCCGGCGTCACACTGCTCGTAGCCGTCATAATAAGCAGCCAGCAGCTGGTCTACAGTTGCCATGTGGGCTCCGATGTCCTCACATGCCCTCTGCGCCTGCTGGAAGGAGAAGGCGTAGCGGCCAGACGCCTCTCTGTAGTGGAACACAACACCTGGACGGAGATGGAAAACATAAGCAGGAACACACACACACACATGCATGCATCGCCGCGGAGCGCCGACACTTAGACCAATGGTTCAGCAGTCAGCAGTTTCTGAATTCTATGACATGATGGAATAGCTTTTATTAGAACAAGGTTAAAAATCTGACTGTTGCAGATACGATCAAGCAAGATCATTTTTGGACAACGTGAGTAGCACCACGAAGTGTGATTGTGTGACAGATCACTTCAAGGCTAGCCCGGGACATTAGCCTGCTAGGCTAGCTCGCTAAAAACATTGAGCCTGGCTGCACACACACAGACACACACACACACACACACACACGCACATCCTGTCTTCCTGACGGTCCATTGAAACTTTTGGAGATGGCAAAAAATGTGTCTTTAGCTTTTGGATCAACAAAAACATTTTTTTAAGGATTCCTTACAACAGCTGGAGAACAGTTACAAGAGTATTGTCGAAACTATAATGAACAATACTAACAGTAGACTGGATGGCATTCTAAAAGACGTGGAAGACCTCAAAGTCAGCCTTCAATACACACAGAAGGATGTGGATCAACTTAAGTCATGCAACAAACTCTCCTTGGACGGCAAGACTTTTGAAGGTGATATCCATAAACTAGCTGAGTCTCTACTCTCAATGGATTACAAATCACATAAGCTTGAAGGCCAGTCTAGACGCAATAATCTGATAATTGATGGACTTCTGTAATCAGAGAATGAAAAATGGCCAGACACTGAACAGACGGTACTGAAATTATTTGGTGAAAAACTGGATTTGGATCCAACCAAAATAGAAATAGAAAGGGCCCACCGCACTGGAAAAGTTACTAACAACGTCCAATCAGACAACGGGAATGGATCAAATGCACTTGGGAGGAGACTTGACAAGCCAAGGCCCATTGATGTAAAATTCCTCAGGTTCAAAGATAGAGAAAGCGTCATGTGGAATGAAAACAAGCTGAGGGGTTCCAAAATATTCATAAACGAAGACTACCCTGAGGTGGTGAGACAGAAGAGAAGGGAGCTGATACCTAAGATGCTGGAGGCAAGAAAGAATGGGGACTATGCTGTTCTAAGATACTACAAGCTCATCACTCGCTCTGGTCGTCAACAAGAGAGAAGAATACAGTAGTAAAAATTTTATAAGAACAATAAGACCATTTCATTATGTCTTGGCTTCATCAAAAAATGTCAGTAATTAAAAATAAAATGATGAACATGTATGCAACTGGCTTGTTCTGACTGCTGATATGAGTACACTACCAACTAAAGGCCTGTTAATGGCTCATCTGAATGTCTGTAGTCTGAGAAACAAAATGCATGAAATTGGTTGTTTAGTACAGTTACATAATATACATATTCTAAGTATATCAGAAACTCACCTGGACCCCTCATTTGAAAATGAAGAAGTTTCAATACAAGGGTACAATATCTTCAGAAAGGATAGAAATAGAAAGCCATATTCCTGCAGTATATAGAGCTAACCTGTTGTGTAGCAATATTGAGGCTATATGGATACAAGTTCACCTGCCACATCTAAAACATTTTCATATTGGATGCTGCTACAGACCTCTGAGTGCTGACATTAAGTATTTTCATGAAATGTGTACAATGTTAGACAAAGCCTCTGATGAAAAAAGAATTATATTTTTTTGGTGATATGATATTGGCCAGTCTCGATCGGAGTGACAGCTTGGCAACTCCGCTCCCGAGTCCCGCTCGTTCTCATCATGGACTTCAAAACTCCCTCTCTCGTTACTAACTGTGGATGTTGCCAAGCTGTCACTCCGATCGAGACTGGCCAATAGAGACGTGTCTTACATCTTTCGGCGTAGGTCCCGCCCACGAGATTCAGCTCAACAGCAAGCAAAACTTTTGGATTCGCAAGCAAAACTTTTGGATTCGCAAGCAAAACTTTTGGATTCGCAAACAAAACTTTTGGATTTGCAAACAAAACTTTTGGATTTGCAAACAAAACTTTTGGATTTGCAAACAAAACTTTTGGATTCCCATTAATACATTTTTGATACTTTTTTTCACATTTATTTTACTTGCAATAAAAAAAAATTTGATTGCAGTGTCGATAGTTTTTCTCTCAAATCAATTTTTTGATTGCAGTGTGGAAAGTTTTGCTCCCAAACCTATTCTGTTTGATTGCATAATAAAGACACAAATCTACCTCCATAATATGAACATTGATTGGTTGGATACCATGTGCCCGCTGAAATCAAAGCTATACTCAATGACTCCTGTAACTTAACCGAAGTCATGTCTCTTCCAACAAGAATATTCACAAATAAGCAAAAACATGTATCGGTCATATTTATACTACTGAAAAAATTGTGTTACCTTTTGTTATGTTTAGTAGATTTCCAATACATACTGAAAATTTTTTGTTTTTTTTGTTATGTTCAGTAGATTTTCAATACATGCTGAAAAAATTGTGTTATTTTTTGTTATGTTCGGTAAATTTTCAATGCATACTGAAATGGTATAAATTTTGTGTTATGAAAAACAGAAGTGAATTTTAAAAAGGTTTAACTGTTTACCTATGCTGCTCAATTTTTTGTAGTGTTGATCTTCAACATAGGTTGAAAGTATATGAATTTATATTGAATTGAAGTATATGAAAAGTATATGAATAAATGAATTTTATGTTGTTTTATGCCTAGAAGTGTTTTGACAAAATTTTCCATTGATGAATACTTATGTGTCTTTATGACCGTATGACATATTGATTGTATTGTGTGGTGTTGATTATGTTGATGTTGATGATTGTTCCATGGTAACCAACCCATGGGTATATGCATATTTTCTTTTTTTTGCTTTTTACTTTTCCTACTTTATATGGTCAGTAGTGATTATGGCTTGTAGAATGGTCATCTGAGATGACCAAGGAGGGAATTGTAACATATTTCAGCCATAATATTCTCCCATAGCCACAATACCGAGTAAACATAGCATAAGCTGTAAGACTTGCGTCATAGATGAAGGGGGCAGGCTTTTAAAGCCACAGAACACGCCCACCTCTACCTGCCTATTTAACTCGGACTCCGCCATTTTAGAATCGGAATCTCTTGGGCGGCGTATCGATTAGATGTAAAGCTTAGAGACGCTCCGCGCGTGTTATATACGATCCCTCTCCTTTTGTTTCATAGACGATAGACAATAGACCAATAACCTTAACCAAATAAAGTGAGTTAAAAGCGATCCTGTCTCGGCGGCCTTTCCTGGACTAAAATATCATAACAATACAAATAATCCTGTGCATTGCTCTAAAGCAGTATCACTATCTGTTGGATTTAGTGATCACAACTTGGTAGCTATTTCTAGAAAATCTAAAATCCAGGAAATTAAAAATGACAGGAAAAACTGTTGGACTGTGGACTACAATGAATGATATAATGGGAAGGAAATCTAAAATGTCAATTTCATTTATTCATTCTGATGGAGTATTCATAATTAAATCTTATGATATAGCGAACCATTTTAATAATTTCTTTATTGGTAAGGTTGATAATTCCATCCATTGATTAATTCCATCAGATCCACTAGAATATCCTCCATACGAGATTGTACCATACCATTTCGCCGCACTGTAGCTGGGCAATCTGCTTTTTCTGTAAGAGCCACAAACCAGTGGAATACCTTACCTGAAGCCGTAAGGAGCAGTAGCTCTCTCAGAGTCTTCAAATCTAACCTAAAAAATCTGTTAAAAGCTGCTCAGCTCTGCAACCACTAAGTTGGTCCTTAGACTTCTTTTTCTGTGTGTGTGGGTATAGGTGTGGGCGTGGGTGGGATGAGAGGGGGGGGGGGGGTTGCACGCAGACATGTGTAGCCATGTTGTTGTGGTGTTTTATCCCTGTATACTGTTTAATTTGTCTTATTATTGTGTTGTATTTTTTGAGACCTGCCAAGGGACTACAGATGCAAATTAGCTTAAAGCTATAATCTGGTATAGTGCATCAAATGGCAACATTTATGTTTTAACTGTACATTGTCCCTTTTAAATAAATTAAAATTGATTGATTGATAAAATCTGTAATAACATGCAATCAAGTGATGGGGTAAAATCAAATAGATTAATTAAAGAGATCATAATGAAAAATTGTAACGGTCAATTTGAGTTTCATCTCATTAGCATTGAAGAGGTTAAGGGAATGTTAATGTCACTACCTGACAATAACAGCTCTGGCACTGATAATCTTGATGGCAAATTGTTGAAATTAGCTGCCAGCCATGTAGCGACTCCTATAGCCCATATATTTAACAACTGTCTAATCCAAGGTGTGCATCCAGCTCTTTGGAAGGAAGCTAAAATCATTCCACTTATAAAATATAAGAATTGTGCTTTTAATGGTCCCAATAGTCGACCTATAAGTATTTTACCAGTATTGAGCAAACTAATTGAAAAAGTTGTATTTAAACAAATTCAGGATTATTTCACCAGTAACAAATTAACATCTAACTCACAGCATGCATATAGAGAAGGATATTCCACTTGCACTGCACTTGCAGAAATGACTGATGACTGGATGACTAACATTGACAGTCGGAAATTAGTGGGGGCAGTTATGCTTGATTTTAGTGCAGCATTCAATTTAATTGACCATGAGTTGCTAATTGGAAAAGTTACGAGCTATGGCTTCACATCTACAGCAATAGCTTGGGTAGAGGACTATCTTACAGGATGAAAAACAAAAGTTTTTTTTCAATGGCAGTTTTTGTGTGGTGTGCTGTGGCGTGCCACAAGGTAGTTGCCTTGGTCCATTACTGTTCTCAATATTTACTAATGATTTGCCTCTATGTACAAATAATGTCAATATTAGAATGTATGCTGATGACACCACTGTTTACTGTGCTGATATTCTGTGCAATGAGCTCACAGCTAACTTAAATTATTCATTAAATGATGTATTTAACTGGGTCAATGAGAACAAACTGGCTCTCAACACTGAAAAGACAAAATATATTGTGTTTGGCTCAAGATATATGCTGGCAAAAAAGCCTCAGTTAAATTTAGTTATAGGTAGTATACCAATTCAACAAGTTAACACAATAAAACTCTTAGGTCTTACCATTGTTGATTCACTGTCCTGGTCAGTTCACATTGACACCATTGTCTCAAAAATGGGTAGATGATTGGCATGACGAGAAAATGTTCATCGTATCTTACACCTTCGATAATCAAACAAGTTGTACATGCTCTGGTCTTGTCAAACCTTGAGTATTGTACAATTATCTGGTCATCAGCTACTAAAAAATACATAAACTTCAGGTAGCTCAGAACAAAGCAGCTCGTTTGGCACTGAGCTGCTCCATTCACACTGGCTCTGAAGTGATGCATGCTAGCCTCTCGTGGCTCACAGTGAAACAAAAGATCTGTCTTGGTCTCTTGTTGTTCCTAAGGTCAGTCATAAGCTGCAAAAGACCCGCCTTCTTTGCTGAAGGTTTAGTCTGTGTGTCTGACAGACACGGTCATAGCACTAGAGCAGCAAGTAATGGACATCTAGCTTTACCCAGACCGAGGTCCAATCTACCCAAAAATACCATAATTTACAGAGCAATTTCATTATGGAATGAACTACCAAAAATCATACGTTCTAGCATAAATAGCAAAACTTTAAAAATTCTTTAAAAAAACTGGTCCATATGTAATGTATATACATTTTTAATGTTTTCATTTCTTTTGTAGCCTTCATATCTTTTTTACTTTTGTTATATTTGTAATTCGGATGTTTCTTAATCATACTGTTGTTTATTATTTGTCTATTTTAAATTTTTGTTTGACATAATGTCAAAGTGATTGTCTGTTGTCTATATTTTATGTTTCGGACCCCAGGAAGATTAGCTCTCACTCCGGTGTGTTGCTCAAATCAAATCAAATGCACCCCTGGACTTAGGGGCACAAGTACAACGTAGTGTAGCAAGTTAGTTAAAGTGATATTCTATGAATCATTTGAAATTATTGGAAGAGAACGAGGATATATGGAAGAAATAACAGATAGATACGTTAAGAAACGTATCCGATAGAGACAACGCAAATGATTTCACTCACATATAAACACACCCGTGTTCGAAAAACAAACATGGGTTTGTGGTCTCTAGAACCATTTCAAAATGGAATCCTTGCCTATGGATTAACTCGGCCATATTCGAAACAAACATCCTCTTTAACACGCAGTCCAAATACCCCCTGGATCGATACAATATTACTACAGGTATGGGGGGGGAACGCCCTTGAGTTACCTTTGACCTTGAGCTCCACAAAGTCGCTGGCGTCCTCCAGGCCGCGCTGCACCTCGCAGCGGTAGTGGCCGGTGTCGCTGGCGCGCAGCTCGCCCAGCCACAGCGTCAGGTCGTCCAGCGGGGACGCCGTGTAGTTGAGCAGCGCCGCCCGGTCCCGGTACGCCTCGTTGACCTTTACCCTCTCTCCCCGCGCCACCAGGATTTCGGTCTCCACGCCGCCCGCCACCAGGGTCCACTTGACCCGGGGGGGCAGGGCAGGGGACGAGGGCGGGTCGGAGGTCGTGGTCGGCGACGGGGACGACGGCGAAGGCGACTGGGTCGACAGCAGCGACGACGGGGATATGGAGCAGGGGATGGCGATGGAGCTGCCCAGCGGGACGGAGAGGACGGCTGGGGAGGGGATGTCTACCTGGAGCTTGGGGCCGTGGTCTGGGAGAGGGAGGGAGGAGATGATGGAGAAGTGATTCACTGTGGTGGGGTGTTAAATCTAACCGCGGAGCAGATATAGATATTGATCTTACACCCTCTCTTTCTCAGAGGCCAGTGCAGTCAATATTGTGGTTTTACAACACGTCCAATAGAATGAAGAATGTTATTCCCTACACGCAAGAGATGATAACTTATAAGAGATAATAAAAGTGGCTATAACTACCTTGTGCATAGTGGGTGGCTGGGAAGGCTGTGGTGAGCTGGCAGACTGCACAGAAGATTGGTAGAAGCTGGGCAAATCTATGGAGGTGGAGAGGAAAAAGGATTAAAGCTTTAAACAGAAGGCGGGAGATTTCTAGAAAAAGGAAAAAAAAGAAAGCTCACTAAAGTAACAGACGACTAAATACACCCTTGGCCTATTGTGGGTTTTATCCGTCACATGGTTAAACGTGGCTCAACATTTTATTTTATTTCCTTAAATGGGAACGGTTAGATCATAAGCGGTAGACAGGCTTTCGGTCATGTCCTGTCAGGCAGTCATCCAAACACTTGGTTTTTACCGAAAAGATTTTCCTGTGCGATGGTCAGCCCACACAACCCTTTGTAGTGACTGTTGCCATGCTGATTCATCAGTTCCCATCACTCCTCTCCCCTTTGATCTGGTCGATTAGCAACAGGTGGTATAAAATCAACCATTCAATTCATCCATATAGGAATGAATGGAACACGTATAACAAGAAATGGATGGTTTGTTGGTCATGTTTTTTGGTCAATCTGATAAAATCAATTTATTAAATCAACTTCCAAAGCTGCCTCTGGGAATACAATAAGAACAAAAACTGAAAAGGAAAAATCGCAAATGTATATGAATATAACTTTGAAAAAGGATTGAAATCCAGTAGCTTTGCTATACATTGGCGCACAACGTAAACCTTGGCTGGAAATCACAACATACAACACAAAAATCTGCCTGTAATATAACCATTAAACACAACAAAGCCACCATAGAAAAAGGAAAAGAAAATCTAGACGTGGAAAACAGGCAACGCTCCTGCTGGCTTCCGAGGAGGGGAAGGCTTGGAGTGCACACACACACACACACACACACACACACACACAGCCGTCTCACCACAGACTCTTCATCACCGCTGCGAGCTAATGACAAGTCTGGTCTTCCCCGCAGGCCTCCTGCCAGCACCCCGTAACCAGTCACCAGCCCTCCCCCCTGGCACGGGAGACCGCCCAGACACTGACCTCACACCACCTCACCCAGCAGCGGTGCCCACACCACGGGAGCGACTCACGGGCTACCAACCGTCTAGCACTCTCGGAAGAATATGCTGCTCAGTGAGTTTAAAATAGTGCAGTGATGGCACCGTTGGAAGGGCTTGTGATGTGCTTGTAATGAAGCTGTGATCGTTCAGTGTGGGGGTGTGTTTGTGGGGAACGGGGGCTGCTGGTCCAGCTGTGATGTGCTACTGCGACCGGGCCTTTTCCTCCTACACGCCCTCGCCGCTGGAACGCGAGGAGGGCGGCCTAAGTGACATTGGAGGTTATACTTAGGCGACTTTTATTTCCATGAAATGGGTTAACCAAGTCAGAGCTATGTTCCACTACCGCTTTTCCTGTTGGATTTGTTTCAGCTATTAGGTAGAGATGGTGATTAAGGGTTTATTTATTTTTGTTCAGACAGCTAGGCCTTTGACTGCTGCTGGTAACAAAAGCAGACAACCATAAGTCCAAATCATGAATCTAACTCACACTCTTCATATTGAAAGAAGCCTTGGGGCATACAGCACAGAGGAGGTGCTGTAAACGTGTGTGTCTGTGTGTGTGCATGTGTGCATTCGCATATGAGTGCATGTGTGTGTGTGTGTGTGTGTGTGTGTGTGTGTGTGTGTGTGTGTGGGTGTCATTGACACAAATCTCAGTGTGAATAAAACAAGATTACCTAAAGGAGTCGTATAATAAACACAGAATCATTGAACAGAGCTCCAACTGTGTCATAAATGCATGGCTGATAAAAAAAATGGGGGAGCGGGGGGGGGGGGGGGGGGCGGGCTAGCACAAACGCAGCACACTCTTCATGGTCATCTTAAATGGCGTTGTTTGGAGGTTGAATAAATGTGAATCTGTTTCCAAGCCAGCTGGGTCACTCCACGTTTTGGGCATGACTATTAGTATTCTTGACTGGATAGCTGCTCACAAAGACGGGCAGTGGGCAAGTAGGACAGCTGCACGCTGGCCATTCACTCCGGAGAGACTTGCTTACAAAAAATCCCTCAGGGAAAATTAAAGGACATGGCACAAGCACTCTTGCTTTTTTTAAACTTTTCTCTTCTGCGTTTATCCTTCTTCTCTTTTCAAGGATGAAAAGAGAAGTTGAAAACCACTAAGAAAAGGGCCAAAGAGAAGCCCTGGTAGGGTATAGTAAAGGTCACATTAAGATACTGTCAGTAGAAATGTTTCAAATGGTATAATTGTCTTGAAAGCAGGGCTGAAAACCACAGTGTGTGTTGATCCAACAGCAGATGACGACAGATCAAGGCTTGGCACTGGTTTGTTTTTGCCATCTTCTTCTTTCAGATCATCGTTATTATCATGGACTCGTTTTCATCATGGACACGTTTTCATCATGGCTTTGTGCTGCTTTTAATTACCAAAAAGAGTAAAGACAAGCGCGAAAACTCTGCCATCAGTGCTGAATATACACAAATATATGAAAAACCACCAGAAATCATGGGAGTTAAGGGAGTTTGGTGACATACTGGTCAGCTATACAAACAAGGAATGAAAAACCTAGACCTATAGGGAAAAAACTAGGTGGGAAAAGGCGACAACTTCAAAATATGAAGCCTAATGTTTCAAACTAAAACAGAAACAACCAAAACCATTGGTGCGTGTTTGGTAAACAAATAATTAAATGCTAAGTTGTGCATGGTACCACAACTTGGTGGGTGGGCACTGATTGTATGCTTCAAGGTCAATTTAGCTAATTACCTCAGTTAGCAGTGACCAGGGAAATTACTCCTGATCCCGGTTTAGCCAGGTCAGGCATATGTGGGACAATAATTCACTGCTGAACCTGGCTCAGTGGACTGTGGGGCTAGAGCTCCCTCTGCTACTGTCTGCACTTTTCTCATTTTCCAGGACAGCATGTCTCACCCGTTTTCCTAAGGAAGAGTCCCACTCTCTCTGTCCCCATCTCAAGTTTTGAATCTGCTGACCTCCAATTAATACTTTTCTTTCGTGCCGTCTCTCTGTGATAGGAAGGCATTGGCATTATTTTATTTGGACAATGGTAGCCAATGCCAAAGTAAAACTGGTATGACACATGTTAAATATAATCATCAGACCCTCCTTGAATGAGTTCTGGCTTACTTCACTTACGTCCTGTTGGGAAAAGTCACGACTCATCACTTTCAGATCTGTAGTAATGCCTGCACAAATGCTCATTGGTGCATCCCTAATTAGAACCACTCCATTTTCTTATATTGCATGCATCATCACATTTTTTACCATTCGGACCATTGATGCAAGGGTCATTGATATATGAGCTACCATATAAACCATGTGCTGCGTTCACATCATCTACGTGGCAAAACCTCAGAAATCAAGGGCCATTTTTAAAAATATATATCTGAATGAATCACTGCTTCCCTTTCTTAGACTTTGCCATTGCTATATTTTAAAATGGCTGTGGCAGAGTACAACATTCAAACAAGGAAACCTTCTGCTCTCCCCATTACATAAGACGTCATATTCTTCTCTGCTCTCCCTCTACCTGTCCTTTAATGATGACCTTGCAATTGGTCTTGAGGTTAAACCATGGATCAGGGGAATGCTATTATTTACTTAAACGTGCCTCTGGCACAACTCTCTTGTTTAAAGAGAAGGCAGGAAGACACAAACATAACACAATTCAACACAATTAAATACATATAGTCATTGCAAAGTATAACGGAATATTTTATGGTTATTGTATTGGTACCATGTTACTGAATGAACTAGGCTACCATCTTCTGTGAATTATGAGGTTTTTATTATTATATTCCCAATGTATATGTAGTCTGTATAAGTACATTTTCTACACCTTAATCTTAGGTCGCTTGAAGTTATCTTGCGATTGCAGTGCATTGGATCCCACAAAAAACAACCGCCAGTGGATTTCCTTTCAGATCAGGCTGATTGACAGGTTGATGTGGCCGGGGGGAAAGAGCAGTGAAGTAACACAGGTAGGATGCACTACAGAAAGTCAAAGTAGCCAAGACAAGGCAATTCGTTAATTCATTCATTCATTAATACTCGGTCATTACTTTTTAATAGCCTAAAGTAGCCTTTGAACTTGGAAGTAGATGAGGCTACTACGTTACACTAATAGAAATAACCAAAAGTAGACTTCACCGCGGATGATGGATTTAAGAAAGCGTCAGCCTACCGGATTCCCCTTAAAAGCATCTCAGCTGATGAAATCAATCTTTGGTGAGGTTTCTCTCTGTCCGTTGACCGTTTCCAGTGAACTTGGCGCAGTGCGTAGACTTCAGTGCACTGCGACGTCGACGACCACGAGTGTGCAGTAGGCGACGTGTTCTGCGCAGGTAGGGGAACTTCAGCGTCCGGCCGGCTCCAGAGAACGTCGAGAAAGAGAGACCTCCGCCAAAGCGAAGCCAAATATGAACCACTGAACAGCCCACTTTCGTAGGACCCCCCACCAAACAATCAGAACTAAGACAGTGCATGCTTGAGTCGAAAAGGGGGCGGGGGAGTGGTGACATCTAGAAAATATCTAATGTCACGGGCTGTTTAGTGATGACGGTGACTGTGTACTTTCAGCCAATAACGTTTAGATGCAGCTTAAAACGAGAGACGCACAGTGCGCCTCGGAATTAACCGAGCACTACGGAGAGTTTGGGTCAATGCGGTGGCGCTGATATCTGCACGGAGAGACCCGCAGGTACGGGCTCTGCTGCGGGGATGTCGCAGCTCAGCCCCGCTGGTCTGTAGAGAGAAGCGATTGGTATTCTGGTGGGATTACTGAGAGCGACTATGCCTACTGATATGTGTCTTGGATGTGTTATATTCGTTCTATGTTCTCTGTATGGCAATAGGTTGTTGCGTTGTCTTTTGTGTCAAAGCTACCTATGATCATAATATATAGGCCCAGGCTGCTGGATTAGGTCCTTTTTTCTTTCAATACACGTTTTCAAGTATCTGATTATGACATTTCCTGAAGTTTGCCCTAGACATTTAATTATTTTTTGATATGTTATTATTCACAGTCCCGGCCGTAAACACGGTTTAAACCCTATTGAGGAATCACAAGCATCGTTGCAAATAATCACAATCATGAGCATTCTCGGAAAGAAGCAGAAAATAAACAATATAGATGATAAGACCACATGGCCTAGGGCACGCCTATCAGCTGTTTTATGGCTGTGCGCCATAGCCTCACTACCCTCTTGGCACCACCATGTTTTATCGATTTATCCTACGAAATCGGACACTTAAACACTTTATTGAGTCAACGGACTCCTCCGTTTAAGAAAGGTGAGAAAGGTGGAATATATAGTACGTATATCACAGGTTGGGTTGCACCAACTGTGGGTCCAGGGCTTGAAAGTGTGTGTGTGTGTGTGTGTGTGTGTGTGTGTGTGTGTGTGTGTGTGTGTGTGTGTGTGTGTGTGTGTGTGTGTGTGTGTGTGCGTGCGCGTGCGCGTGTGCATTATTTATGCCAAGCTTACATGAGTGTAAGCCTGAGTGTATATAAAGTACTCTACAGGCCTCATCTTTAAAATACATTTTGATAAAAATCTGAACATGATTCTGCATTGAAATTCCAAACTGGTGATAAAACATGAATCACATTATCTAAGATGAGCTGGAACCACTCATTATGAATATAGACTATATCCTCAAAGAAATAAATAGATCACTTTTCTCCCCATTCATTTAAAATGATGTGTATCCTGTGAACAAGAATGCACAGAGAGAAAGTCTAAATTAGATCAAACGTAATCAATAGTTACACAGAAAGTCATGCTTCAGATCTCAGAGGCAGGCTAAAGTTATGGTTTCCAACAACAATAATTACAGTCCAATGTCATACTGCTCCTGGGATGAGGTCAGTGAGTTGCTTGGCAGTGGGAAACTGTCTCTGAATTAAATGTTTCTTTAATTATTTTTCTTAGTTGTGTACCAATATTGACATCTAAAAGGTGTAATACACGTGTTTGCAAGCAGATGAAGTGATTTGTGGCTAATTGACAGGTCAAATGTGCGCTGGTGGTAGTGTTCTATGTTCATGGTTACCTGGCAAGGATGCACTTGCCTTGTAGTTGCTTTAGGATCTGGGTTGTCTGGGATAAGGGGTCTTTTGGAGTTGAGTGGCTGCTATGGTACTTGCTATGTGTGTGGTTACTAGCCGGTTATAGGGATGGTTGCTAAAGTTGTCTTGAGTGGTTGCTAGGGTGTTGTACATGGTTGCTATGCGACCAAGCTAGGTGGTTGCTATGGTGTTCTGGGTGGCTGCTATGAGATTCCAGATAGTTGCTATGGTGTTGTGGCTGGTTGTTAGGATCTTCAGGGAGGCTGCTGTGATGTTCTTGGTTTTTGCTTAGTCAGCAAAACTGTCTCTTATACTAGTACCTCCCCTATTCCCACCCACATTTTCCCTGTTCAATGCATTTCTACAGAAACATGTTCCCATGTCTGCATTAAACAGCTCTTATTTCTTTGACCATTATAGGACAGGAATAAACGTAGTTGGGCAGGACAAACATAATAGATTCATAGACATTTGCATCATCTGGAGTTTTTTTGCAATACCTTTGTGTTCTAACAGAACTGTAGGCCGATTTGAATCATCACATGTAAAACAAACAGCTGTGCCCACTCTGCCTATAAAGTCTCATCTTTTCTGCCTGACTCACTGCCGGTTTTACTCAACTTGGTTACCAGCAATGGTAACCGAATGAATTGACTCAACAAATAAGGCAATGAAAGAAAATGGACAAGGGTAGATTATTAACCTATTTTGCACGTCCATGGAAGAGTCTGATGAATGTTATACTTTTTAATATTACCTAGTTACGGCAAATAAACGCCCACAACCCAATTTTTAAAACACCAGGTACCCCTTGCCTTTATCCCATTATTGTTAAGTCCTGATCCTCATGCAGTGATGAAAAAAACAAAAAACAATCATTCTCTCCTCCTTTAAAACAGGAAACCTCAAAAGTCTTGTTTCCGCTGACTTGCTCTTTTTTTTCCCCTCCCTCCGGGGATGCGAGTGGCAGCAGCATTGTGGGAGAAAGTCGCTGGGAAGCGCTGGGAATAGAAGCCATGCTCCTCATCATCATCCCTTTCTCCTGGCTGCATCACCCAAACCAACGCCTTACCAATCTTTACATACAACGCCATGCCACCTACCAAAATGTAGGGGACAACACGTGGACAGACGGAACTGTGACGCACTTATCATATCCCTGACTCATCCCTTTTGGGCGTTCTAGTAAGCTACAGATGCCTCTGCAGCTGTAGACCTGGTAACTACTAAATTTAGACACAACATGTATTAATAGGCTAGTGGCTGCAAAAAACGGTGATGGCAAGAGAAAAGTAAAGAGGGGGCTATTTTTCTCTATCTCCAGTACACAGATGTTAACATATAGAGCTGAAGTTGCTCTTAGTGAACTGCACAGAAAGCTCATAATCCCATGCTATGAAATAGATGGATGGGAGAATTAGTGTTGAAAGTTAACACAAGCATTGCATTAAAAGTTAGGATTTATTGCTTGTAAATACTGTTCCAGGTTGTGTGAGTGTGTTATATTTATATTTATATATTTAATGATAATTATCTTAAATGCTAACTTAATAGAATACACTCACACAACCTGGAACAGTTTTTACAATATATATATATAAATTATATATATAGAGAGAGAGAGAGAGAGAGAGAGAGAGAGAATGTATTGTGTAAGGGCTGTATGTGTCAAATTTCAGAAACCAATTGACATACAGTCGGACGTATGTTTTACAGCCCCAGATAATCGCTTTTAAAATGTTTTGTAGCCCTTGGACCAGAAGTTAACAGTCACCCCATATGACTGGAAGGAGTTAAGTATTCTGACAAACCACAGCAATAAGTTTGGGGGAAGGACAGTCTATTGCGGGAAATTGCACCACTATTCCAGTTAATTGGATATCCCAACCGAAGATCCCTCATGGCTCAGAATTACAGCAAACAACCATAAAACACTAAGGATTATAGCCAGACATTGATATTGAGCCACAGGTCTGCATAAAGACCATGCTGACTAACCAGAAAATAAAACACCCCCAGAAGAAGCAGCTACCTCCAGGAAAAAAAAAAAAAACATTAGGATTTGGTAGTATAAAAAAAAAATGTTATGTTAAAAAATGTTATATACTGCTTTATTCTGACCCATGGCCCGTTTAAGAAAATTTGAGAAAACACAGGCAATCAAGAGAAGGGCCTGGATCAAATCCCAGCACACAGACTGAGGCATCTGGAAAGTGAAAGATGCCCACGTCTCAAACCGCTACCCTTCCCTTACGCAGCAGCTCAGGGATCAATGAGTAAGGACTATGGCTGTATTAAATGGCTCTTGTGTCTTTTCTTAATGTATCACAAAAGCAAGGCAGACTAAAGTGCAAAAACAGCCATTTAATAGCTTGAGATAAAGCAAGTTGTTCTTTAGAAACTTTGTATATTTGTTCATTTCCTGTGTCATGCTGATTTCTAATTGGTCAGTGCTCTTTTTAAGGAGAAGATTATGAGTCATACTTTCCAGTGTCAAACAAGGATAATGGGAGGCTTCTGCTGAAACTGCTCATTCGTGAAACCTCGTCCACACGGTATTTCCTTTTGGAGTTCCTCCATTACCTGGTATGACTCTGTCTACCAACTTTTGAGAAAGAAAAAAAAACTGAAAAGAAAGTTGTGGTGTTGGGCACAGTGCCTTGGCAGCTCCGGGACAGTACTACCTTTCCACAGCATTAATAACACATCTGGGGGCAGTAATACAAGTAAGCTACTTGCTACCTCATACATCATCGGCTTGAGGTGGTTAGATGGGCAGTGGCGGACGGTAGGGACAGAACCCAACATAAGCTATGACTATGCATATTGCAACAGTTGAACCAATCATACCACCACTGAAACTAATAACAGACATGAGCTATAGAAGTGCTTTGACAACGGAATCAACGGATAGTGTGTATTGACCAATGAAAGTTATAAAATAAACAATGCATGTATACCTTAAACATTTATCAAACTTCATGAAATGTAAATGTATTTGCTCCACCATCTTGATGTTCCTTTTTCTCAATCTTGTTTTGCACTTAATGATGTACAGTCCTAAATAAATTCCAAACCTTTACACAAATAGTTTAGTTGTTTGATTTATTTTTTTAAAAGAGAAAGAAAAAGCCAGCTCTGTTACCATTAATCATTTCAGGTCAAAACCATCTGGGATGCAGGGTATAATGACTACTCTGTTGAAGTATTCATTTCCCCCCCATCATGGGTTTAAGTATAAGAAATTACACATAACCAATGTTGTGTTATTGTTATCGTGTCCCTTTCCAAATATGCCCTTTCAGCAGTTTCGGGAAAAAACTCTGCATCTTCACGTGCCGTGGGGAAAAGATTGAGTCTGAGTGAGGGTCTCTCTTCAGTTCCTCAAACTCAGTACCAGTAGGATGTCCGGGGCCGTCGCTGCTCCTGGATGCCCAGCTTCTCCATCACCTCCTCCTCCAGGGTTTTCAACGACGGCACATAGGTCTTCTCTAGAGTGTCGTCCGGACTGGTGTCTTTCGGCCCGTCTGCAAAGCCATACAGGGACTGGTTCAGAATAATGTCAACAAGGAACTGATGCAATGTCTCGGTAAGCACAAAATGCAAAATGGTAATCCACATTTTGTGCAACTCGGAAAAGCCATAAACACCTAAAGCGATGGACAGGATAGAATAAATGTTTTATTGGCCTTAATAATAAGAAGTGAAACTTTATGGCGTTACGTCATGTCTACTAGTAGTGCGGCCTCATGAGGATTAGGAAGTCATAACTGAAAACTGCATGAAAATAAATAAATCATCACCACAAAATCAATTTCAATCAAGCCAAAGCCATATAGGCTTTGCACACCTTTCCACTGCTGCGTCACAATGCCATCGCAGCGCTCGGAGATAGGCTTGGGGATGATTCGACCCGTTCTGGAGGAAACCCGCACCCTCTCTCCTTCCTCTGTGAACTTCCATTCTATCGGTGTTGGCTTCCTAAAAATAGCGATTAGGTCATCAAAATGACACCCTCATACACACACATTAGCTATGCCTAAGATTTCTAGTGGTCGATGTCTCTAGAATCTGTCACTATATTTTCTGTTACTGTAAGGATTACCTGTCTGTGGGATCGATCAGGGTTATGTTTTCAAGCAACAGCGGAGCCTCACTGGCTATGTACGTGCCACGGTAGTCCCATGTTTTTCCAATGTACCTAAAATGCTGAGACAAGAAATGGCAGAGGTACAGACGTCAAGGCAGTCTGGGCAAACAGCCGAGTTCACGCATCTCAGCCCATGATTGGAGAACGCCGTCTGGCTCCATCTAATGGATTTAAATAGTACATGTGGGACTATGGAGGAAAGCTACGTTATAAGAAGGAATATTGATGATGCACAATTATTTCTGTTTGTCTCATTAGCTGTATTATACTGTAAGCATCACAATAATAAACAAACAGTCTCGTAAGGATAACTGAGTTGTTCTTACCGTGTTAAGCCCCTCCAGAACAACCCAGTTTCTTTTTCGGATGACTTGGACCACCTTTCCTTGCTTCCCTTTGTCCTTACCAGCTAGAATCTCAACCTGAAATAGGGTGGCACAGTAACAGACAGACAGTAAAGCATATGTATGCACTCATCTTAATATACTTTTGAAGAGCAAAACAAGTAGTTAAACTCACAGTGTCGCCTTTGAAAACAGACCAGTCTTGAGAGGCTATTGGTTCAATGAACACCTTTCTCCTCTTCTTGCCTAGTGGATTACGCTTTTTTGCTGATTCTGTCCAAGGCCTGCTCATTCCATAGCGATAGTCCTTGGGCAAAACCACCTTGGCTGCCATCGACAGAAAAGCTGTAAGACGCATTCTGCTTAAAACTGATTGGCGAACAAGTTGTCCTGGTGAGTGTCCAGATTCTCTCCTACTCCTCTTGTAAAGGAACACTTCTGGGCAATGCTAATATTATCCAGTTTGCTGGGTGATGCATATCAATATGTTTCACGATCAGAGTGGTCCCACATAAATAAGAAAGATTAATTCATACTAGCTAAATGGATATATACGCAGCAGTGCATGGGTCCGGGATGCTCTTGGTTCAATGTCACATGCACACAGGTCAAGAAACGAGTTCGATTTCTTCACCGCCCCCTAGTGGAATGGAGGACACGGTATATAATACAAACCTGATACAAACTATTTATTACATCTCCTTATACACTCCTGGTTGCGTTCACGTATCCGGATTTGCATGTCCTGGTGGTTGGCATTATTTAACTCCTCACATGCCTGCAGACGACTATAAAGGTAGTAGGCTAACTGTCTGTCATCTTTATATTATTATCTGGTCTAGCTGGTAAATTCAACTAATTGCTTGAAATACATCACATTTTATTCTTAAATAATGTTTGGTTCTTTTTTTTGTTCCTCAGTCAGTCTCAAACCAAGCTCTACATATACCTTATTAATCAAGATGATACCATGCATGTGGAGGTGGGTGTTGCTTCAATATTAATACACAATACAATGAATGTGCCCCCAAGATATCAAAGAGATTGTTGTTAAAAGTAACAAATCCTGCAAGAGATCATTGTTCATGGTTTAGTTGTTCTTTAAGAGGTATATAGTATTGAAGCTCAATGCTTCTATAATCTGATACAACTCTTGCATCTCTAGAGCAGAACCAAATAATAAATAGCCTATCCAAAAGGACCAAATCAAAATATCAGAGGAAGTTGAATTGCTTTTTTAAATCAGCCCATGCTTTTTTCTAGGCAGGAATCTGTTTCTAGAGGCTGAATAATAATGCTTTTGTATTGTATTCACAAGCACTGTTCAATTCTTCCAAAAAGCTTGTGTCAAAATGCTAGGGAAACTTAATACAAGATTGATAATAAAAAGACGTAACACTGTTATTTTTCTAATCAACATATTTATTAAATGTACTGTCTACAACTGCTTATACACAGTATACTAAACTTGAATGGTAGTCAGCAAAAACAGAGAAATGAATGCAGAAACACTACCACTCTAAGCTGTTTCTTCAGAAAGTCCTCAGCCGTGAAGCCAGGGGTCATACCCCTTCTATGGTAAATAAATAAGTGGCAACAGTAGTGGTTGGGGACATGATGAATAGAGGATGTCTGCTTGGGAGAACTGCAGTTAAACTTAACTATTCCAGGTTACCATTACTTAAGGATGTTTTTTTTTTTTTTTAAGGATTTATATTATTGATTCCATTATCATAATAAAAACATGTATGAAAGGAACATAAGTAACTTTGAAACAGACTAATGATGAGGAAAAATTAAAACATAACTGCATTTAATTTTAAAAAATGAAAAATGCCAACATATGCAGTATTAAATGTGATGTCTTTGGGAATGATACAATCAATTTACTTGCGGGCAATAGGGCTTAATTACAGATTTATGTAATGTCTGGATGCAATTGTATGCATTATGTACTACAGCTTTCTTAGCAACTTAGAAATACAAGATACGTTGTACCACCATTGTAAAATGCCCCCCAAAATGTACATTTAACAATAACCCCAAAAACATTGTTCAAAAGTATGGGAAAAACGAAACAAAGAGCTACATTTAACATCAAAATGCATTTCCAAATGCAATTTCTCCACTTTCTAACACCCAAAATGTACACAATAATATTTGGGAATGTCTGTCTGCTTTCATTAATGCATGTCATCGACAGCGCAATGGGCACAGAGGAAAATCATCAACACCATCAAAATGTTCACTTTATTTTTTTCCTTTTTTAAAAGATTCTTTCCAAAAAAACGATACCCTTGTGAAATTGTCGGTGGGATTCAGTGACATTAACAGCACAACATGGTTACCTACTATAAAGCATGCAAAAGCAATCAAAGGAAATAAAGACTTCATAAGCAAGTACGTTTTCTACATTGAACAAGACGACATTGCACTAGCGACGGCGTTTGTGAAGATAAATCACTGAAGAAACTGAAATATGTCGAGAGGCTAGGTGAGACAAATGAAAGAAATTAAACCTTGACTGCATAAATGCTGTGTTGAGGCTAAAATCGAAAGGTAAGAGATGTACTTTATGAAGCACCGATGTCCAACCAAATTGTCAGACGGGAGATTTAGCGATACATGATTATGGATGAAAGCATTCTTTCTTTCTCCACAAAAACACAAGACCATTTTTGGAATTGAAGTATTACTAGTAATTTGTATGTCCATGTAAGCTCACAGAAATAAACCATGTTTGACACCTAGCGTTTGTGATTATGTAATTGCACTTGGAAATAAAAAATATATATACACACCACCAAATCCCATGTATAAATGAGCATTAAATTGCTCCATTCAAATTGTTTGAAATCAGATTAGGAAACTTTAAACTCTGGGATATATAATACCCCAAAATGACAAATAAATGTTTTGGTTATTTTTTTTTTCTATACAAACACTTTAGCTTTTAAAACTCTTCTATTGGATAACAGCCGAAATCTAGCATCCTGCAGTGCAATCAATTTGGCGCCTCGGATTCCATTCAATTCCAGGTTCTTGATTTCCATTGGCTGTTAAGCACTGTCCGTCACAGGCTAGAAGGAGAATGGGGGATAGCACCACAAAACGATTAGTTCAAACAATTTCTAAACATTGTTTTGCCCTTTTCCCGCCCGTTGACAGGTGACGCACCTTATCTGCAGTTAGCTTTTCATCCACGGGCGCATCGCTCTTGGACTCTGCTTTCGACTCGCTCTGTGAGGAGAGAGCGGCAGATGGGGGCCCTGCCACATTGTTGGCTTTGGCCTCTGCGTTGGACTTCTTGTCGTCTGCCTTCGAGTCGCCTTCCCCTCCTGTGTCCTTCAGACGCTTGGGAGATGCCTAGCAGAAGGAAAAGAGGATGGATCATTTTATTACTTTGTCATGCAGCACTTGAAATTGTTTGCAGTAACCCAACATGATTGCACGATTTGAGTGTCTTTTGCCTCATTTATAAAAGGTGCTAGACCAAATGGTTCTGTGGAGGCTTACCTCTGTGGACTCCCCTGCCTTCCGCTTGGCCCCGCCTCGTTCGTTCTTCTCGTCAATGACCAGGGCACCCTCGTCTTCGTCGCTGCTGCCCTCTGCCTCAGCCTTCTCCACGGCGACAGCCTCCTGTTTCCCATCGGCCAAGCTTTCCTTCTCTTCAGCCTAAGTGGGGAAAAGATGTTCATTACTTACAATTAACACATCATATCATCTTAAAACAGGGTGTTGTTTGCAGTGTATTACAGGAGTATATTGTATTGTGCAAGATAACATTATTTTCTTTGTGTAGCCTAGATGTAGTCTTACACTTGGATATTTAATGTAGTGCAATTGTTTAAATTGACCAAAGATTGTGATCGCATTGGCAAATCACAGAATAGCTGTTTGACTGAACACTTGATTCTGATCAAAACCCCACAAATGATCATGAATCTGATTTTTGCCCACATGAAAGTGATGCCAGTCTCCATTTTATTTGTGGTTTTATTCAGTATTAAGAGAGATTTGCAAGCCGAAACTCCCTTGAAAAAACTCCCAATTCAAAATACATCAATCTCAATGAATGCTTTTAACAAGCTTGTGTTGAGTGTCCAACTGGATAGGCTCTCCTCCAGAATTTTTTATTATTGTATCCTATAAAATTCTCCAACCTCAGGGCCATCTTAAAAAGGTTGTTCCTATATAATAGCCGATCAAATTCACATTGCTGTATAACAAGCATACATAGACAAATCATTGATAGCATCCAGTGTGCAGCCAGAAAGACGTGCCAAGCCTTTGACACAAACCTCGTAGGCCTCATGCGTCACTGTAGGGTTGTTCTCAATCTCCCAGAGTCCCTCACTGAAGCCTTTCCTTTTGGTGGGTTTTCCAAACTTCTCCTTGGATTCATCGTAGGGAAACAGATCTTTGGCCCCCAGGAACGCCCTGGAGTAGACAAACATGACACTGATTATTCTGACCCTACGAGGTTAACCGTTGTACGGGTATTTACACTTGCACCACCTTCCCTCCTCCGTTAAATGTGTTCACAAAAGCAGAACTCTGTACATACATCCTTACATACAGCCATACATCCATACATCCTTGTTGCACACAATTATCCCCAAATATATATACATTTACCTTTTTATGTATATGTGTTTAACAATATGAGAACGGTGCAGCAATCGGTACCAGATCAATAGTGTTCAGTTGGATTGATCGGCCGAAAACACACTTAACTCACGTTTCATGTGTTCCAAAGAAGAACACCTGATACTTGTTGGAGGGGGACTTCACTGCTCCTTCAGGCAACTCGTCAATCTGTGATCAAACAGATAAAAACGTACCGCATATCACTGATATAGTAAAATATGACAGTGAAGATGCGAACAAACACTCAATAGTCAATCAGATACAGACACACAACAAAGAGCCATACAGAGTTAAAGTCACTGTGGTCTTGGAGGCTTCCTGCCTCTTTGAAATGGACATTCAAAGATGAGGCAAGTTTGTCAAGTTACAGGTAGGGCATGTAGTTAGACAACAAACGGTAAACATACGGTAAAGGAGGGAAATGGACACCATAATCATGGAACAATAATAGGTGTTATGCATGCACGTTTTACTATAACATGAACACAATAATGTGGAACATTGGATTTCGTAAACATGTCCAATTATTTGAATAGGCTTCCCCAGTAATCTAAGGGAATGAATGGAGACAGGGATACACTGTCGTCTACTTTCATTGAAGTGGTGCAGAATGACTGTAAACAAGTTTGAAAGTAGCTAGACAAGTAGCGCCCACGCTCAGTCGGCGGCATTATAGTCTAGAACGAGTGGACCATAATCCTACAGGTAGACGCTTCCACTCAGTGGGAAACGTGCAGTTTCTGATTAAAACCGCGGACAGAAGGTCGATTACAAACTCCCAATGCTAAACTGAACATAAACTAAACATGTTTCCAACAGCTGGTGAGCGACGTGGCTCCTTTTCAAAAGCACCACATGACCGTTGCCGCTACCCCGCTGCGAATGAACATACACATTCACGTTAGCGCACACAACGTGAACAACAGAATTGTGTTGTGTGTACCACGAATTTAAACCTTTTATAACGGCAAGAGAGAGAGAGCCCGCGCCAGAACAACCGACTACACGCACAACCATTGGTTGTTGTAGACAAGCTCGTGCGGTCTTCCCTAACGGATCCCGACTGACAGAAAGTGAAACGGACGATCGTCCAGGCGGCCGTAACGTCCACGGCCGCCGGAGACGTTACATGTTTAACAGTGAGCTAACACGACCGAGCTATGCTAATGGTGGCTAACCCACATGAGGCCTTACATGCATGGGCTATGAAAACTAAAGCAGCCGCCCGTTATCATCCATCCAAATTTAAAAAAAAAAAAAAAAAAAAAGAGGAAAACAAAACAATCCTGAATGGTTGGTTGCTTACCCTCGCAGGCCAATGTGGATATCCCTTCATTTTGGCGAACACCAGATCACCAGGTTTGTATTCCCTTTGCCTATTCGACCTCGGCATGTTGGAGGGAATACGTGGAGATGTATGCGAGCGGAGGGTAATAAAGCTTGGTTTGGTATCCCGACAAAACACCTGCAAATAAACAAACAACGCCGTGGTTTGAAGCAATAATATTAAATGCAAGGAGGGAACAACAAATGTGAAGAAATTATATTTTCGCAGTTTTTGTCCCTTCTTATCAATGTAAACGCTACGAATTATATTCTATAACCTGCAGGTCGCTTTAAAATGGATTTCGGATGATATTTGCCCGGTCTCGATCTTCGCTCTCTTGACTGTTTAGGTTTGAAATTGTAACCCGCTTCCCAATTCGTAGACGCACCCACTGGTTTCAGTGGCAATTCATTCCAGCGCCCCTGTTGGTTGCGTACAGTATGCAACTAATGGACCTCGATTGACAAAATGCATTATTCTAGTTTTGGCTAAGCTTGGTAAACGGTTCAGGTATTACCAGCAACGAGGCCATTATAAAGACGTATATGTACTTCAAACACCATCAGTGTGATGTGACATGATGCATATAAGTGCAAGTATAACGTTTAATAAAAATCCATTTTGAGATGCAGATCCCACTGCACCATTGGGTGGCGGTCGTGAGCTGTAGGGCCTGTAGATACGTTAAGGCAAGACGGAGGTCAAAACGAAGAAGTAAACATGCGCGAGAACCTGCGCAACAGTGGAGAGTATTCGACTTGGAAAGAAGAGGTATGTTTTGATCCGAGGTTGCTATTTTTGGTTGCAGAAACCCAGATATCAATATATAAGTGAATAGATCCATGTCACACTATTCCTCATGAAGTAACCCGAAATCAACTTCCTCCAAACGCAGAAGATAAGTGGTATTATCAATCGCGGCCTAGATTGTAACGTTAATCCGACTTTAGATGGTCCCCAAGCTCGCTGTGATGGCCTTGTCATAGCCACTACACATTCTGCATGCTGGTAGTTCAATTACTTTTTTAGTTTCAAGTAAGATACGAAAGACTTTGGCAGCCAAGCCAAAAACGCAAGTTAAACGTAAGTAGGAGTTATTGTAGCTTAAACAAATTAATTTATACATGTCCGCTAGGTGCCCCAGCATCACAAATTACATCAGCCAACATGTCTTTAGTTGCCTATGCAAGCAGTGACGATAGTGATTCCGAAGAAACTCCTAGTGTTGCACCGGAGAGCAAACCGAGTAGAGGGCTATTTTCAGTTTTACCAGCGCCTAAAAAGGCAACGTCAAGTGGACTTCGAAGTGAAGAGCCAAGCAGTCAGACAAAGTCGAGCATCTCATCCAGGGCCACTTCGCTCCAGGATGGCCCCGATTCGCAGTCTCAAAAGGGGGGCTTACTTTTCGACTTGCCCAAACCGAAGAAACGTACAGAGCCTGTCAAAATTACTATACCGAAGATCCAAAGAGAAAATGTGAGTTAACGAAATATATGCTTCAATTTCTGCTTCAATTGGTATCAATATCATCTTAATAATATAACTACCGATATTAATATGCTTCTAAATGTGTCTAGTCGGATTCCGATGACGAAGAACCAAAAAGGAAAAGGTCATCACAACCACAGGTAATGAAACGAGATGAGACTCCCACTTGGCATGGAAGTAATCTTGAAGCTGCAGTGTATACATATTTTGTTACCTAAAGATGTTAAAACCTACTTCTATATTTGGGGATTTAATTTAGAGACATGCAACAACATGCTCATCAAAATGATGTAAGGTAATCTCTGAGCAAATGCTATCTGTTAGTATAATCTAGTATACAGTTTAATTGTATTTGCACACATTTCCCTCCAAACAGGGGTCTGGCACAGGCCTTTCCTCCCTCTTGCCCCAGCCCAGGAACATGAGCGTGAAGGCGATGAACAGACCACTGATACCCTACACACTCACCAAGTCCGCGGAACCTAAAGCTCTCAAGCCTGCAGCAGTTGCTAAGGGCATCTTTAGCTCCAGTGCCTCTCCATCGGCCATCAAGGCTGCTGCCAAGTCCGCGGCGCTGCAGCTCGCCAGGCAAATAGCCGCCGAGGACTATGACGAGGAGGATGTGGCCCCAGAAAACTACTTCTCCCTTGGAGAGAGTACGGTGTCGCTCCCTGTCTCGGCGGCCCCCATCCCAGACCTCGAATCCCGGGCCCCTATGGTTACCCTTCCCTTCGTGCCCAGTGTAGACGAAGATGGCCAATCGGACGCCCCGCTGGACTTTGGTTCCGGTCAAGAGGGGCCTGGGGCCTGGTGCGGCCACCCGCCAGAGTACCCGCAGCCATTAACAGATCCCGGAGCTCCGGTAGGAAGAACTGTAAAACGCCTGCTATACATTTCGGAGCTGATCTCTAATTGAAATGAAATGGGAACCTCTCTCTTCCTTTCTAATTGTTTCCACATGGGACAGGGTTATTATAACCAGCCGTACTACCCGGAGGCAAACCCAGAACAAGCGGATGATGATGAGGACGATGATGAGCCGGGATCCTCGGAAATGTTTGATGAGGAGGCAGTAAGTGCAAGCTTTTTCCATTGTTTTGGTTTTTGGTTCTCTTGCATTGATGTACTTTTAGACCCTCATTGAAAGTCTTTTCTGAGTTGTAATTGAAGGTTAATGCTTATTTAAGCCTACTTTATTTTTATTATTTTTTTTCCTTTTTCCCGCTACAGTTCATGAGGCTTCAGGGGAAACGAAACCGGGGCAAAGAGGAAGTGAAGTTTCTGGAGATCAAAGGCGATGACCAGTTGAGTGGCAGCCAGCAGTGGATGACCAAGAACGTTAGTGAGGAGAAACAGGAGCGCAAGTCCTTCAGCAAGGTGAGTTATTACGCCAACATGTGCTCATCTTCCACGACATCAGCCTGCACTGAATGGTATGATGGATGAATCACAAATTAAAGATATTTTATATTTAATTAAGGATTCTTTTTACATGGTTATCAAATTGACCCGCATGGTAAGTCAATTAAGTTGGATTAGTGGTCAGGACATAAGGGCTAGAAAACTTTTGTTCAGGCAATGAAATCACCATTGCATGTCAGTCAGCCCAGCTATAACAACATCTAATATCACAATCCTAAATCATGTTCGAATAGAAACAAAAGATACAGTCCATGCTTTTAAAAAGTGATGGGGACAAAATTTTCCATTCTAAAAAGCGGTGGTAAGTGTAAATGACACCTGAAAACAAGTCAACATTTTTTACAGGGTTTAAGCTGCTTTTACGGTTTGTTTTGCTATCCTTTGTGTCAAACATGATTATTGGTTGTTCATGTGTAAACCTTATCTCATCTTCATCTCATCTTATTGACTTGTATTTAATCTGTTCATTTGTTTTCAGAAAAAGGGAGACCAACCTACAGGACAGCAGAGACGAAAGCACCAGATTACATATCTTATTCACCAGGCAAGTCCTTCTGCGCTGCTACTGCTGCAACCTTTGAGAGAGATATGTATACTAGATAGATAGATAGCCTAGCAAGTATTGACAAGATGCAAACCAATTATTGGGGCTGTTTTTTAAAATGATAAGAAAGTGAAAACACTGGTATACAGACAGGTGTAAAATTAGGAATTTAAGTTTTTATGTAACAATTGCAAAAAGTCAGTTCTAAAATAATTTGTTTTTATATTCTAAATAAATGTTTTGAGATGATTCCTTAGAATCAATTGTACAGTACTACATCTTAACCTTCTACCTCTTATCTGTAGGCAAAGGAACGGGAGCTGGAATTGAAGAACAACTGGGCCGAAAACAAGCTAACACGCCGCCAGACCCAGGCAAAATATGGCTTCTAAGCAGCTGTATTCTTGACAATCTGTGGCCTGCAAAAGCATTTTTGGCAGAAGCATAGACCATAGATAAAAAGCTTTCCAGTGTTTTTTCACCCGAGCAAAGGCGTTCTTCTACTGTTGCTTGGGATGAAATATTTGTCTCATAAAACGGACTACTCCATTTTTGTTCCCCTGGTTTGTCCATCTTGTGTTTAAAATTGTCCATATTGGGAATGTTTTGTTTGTTAACTGTAAAATCTAACAATGTTTGGCTCCTGGATTTTAGCAAAAGCTGTCCTGTGTCTACCCCTTTACAGCTTCTGATAAGACTCAAACATATTTCCTAATATTAAACAAGTGCTTCATAACTATTCCTCTAGCCAGTAAATGCTAATGTGACACCCTCAACCTAACCCATTCAATTTCCATGAGGTAGTTTTGAATATATCTTTATTATATTTATCATCTTCCATTGATCATGCTCTCATCTAGTCCACTTTAAGTCATCCCATAGCGTTAGTGACATGTTGCATCTTCACCCTAAATTGGTATTAACGTAATAAAGATTATTTTTGCAGGGGATTTTCTTTCCTTTGACTCCTATTTAAGACTTAAGACACTGACCACTCAAGTGTGATATTGGAGCAAAGCAGTATGGGTTTTCAGTGCTGATGTTATCATCTCAATGACTTTGGGGCCAGCTTTTATAAACAAACTCAAAGTTTTGATGAAATTTATAATTTTATAATGATCAAACCATAATGTACAAAAAATAAATACATATATATACACATCAACATACACACCACACACCAATACTGGAAGAATACTTTGTAATCCGTCTGAGCATGTGAAAGTATAATCATTTTCTAACCGAATGCCAGTATTCACCTGTTTTACATTTGTGATGCAGCCACCAAGTGGCAATAGTACTGCATGTCCATCTTTACGTTAAGAAGAAAATTAGAGAATAAAGATAGCTAGGGGCTGAAGAGTTTTATTTTGTGGGATTCTTTGGTGAGGGGAACACAATAGTTGCTGAGTTCATAAAGGTAATACTCAAGGCCTTTGGTTTTGAATTTATAAGTATTTTTATTCCTGAAAATTATCAGCTGTGAAGAGATTTCTTGGCGATAATTTGCAGACATGTTGTTCGGTATAAAGTATAATAAAAAATGTAAAAGGACACTAAACTGATCTGTCATTCTTTATTCACATTGATGTCACCAGATCATGATCCATTACTTTTCTTTTAACATGATAATCTTCCTTTCTTTAAGTGGATTTTTAATTCACAGTCCATCCTTTGGGTGGTTTTCAGTTGGTGGTCCTGTTTTGTCTTCAGAAGGCAAGGTCTCTGGAGAAGCAGTAGACTCCCCATCAGGAGAAGTCGAAACATCAGAAGCTTCTAACACGGGCGCGGCCGTTTCAGAACTAGTCTCCGTTGTAATAGAAACAGCATTTTCTTGCCTCAACCTTTTCTGCGCCATTGCAGATTTGTCTTCGTAGGGCAGAACCGACATTGGAATACGCACTGTGTCTATTCCATTCACCTGAGGAGGAAGAAAAACATGTCTTTTGATCCCAGTTTATTTTTGACCCAATAAATGAAACATGACCAAAATCCTCTCATGAAACAAGAATTATAAGCACATTTATAATAATAATAATTTTAAAAAAGCTAAGCAGACATGCATACCATTTGTTTACACTCTATGAAGTAGTATTGAGTAAGGTTGTTAAAAGATCATCCATATGTCTTACCGTAACCTCACACCAGTATTCTCCTACATCCTTGATTGGCTCCTCTGGAAGTGTCAACGCATGAACTGGCACAATAACTCCCAACTAAATAGAAAGACCATCATTTTGAATAATCCGGCAATTAAAGAATATATTTGAATATATTGATTGTGATTTTCAAATATAATATATTTGAAAATCAAATATAATATATTTGAAAATCACCCTGAAAATAAATTTAGAAATACCTTCCGGGCAAATTGCCTGCAAGCAATCTCTTTGGTGAGTGTATACTCATCCGAGGGCCATTTGTTAATCTTCAACTGTGAGCATTTCAGGAGGTCCACAGTCTGCAAATACATAAAGACAACTTTTTAGGAAGACGAATAGAGATGACTAGAGACCTTCAAAAAAACAATGAAAGGATAAATGAAAAAGGAAGATAAACATTTACAAGTTGTCCTGTGCGTGTTTGGATTCTATCCTCTGGCTTCCCCTCTTGCAAAAGCTGTGGATAGATGTTTGAATAAATTAGGGGCATATACATAACGTAAACAGGTTCAAATATAACAAGATTGTGATTTTACCAAAAGCAAGTGATTTGAAGCAAGACTAAATGCATACCCGTATTTCCTCTGCAAACATCTGTTTGTTTTCTGGTGATGAATAAACCGCGAGACCTTGAGCCAGCAGTTTATTTCTGCCAACAGATTTTTTCACACACACCGTGTCCCCTCGTCCCCCCAGCTCTGATAAAAACAAGCACATTGACAAACGTCCTTATTGAAAGTCCCTGACAGACCACACATATGACCAGAAGCATTTGGGGTACTGACTTTCAACAGTTTGTGTTAGAATCAGCTCCATGTTCTTCTCTTTCGGCACTAGTTTGGTGTCCTCCACTAATCTGTAAATCCTGTGTCTTCGTGGATGGAGTCTGGGGGCCCGATCTACTTTGGCCAGCGGGATTTGCCACCAACGCTCCACCACAACTGTATTCTATGGGAAAGTATACATGTACATACATATACTGTTATAACAGTGGTTAATACACAGACATTATAAACGTGGCAAAAGCAACCATCACCACAAGCATTGAGCCCCAGTGGGCACTAGAACGCGTTCAGATATTTGTGGACCATTTGGCAGTGCATAAACTTGTGCATTAACTTGCTTCAGCCAAGTCTGTGCACCATATTTAAGGATCGGTCAGTTATCAAGCAATGCACGAACCTTGCATGTTGTCTGGGAGAAACACCTGAAATGAGACGTCACTACCTCCTGAAGGACACGGCGGCTGGATCCCCACATGCTTACAAGCAAACCCCGGCCACGTTCACAAATGAATGTACTAGAAACCACCTGTGACTAGATTCAACTTTGGTAACGACGCTCTTAAATGTAATGTAGTTATATGTCTTAATCACATTAGTAGTATTCGGTAAAAAAATAATAATAATAATGCGACTTTACAGACCGCTGACAGTAATACGTAGTTATAAGGCGCGAGTATAGAAGAAGGACCCTTAACTCGAACAGGCACCTTTGCAAGTGCCTGAAACGATTAAATATTCAGTATTTACAAATAATCCTAATTCACACTAATGAAATATATCGGAGGAATAAATTTAAGCCAATGTATTTATTGATTAAACAAAACGTTTTTTCATTCAATTAATTTATTCACACACAGACGCGCGCACACACACACACACACACACACACACACACACACACACACACACACACACACACACACACACACACACACACACACACACAGGCAAAGCTATTCCAATTTTCATGTTCAGCCCATCGTCACACAGTAGAATGAGAATTTGTTCCACCGTACGAGTCATTCTTCGTGCGAGACAAACCACGCCCCCTGGTGCCAGCATCCAAGCAGTTAAGCAGAAGCATGCATCCACCGTAAAAGAACGTCGCAATCACAAGAAGCCAGCAGAGGTTGGTGAGGTAGAAAGCAAAATGGTAGACATTCTTTTGGCAGTAACCGTCCTCGGCGTCTGAGTAGCTGGGGGGGTAAACAGCATAGACCCACAGGGTGCCTATAGAGGGACAGAGACATGCAACTTTCATAAGGATGGAGGATGATAGTGTGTGCACTCACTTTGTCTGTTGGTTTATAAATTGGTCTTTGATTTATACTTTCCAGAGTGAGCTGTGTTAGATCATCCGGTATATGAATAATAAATTGATTGCTGAGTGGGATTTAATGGTCCCTAAATCCTAATGTTGACTTGGCACTGCTCAGGTTTGTGTCCTCATCTCTTATTACCAATAGCAACCAATCATCGGATCCTCTCACCTGCCACAAACCAACAGGTGTTAAAGATGTGCAGAACGCTGATGCAGGCGGAGGTCAGGATGCTGACCACACCCTGCTTCCTGGGGCTTTGGACGTAGCTTAGGACCAGCAAGAGGAGACTGCTGACTCCCAGCACTATCAGGTAGATGGGGATGTAGGGTTGGGCAGGGCAGCTGTTTAAATGGATGGTCCCTGAAGGAGCATGGTAGGATATCAGAACATTATTATTATTATTATTACGACGAGGATTTTTTGTTAGGGACTTCATTATATTCATCATATTGGTTTCATTATCATTATCATGATTTGTTCTAGGAAAAGCAAATCTAATAGGGATGAACTAGTTGATGATTTGTTTCATTGTCAAATCAAATCTATTCAACACCCTCCATTTTTTTTTCAATAAACTACAGAAAATGACCTAGCACAGCCTTTACCTTACTCTACTCCTTTACCCTCATTACAAAAATCTGTCTTTTTAAAATGTCATTAATTCATGAATCATTGATGAAAAAGCTGAAATAATTTCAAATATCTATTACCATTCACTAGTAAGACCCCAAAGTGATTTACTGACCATCTCGATTAGTTAGCTTTTTCTGATCATAAATCAAAAGTTTTGTATTTTTGACGCAACGAGACGATTCGCTTCTTCAGCACGAAGAACCTACCCAGTCCAATGGCGAAGACCATAATCATCCATATAATAAGATTCAGTACAACTGCTTAAAGGAGGCAGAGGAGAAGGTGTTCAGACATGTGCACCACATTAAAGGCAGATACTGATCAACAGAGAAGTGTAGACAAACATGAGCAAGTTACGGAAGAGTACACCGACCTATTACTGAAAGCAACACAGGTCCTTGGGGTTCGTTCTCCATATTCTGTCCTTCACACCTGTTGAGGAGGGAGAGCATGAAGCATGAGATTTATCATTAGAATGACTCAAAAAGAGATATACAATTGATAATCCTACAGTGCATACTTTCTCCTGAACTCCTCTTATCTTTACGCAGTGTGCAGAGAATTAAGTTGCGCTTTGTCTAAACAGGATGTTAAGACATTTCACATAATGACAAGTCATTTCAACATCTCCTGGAACTATATCTCAGCATGACTTTGTGTATTTGTGTGTGTGTGTGTGTGTGTGTGTGTGTGTCTGTGGCTGTGTTTGGGTGAGTTTCATAGTTTTCATATTTTTAGAATTTGAGCGTAAAATAACATCAATAAATGACAAAGCCTAACCTAATGTTTGCATATATTTAGTTTCGATGTTCTTTTATTCAGTTGTTGTATTCAGAGTCTTAAAATATAAGATAGCATGCTCATACAAATATACAGTTTGATCAGAATTTCATGATTTATTTCATAGGCCATCTCAAAGTTGCAATCAAATCTTAAATGTGTTGGAGGCCATGTTGTCTGACTTCAGTTGAAGTCAATAATCATTTGAATGACAGGGGCTGCTGGGTAGTCCATGATGATGACTCCAAAGCGCTGGTTCCTCCCCGTTTTGCCAGTCAAGTAGTTGTACAGTTGGGCATTGATGCGCTGGGCCACGGCACTGGGGTAGGCGAAGACCCCAGCCCCACTAGTGAAGGTGAGAAACATCTGGGCCATGTTTCCTACTGGAGCCAATTCCAGATGTTTGTGAACACTCTGCCACTTCTTCGGCACTTGCAGTAAGGAGGGTATCTATAAAGGGAGGCAGTGACTAGAATGAGTGGTGAAGGGTGACTAGTGAGGGTGATTAAAGCAAAACAAATTACAAAATGGAACTGCATGGACAGCACCTCTCTTGAAACGTGTGTAATTGCAGTTAATTATTTCTAATTAATGACAAATTGGTTCCACCTTGGTAGAAATAATATGAGCCCATCAGATTGTATTTCATACCTTCCAGTCATCAGCTATGTCAAGGGAACCGTAGCGCATTCCCAGGTCCGGTCCATGGAAGTCTTGCAAGATGATGAGCTTCCCCCGAGCCTGCCCCATGGTTGGCATGAGCCGGCTGTGCCACAGCATGTCCCAGTTGGCGTAGCGGTGGATGTAGCTCACCAAGGCACCGTAGATGTCACGCGTCTCGCTCAACTCCTCCTTCACACGCATCAGCACGGTCTCGCTGGGGTACTCGTCCAGGAAGTCCACCACACCTTGGAGGACATGGCCGAAGTGGGCCCTCTGGTAGGACACACCGTGGTGGATGGTGAGGTTACCCTTCACGTGGCGCACACGGACATCCAGGAAGCGCACACCGGCGCGGAGCTGGGACCCAAGGCTCCAGGACTGGCATTCAGCGAGAGCTCCGCCAAACAGAGCCATGGTGTTGTGGGTGCCTGGCATGGTGACCTCGGAGAGGGGGGAGCTGTCGGGGAGGCCGGACATCCAGGAAGGGTTGAGGAACTCTGGGTCGGGGGTCTCATCGTAGACAGGTCCTTGAATGGCACCGTCAGTTGGGCAAACGATTCTGATCAATGGAAGACATTGGGGGACATTTTCTTTTGAATATCTGGAGGATTCAAAAGCTTATACTTCTTGCCGTCATTGTGTATTCCCCCAGATCCAAATAAGAAACGTATCTTTTTTAAATTGTACTTTCATGAAATGTACTTTCTTAAGCTTATAAAACAGAAACATAACAAATAATATATAATAAAAAAATACACAAATGAATGAACCATATCTATAGCAATATTCTAGCACCAATGTAAAAACAAGCAACTCTACTCACTAGTAGTTTAAAACAAGTATTCATTATTATAATCAGACTCACCCGGCAATGAGCAACAGCTGGAGTGTCTGATACATTTCTGCAGTGCCCGTCATCAGATTTCCAGCACCTGTACTCCAGAACAAAAAGTCAGGTCAACATTGACTTTACCTGGGGTTAAAGCCACTAGTTATCAACAGAAAAGAAGAAATAAAGGAAAGAATGCAAATAACATTTTTACCACTTCCCCATCTTTCCAATTCCAAACACCCTGTTGGAGCCATAACTACAAGTGTCGCACTTTTGATTTTGTTTTTTTATTAATGACGCAACACTGCGTGACGTGGCCTTAAATAAGTAATTTAACACAGGTGTGAGAGGTGACAGGAGACGCCGACATAAATTGTTTTTCAACCGCTCGGTACCACGCCGCATAGAACGTCATAGACCGCATAGAAGTTTTTGATTTATTTAGAAAAAGGAAAGTTGAAACGAATAAGCGACGCCGTTTTTGATTTGTTTATAATTGGTTTGAAGCGAATAGGCGACACCGTTTTTGATTTGTTGCAATTGAACGAATAGTTGAGTATACACTAGATGCATGCATCGTCTTTAAGTTTTTTTGTTACTTTGAATGGCGAACACACACACACACACACACACACACACACACACACACACACACACACACACACACACACACACACACACGTCCATTCATTTACTCATTCACGCACGCACCACAACCGGCCGATCTTCAAGAATCTTCAACAATAACGTAAGTTGATGCCGCAGCGCGTTGAAGTCCGTCCCTAGGCGTCCGATACGGCTTTATATTATATTTTCATGTTTGGAAGCCGTGACACTGATGGGCAAAACAACCTAATGAGCACACCACATGATATGTACATTACGAACACACCACATGATACGTACATTACGAATATAGTTAACCCTTGTTCTAACTAACACATGCATAACCAGCTATTCTTCAGGTCAAGGCCTGAGCCGGAGGCCACATCTCCCAATATGGAGAGATGCTAGAGACTCAGACAATGCACCACAAATTCGCAAGAACAGGAGTCAGTCTGCTGACAATATTCGGCCATAACACTGGGTCAAGATACCCCTCGAGAACCCCTCGCACCTGGTTAGAAACACAGAAGACACTCATAAACGATATCAGTGCCCAGAGGCTCAAGGTCAAGCTAAGCATCCAGAAACACACACACCAGCCCGAACGCACACACCTCGTGGGGAGGGAAAATACAGCATAAGACTATACCACACAGATCACCTCATGCTCTTCTGAAGCAGAACTTCCACGGAGGCGAAGCGCCAGATGACCTCAGCGCTGTTAGGGACTTAGAAATATTCGATCTCTCACGCCTTATGAACCTGTATCACTTTTGCTACTTTACTCAATAAATCCAAGGCCCTCGTGCTGACAGACTTTATTACCTCTCTGTCTCATTTCATCTGGTCAAGTAACTAGACAGACAGTTTTTCCCAACAACACACCCCACTGTAATAAAAGTTACATCTACTGTCTTGACACTGCTGATGAAGTTTTCACTAGTTGTACAGTCTTCTTCATCGTTTGACATTGATGTCAAACGATGAAGGATGTGATCCTTCAAGTTTTTTTGAGTGAAAAAATAAAGTTAAACCAATTTTAAAATATATAATTTATGAACCAACTTATTGTACTTCTCACAATCTCATTTTCTCTAAAACGATTACACATTCACATAACGTCAACAGGCCATAAAAGTAAAGACACGAAGATAAATAAAGCATAGCAGCTAATAAGCAAATTCAGGCCAGGCTTTGGCTGGACTCGGCTCACCCCTCTGGGGGCATTTCAATAGAGGGCTTAACCTTTCTAATCCCCCCAAAATTAGACCCAAAGCATGTGTTTGCGACAGTGGCTAGCTGTTGGAGTGTTGTTTACCTGAAACCAAATAACTGGAGTGTTCAGGCGACCAGGCAGTCGTAAGAATGAAGGTGGACAGACAAGGTAGCAACAGATGGACAGAGAGAGAGCGTGGTCACAGCCTAACAGACAGAGGAAGGGAACCGACCAGAGATTATACTGTACGGACCCGCTGGGTTGTGACGTGTATGTTGGGTTAGGGGCTTGGGGCGTGTGTGTGTGTGTGTGTGTGTGGGGGGGGGTGGGGGTGGGGGTGGTTGGGGATGATTGTTAAGTACACTATTAGTTAGTGGAGATTTGGGGGATTTTAATTTGATTGCATTCGATTTAACTTGATTGCATTGTTTATTTCAATGGCATAGCAAACAGACAATCCATCCAACAAACTGTCATTATGAAAAATATGTTGATGACCAAATAACAATATGGTCAAAGGTCAAAACCCATTGAAGATGAAGAGGCATGTAAAGTTCCACAGGTGATACCTTTCCCATCAATTATCTTATCAGGGAGAGAAAGATAAACATTACATGGTGTTGATCTTATTATGCAGTCCTATTGTACTCAACTCAACACTACTTGAGTTGAGTTGAGGTGAATATTGTATAATATTTTTCTGCTGTCTCTGAATATGATCGTTAACCTTTATGATTATATTCACAGACAGCACAAAGATATTTGATATAGTTTTATCAATTTGTAATTTGTTGTGCAAATGTTAATTTGTCACCATTACTACCACAATTGTGAAACATTCGCTGCTCTACACTATGGCTGTTATAGAAACGTAGAAGAAATGGATTCAAATTACAATTGCAAGCCAGTATTTAGACACATGTGCATGTGGGAGACACTGGGAGTGCTGGTGTGGGTAGGCTTATGTTGTTGGAAGCTTCTCCACTTTCACTTCCAAGAAGGCAATCACTACAACACAACCTTATCTGCAGTGTTATATTTACCTATACAATTTTTTTTTTTTACATTCCAGCAATATGGTTATTTCAACAGGTTGGCCTTAGCACTGCAAGTGGAACCATCACCATCTCAGTATAGATCATTTCAAGTTTTTCCTGAAGCATATTAGATTAAGTTAGAAGGTACAAGTGCAAACTAGTTTCATCGTATGTATTTGTATGTTTGTCGGAAATTATGATTATAATGGTTTTGTATCAGAATTTGATAATTGGTTAATATATATATATAAACCAATTATCAAATTGCGTCATTGATAAAAAAAAAATATATATATATTGGACCCTTATAACTGCACCGCCTCTTATCGATTTTTGCCCCTTATTTATTGCTTATTATAACATTATTCACCTGTACAACAAATAATGGCTACATTTCTAATGAACTGAGTTTCTCTGCGGTTGAAAATGTTGCTGTGGAACATGTGCTTCCTAAATTGTCCGCATTGACCATCCATTGTTTCTGGACTGTTCTCTCCGTCATATAGGAGAAATGCACCGGATCAACACAGCTGACGACAGGAACTAGTCACTTTTGCTTGATTCAAGATTCACATCCTGCAGGATATATCAAGTTTATAATCTTTACTTATGCTCTCATTGGCTTTTCTACTCGTATTATAAATAAGATATATCTTATAAATAAGATCTTTGCGTATTTTATTTTAACCAACACGGACTAGGAGGGTTTGCTATGACCAAAACAACCCAAACGATTTACACTGCCCCGCCCTGTCCTCAGCTGGTGTTTCTAAAAACCGAATCGCACCGCACCGTGGTGTTTAAGCACTCCCCTTCCTGGTCGACGACATTCCTCGCTAGCAAATCAGCGCTCGTCAAATACAAACCACTTCCCCGTTCCTATGCCCTTATTTGGAACAAAGGGGCTGTCCTTATTTGACTACAGAGGAAAATGGTGGAAGGAGATGTCTGACATCCTATGTAGACAGAATAACCTCAATTGTTTCCTCTCAGGTAAGTCAACGTTAAAGTATTAATCAGTTATAGCGTGTTGGACGAGAGCATTTAACATGCGTTACAGTTGATTACGATTGAACATGGTTTGAACAGATGAAAGAGAAAGGAAGTCCAATGATTGATTGTTGTATAGTTAAGAATCAAGGAATGACATCAGTCTCATCAAAACAAATAATTGTAAGAGCACTGCTATGTGACTTTATTTAATAATGCAATCTGGATATGTCTATAAAAGGAATCAAATATATTAAAATGTGTTTATCCTTCACGTAAAGAATAGGCCTAAGACCTAAGACACACCCACTATCCACTTTTCATTAAGTTATTTTTCCTGAGAAACAGGATATGTATCTGGTGATTAAGATCATAGATATGAATGGATACAAAGAGTTTCATTCCGTGTAAGTGGGTGTGATCATATCTTGCCTTGTAAAATAAAGTGCCACTGCTACTTAGGGACATCTACAATTATTAATAACATGGTCATAATTAGAAGAGATGATTAATTCCATCAAATCGAAAAATTGGATAACTGTGTGGGCCAAACATTGGTTTTACGTTGCGGGGAATTAAGATGTAAGTGGAGACGTGGACATATGGTGGGCTCACAGGCTCCTCTAATTACATACATGTTGATGGCGCTGCACATTGAGAGGCATGCACCCCACCCACCATCTGATCTCGGTTTCCCTTGGTGACAGACTGACGCTAATGCAGCAATGACAACAAACATTTAACCAAGCCCCTCGGGTCTTACTCATTTCTCTGTTAAAAGACACCTTTCACACAAAGCTGATCTATTATAACTGATGATAATATCATATATTTTTTGAATAATAATTGCAGGGTTGTATTGTCTATTGGGTCTAATTAGTGAAGCTCCAGCTTGCCGTTCCGTATTTCCCCTCGACACATAGGCCTACCTCGTCCAATATCCACAAAAAGAATCCACGGGACCACAACGCGAAGTTTGAAAGGTTTTCTTCTCAAAAACAAAATACAAAAATCCTTTTCCACAATATGAGGTTATAATAAAATGAGAGTCAGAGAGGTGAGAGAGAGAGAGGTTAAAAAACTGTGTAGCACACTTGTTAATCCTGGCTGTCTGTCTCACGTCGTTTACACAATAAATTTTCCCCTCACACTTCAAAATAAAGTAATTAAATGTGCGCATGCACCAAAAATAATGCAATTGAATTTCAAAATAAAATTATATGTATTCCGAATTACCACACTTGACTATTATAATATTCACTCGTGAAAATCCAAACATTATCATAAAATATCAACTTAAAAAGAACAAATAGGCATTTAGGCTCCTACAATAATAAAGAGATCAGGATAGACTTCGATGTTGGTTAAAACCAACTGTGTTTCTGTGTTTCCGTCTACAGTCTCCACACCAAATTTCTACTAGTACGGAGCAGCCGAGCGGCCGTGAAGCAGGAGCCATGGCCGACGCCGCTCAGGTGAAGAAGACGGTGGTCAAGGTGCTGTGCTGCGTGGAGAAGGTCTCGTCCTTCGCCTCCTCCGTCGACCCCATCTGCGGCATCATCTCCCCCCTGGTGGGGCTGCTGCGCAAGGGGCTCCAGGAGGATGAGGCCCACCCCATGGACAAGGACTTCCAGGCGCTGCACACCCAGATGGAGAGCATCTCGGCCAAGAACCGGCAGTGCCTGCAGAAGATCCGGATCGACGAGGTCAACGAGACCTTCGGCAAGTACGAGGAGTTCATCAAGCACCAGTACGCCGCCTTCTGTGACATGGTGACCCGGGTGAAGAAGGAACCGGCCGCCGCCGACCACCACATGAGCGCGTTCGAGAGGGTCTATGAGCGGGACAAGGCGGACATGAGCCTGGACGTCTACTACCGCGGCGTGATGGGCAAGGGCTCGGTGTTCGGCCGGCCCCTCCTGCTGGTGTACTTGGACCACTGCGAGCGCGACCGCACCGTCATGGAGCACCGCTGCTCCCACCTGCGCCACCTCTTCCACATGGGCCTCATCGCGCTCATGGCCTACACGGCGGTGACGGAGGACGACGAGGAGGAGGTGGCCCAGAAGTGGGCCAAGAGGGTGCAGGAGATCCAGAGGAAGATGGAGGAGGTGCTGAGTCAATGCAAGGATGAGAGCCCGCCGTAGGTTCTGAAAGGGGAGGTCGGAGGGGAGGGGAGATGGGGGGGTGGGGGTGGGGGGATACGATATTGTCCATATCATTATGGAAGCACTTCAGGTGGGGTGGGGTCACTTTACTCCCTGAATCCACTCTCGACCAATCCAAAGATATTTAATCATGCCGGGAATACTTTAGAGATTTATTTGTATAGTCAGGATGCCTGCCACATATTCTATTGTTTTCATTATTTTGGTTGACACATCAATGCTGGGTGTGATATTTAGTTTAATGGAGACCATGCTTTTGTGCATTAGCTGCCTCAATAAATGCTGCTGTAATGTGTCAAATGTTGTTGTTTTTTACAAGGTTTATTTACTTTCACGCTTTGATATTACTTTACCATTGGGGGAGATGGGAGGTTAAAAAACTCTGAACGGCACATGTGTTTAATTACAGTACAATTGTTCTAGCTATTTTTCTCTTAAAAAATAGGTATAAATTGCTAAATATATCAGAGAACTTCCAACTTACCTATAGCATTTGGACTATACATACATTATGAACTGTATGCACTAACCCAGGATAGACATACAGCTAAAACAAAGAACTAAGCTAATCAAAGGTAAATATAACAATTTCTCTAAATATAGATATAGTTGTTGCAACACTGCAGAGTGCAAAGATGCTGGAATGAATATGGAATGATTACCAGGTTTCTTTATACACATGAGGCAGATGGAAATGACAGTTTATGCATGAATACAATATAGGCCAACAGTATATACAGCGTGCTTGGGTTGATATTAGACAATATGTTAAAAAATAAAAAGTTATACTACGAAATATAATTAAGAATTTGTAGGTAGAGTGGACATACTATTTTATTATTTATAAGCACTGTCAGTGCAAGTAATATAATATATTAATATGCGAAATGCAATACGTCCATCCCGCCGCCAGAGTACGCTGTTATCAACGAACGAACACCCAACCGGACCCTCTTCAGTTTCCTTCTCCGTTCTGTCGGCAACACATTGACCGATTAAGTCAATAAGGCCTATTAGGCATACAAGAATAGTAGGCTACTATTCGAAGATCTTGTCCTGCATACCTTTGAGAATATACAACTTATAGGTAAGATGAAGGTGTTTCTTTTTGGAAAGCGACAAGAGTTTGTTGACTGTTGTCCATGATGCAGCTCATTCGTTTCTGAAAGCTTATGTTATATTTCAATATAATCTTTCCAGACGAAAGTAGTCTTTTTTTTTTGTTTAAACTTTTTTATTTTTTATTTTAATTTAATTCTTCATTATAATCAACATTTATATTCATTCATATATACACATTCATATTCTTGCCATAAATTTTTTTTGTTTAAACTGATATGTTAAACTTTGCGTTTAACTGTTGATGAAAATCAACAGGGCGACTAGTTTCCGGGGCGTGACTTAAGTAAGAATAAACAATTCAGATAAATTATATACATAATTATATTGTTATTGTACGGGGTTAAATGTCAACTTATTTCCCTAGTAACGATAGGGCTATACCGAATTAAAGTTTTAAGTTGCTTTATTTTCCAAGTGTGGAGTAACCATAAGCATTAAGCCTATTGAAGCCTGGCAGGAAGGAAATTAAAGGGATAGTAGTTTTGGACATCGGGTCTCATTTCCAAGTCAGCCAGAGCTTTTCAATTAAACACCAGGTTTCACCTCGTTGGTCCAACACAAGATTCGGTTGATGAAGAATGTTCCAGTCCGGCAGAAGAGCTACAGGATCCCTGAGTGATTGATTCCTGTTCTGCAGAAGGAGATCAAGCTGATGTTGGAGCTGGGGATAATCAAGGTCACCTGTAGTGAGTGGTGTAGTCCTATTGTGCTTGTGCCCAAGAAAGATGGATCTCTCAGATTCTGTATTGACTTCAGATACTTGAATACAGTTTCCAATTTTGACCCCTACCCCATGCCCCGAATCGATGATCTGGTGGAGAGAGTGGGCAGAGCTCAGTACATCACTACGCTGGATCTGAGCAAAGGCTACTGGCAATTAGCCTTGGCACCCGAGGCTAGGGAACTGACTGCTTTCAGGTTGACAGGACCCCTTTTGGGATGTACCAGTTCAAGGTCATGCCATTTGGGCTCCAGGGGGCGCCAGCCACATTCCAAAGACTGATGGACCATGTGCTGAGGGAGGTTGGTGACTTCTCTGCAGCATATTTGAATGACTGTTTTCAGCCAGTCTTGGGAGGAGCACAGGTTCCACCTACAGCAAGTCCTACAGCGAATCCGAGCAGCCGGCCACAGTGTGTCAAGGAAATGTTTTCAAGGGACGGTTGATGGTAGCTTCCAAACAAGTACGTTTACGTTCCACCTATGATTTCATAAGCCAAAAGTATTACTTACTTCCTGATGGACAGGTTGGTTGCTCTTAGTAAGCAGAGAACCATTCTGCCCCAGCCATTGCCAATTTAGCCCACAATGATATGTTTTCGCTTGTTATCTACCTGGAAGGATATTTTAAACTTCGAACTCTCCAACCCAATGTGTTACAACTATCACTAATCAAAACAGTTGTGCAAATCTATACCATTAGAAACTCCAGAATATGCTGATCATCCTGATCAAATTTTGGATCAGTTTTCCCCAAAAACACTTACCAGGGTTGCAAGATTAGACTGTTCCCCTCCCAATTGGGCTACTTTTCATCACTTTAGGCTGGAAAGGTTGGCATTGGGCGGGTACATACAGTTTGGGCTGGTTTTGAAAAAAGTGTTAGTGAGATATAGCGAAGTGCCTTGACTGACGTGACTAAAATTACCACAGTTAATAGACGGAATGTTTGAATTGAGCAGGACCAACTTAGTGGCTGTTGGGGACCAAAGTTCTAACTGTTAAAGTAAGATGAAGTCGATTGACAAAACAATATGGCCGCCAGAGGCTCAAAATCGTCCACATTTAATTTATCCCCAAAAGGCAGGGTTAAATTAACCCAATCAACAAACTTGGTGGAGTCAAAGGCACATGGATCAAAATGAACCTCTCCAAATTGTATCCAGATCGGGCGATAGGGGGAGCTATAACCATAAACTGAAAATGCATACATTTGACGGCCATATTTTCTGACCCCTTTCACCTACAGTCATGAAATCCTGTAGACATTTGTCTCTCCTAATGTGGAGCACATGTTCCTAGGGAAACAAGAACCTGTAACAAAATGGCGGCTGGACGTCCAAATTAGCCCAATCAATGTTAGGTGACTAAAGGTGGGGTTAACTTGAATCAATCATCGCACAAAATAAGTACTTAAAGAAGCATAGGTCAAGGTCAACCTCGCTAAAGTTCATCCAAATACGACCATAGGGGGCGCTATGGCAACTAATTGAAAACTTTAAAGACTCATAACTCCTCAGCCTTTTGTTGTACGGTTCGCCTATCACCAGATCCAAGCTGAGGCTATTTCATAAATGTTTGTTATGTTATTTTTAAGGCGTGTCAAGGAAATGGTTCCAAGGGACGGTTGATGGCATCTTCCAAAGAAGTACCTTTACATTCCACCTATGATTTCATTAGCCAAACTTATTACTTCAGGATTCCTGATGGACAGATTGGTTGCTCTTAGTAAGCAGAGAACCATTCTGCCCCAGCCATTGCCAATTTAGCCTACAATGATATGTTTTCGCTTGTTCTCTACCTGGTAGGATATTTTAAACTTCGAACTCTCCAACCCAATGTGTTACAACTATCAGTAATCGAAACAGCTGTGCAAATCTATACTGTTAGAAACTCCAGAATACGCTGATCATCCTGATCAACTTTGGATCAGTTTTCCCCAAAAACACTAACCAGTGTTGCAAGATTGGGCTGTTCCCCTCCCAATTGGGCTACTTTTCATCACTTTAGGCTGGAAAAGTTAGCATTGGGCGATATACAGTTTGGGCTGGTTTTGAAAAAAAGTGTTAGTGAGATATAGCGAAGTGCCTTGTGTACCACCTAACTTAATAGTTATTGGTGTGGTACAGGTGTTTATTTTGCTCACACATTGGCCTTTTACATGCCTATTGTCAGTGTGTTCTTTACACAGACCTTGTGAGGTGTGCGTGCATGTGTGTGAGAGATAGATGAGAGTTTCCTTGTATGCCACATGAGGTCATAGTTAATAATTAGGTTACAGCAACACCATTGTTGTGCATGAACAGTCTGAATGTGTGTATGCATGGTTGTAAGTCATAAATCTCCCATGATTATTGTTTGGCTGTGACTGTCAGTTATGTTCTTTGTAAGGTGTGGCGAGGAAAGTACCTGTATGTTACCGGTCCCAAGTGGCAGGACGGTAGTAACAAATAGATGTTGAGAGGATTTCTGAAAAGCAAGTTGATATAAGTAAAAGGAACAAAGCAACAAAACTTTCTTAACGTCTTCCAAAATCCGTCTCTTTAATTCACAGTAGCCTAGTAAGTATCACATATAAATAAAAACTCTTCCCTGGTTAAAGGGTCTGTCAAAATTGTCCCTTTGGAGGTTCTCTTGTTACAAATAAATCATAAAAAGTGCAATAAAAAAGTGAGGCTCACATGTATCGTTTCTCTCCACTCTTAATTCACATTAAAATAAATACACAACTCCTTTTATCAAAATTCACATTAGTTAAAGTTAAAGTGCCTGTTTTCAGCTTATTCGCTAGTTGTTTTAAGCTATCTCACATAGTGTTATTATTACATGGCTTTAAACCACAATAACAAGTCATTTAAAAGACTGTTCCACCAAAGAAAACAATAAGACAATAAACCACCTAGGGAATTTACAATAAACGACGGCCTTAACTACAATGAATGATTTGACAGACTTAACATTTATCTATAAAACATAAACACTTTTCTTATACTCTACTACTAATAATAATAACTAACTAATATCCTATCATCCATCTCTTAACCATATGAAATATATTCTTAAACATGTTTGTCAGGTGTTCAGGGCCAAAATAAACTTAAATATATTCTACTATGTGTGTGTTCCCACAAAAATATACAATGCGAACGGCAAACTGCCATTTTTCTATATTGCAGTTTGGCGCAAAACAAACAAAGAAGTTTTCAAAAGTTAAATAACTCAACATTACGGACTTCAAACTGAACTCAAAGTTCCTCAACCCTGTTATAGAATGTTCAGATTAATGAATATAGTGATTGGTGTGATTTTCACAATGTACAAACCTGGGGCCGTATTCACAAAGAATCTTAGGGCTAAAAGTAGGTCATAAGTGGCGAATTTAGGAGTAACTCCTAAAAATAATGGGCGTGTCAGTCTTAAATTTAGGACTCCTAACTTTTTTCACTAAGAGCAATTCACAAAGTATTTTAGGCCTAAAAGTAGCACCTAAGTCTAGGAGAGCTTAAAAGTCCTCGAGAGGACTCCTAACTCAGTAAGACTTGGCTGCGAGACGTTATGGAGACAATGGAAGACTGTGAATTGATAAGGCGATATAGGCAAAATCATGAGGGTATCAAACTTGTTTGTGTGGAATTCTTGTGGAATTAGTGAATAACACTCCGATATTTAGCAACAGGGAAAATGCAACTTTGCAATGACGACGATTTAGGAATATCGCAACCATCAGTGATGGTTAAAACACACGGGGGCAATGTTACAAATGTACCTTTAATCATCCTTAATTATTTAATATATAAATATAAATAAATCACTTAACCCATCATTATTTGTCTCATGTATTAATAGTAATACAACACTTTAATCATCATTATTTATTTGAAATAAAAATAAATGGTTTGAAGTAAAAAATAATAGGCCTATAACTACTTTACTTATTACTTATGATTACTATCTAATCATTTATTGTAAGATAATTTATTGTATTGAGTTTATAATCTGCTCTAAGGAGTCGGGAGTCGGACCAGTTGGGCTTTCGCTTGCGTTTCACGTTGTCTTCTCCTTCATTCATCATGATAGGAGGACTTGAACGGCAGTATGGGCTGATATTTAAAGTGTTTAGTGGCGTAGCCACGGGTGTGCATGGGTGTGCCTGGGACACCCAAGCGTGGTCCTGGCACACCTAAATATTTTCAGAATTGATTCATTACAAGGATTTCTTTCGATTTAAAGCAAAATGTGACAGAGAGGCCGATGAGGCCGTTCTACCGAGGATGCATCGGAGTTGACTCGTGTGGACTTGGGACCGTTAAATATCCCAGGATGCATCATCGAGTCCGCTGCTGTTCCAATTGCAGGTGCGTACTCGCGTTCTCGGAAGTCTGTACTTGAAAGTCCGGACTTGCCAAGTACGTACTTCCAAGTCCGCGAGTACGTAGTCTGCGTACTTGGTATTGAGAAACGGCTCTAGTGATTTATCCTTAGTATGAGTAGGTCTCAGCGCCTTTGTGAATAACTTTTAAGAAAAAACTCCTACGTAAAATGTTTTAGCGCGAGTTAGGAGCACTCCTAGCGGTAAGATAAAAAGCTTTGTGAATACGGCCCCTGAAAAGCAGGTTGATATAAGTAAAAGGAACAATGCAACGAAACTTTCTTAACGTCTTCCAAAATCCGTCTGGCGAGGAAGCGGAAATGTCCCTCAACCATAGGAGTCCGGCTACAACGCAAACACTTTGGTTCCGCCCTTCCGTTTCTAATGCAAATAATTTGTATCACAACAATATGAGACCGTAATAATTTAAGAAGTGATAAATAAAACTCAAAAGTAAATTAATGACCACAGGTTTTACCTATTGAAGTAGTGGTCTGATTTTGAGTGTACCACACACTCCCCAACAAAAAAAAGTGGCTCCTGACACGTGATTTGAATTCTTCAAAACCCTGTGTATGATCTGGATGTATGTGTATGTAAGTATCTCCCCAAAGTTCAGAGGCAATGAGTCGGTGAGTATAGATACTGAGGGATAGATGGGGGTTGAAAAGCATGGCCATAGGGATGGGGGTAGAACAGGTGACCATAATGGATTGGTTGAATCTCAACTGCATTCACAGTGGAACGTAACTGGTAGGCTGGCTGACCCAGGGAGGGGTATGTGAACACGTAGCCAGGTCTCCTTTCTCTTACTGATTGTCTAAGCGTGACTTGGGGTTCGGGCTGCGGTTCTGGGGCATCTCCTCTTGGTGAGTCACTTGAGGTTCATCCTGTTCATTGTTACACTGAGCCTAACCCATGTCCTGTTGAGACTGACCCCTGTCCCACTCACTTTCACTGTTTGTTCTGGGTCCATGGACGGGTCCCGTCCATGACATTCTCCATTTCTCTTTCCAGTTCCATATTGTTTCTCTGTCTGATCTGGGTTGTACGCCGTGCAGGTCTACTTTGAAATGGGGTGGTGACACTTGAACCTGGTAAGTTACTCTCAACTCTTTCCACAGGTACCCGTAGCCAGTAATGAGGCACACCCTCCTCTTCAGAGTCACTTGTATCAGAGCTCTGTCTCTGTTCTGTGGGTGTCAGGGGTTCAGAGAACTTCTTGGTTTTCTTTTGCGACTTGGGCATTTTTGTGACTTGGTTTTGGGGAGGCTCTACTGGTAGGTCGTTTACCTGGAGCAGCAGGTTTCGATGCAGGGTGCGGACGGGGCGACCTCCTGTCTCTGGGCTTATTCTGTAGACAGGGTTATCCCCAACCTGCTCTCTCACAATGTAGATGATCTTCTCCCAATATGGCCTGAGCTTACCCAGCCCACCCCTCTCATTGAGTTTACGTACTAGGAATCGGTCTCCAGCTTGAAGAGTTACACCTTTGCTCTTTTTGTCATAGTGGTCTTTCCCTTTGGCACTTGACTGTTGGCTGTTTGCGTTTGCTATTCTATTTCAGCTTCTTCCTCTGTTATTAGACCAAAGAGGAGATCAACGGGAAGGCGGGGATGACGGCCATACATTAAGTAGTAAGGGGAGAAGCCTGTGCCCTCATGCTTTGTGGAGTTGTAGGCATGTAGCATGTGAGGTAGGTGGTCTTTCCAATTTTCTTTTTATTCTCTCCTAGGGTCCGTAGCATTTGCAACAAGGTGCGATTTAGTCTCTCCGCAGGGTTGCCTTGGGGGTGATAGGGGGAGGTTCTTGAGTGGCCAACACTAGATAACTGTCTGAGTGATCTGAACAGTTTGTTTTCAAATTCCCGACCCTGGTCGTGGTGAAGCTTGGTGGGATATCCAAATCGGGGAATTAAATAGTTGAAGAGTCGGTCAGCAGCTGTCTTGCCCGCTTTGTTGTGGGTGGGGTAGGCTTGTGCGAACCTGGTGAAGGGGTCTATCACCACCAATATGTACTCACACCCACCACGACAGGCCTCTAAGTGGAGGAAGTCGATACACACGAGTTCAAGGGGCGAGTTAGATGTGATACTCCCCATGGGTGCTCTTTCATGTGTGACTGGTTTATTTTGCTTTATGCAAGAGCATGTTTTGGTTATGTACTCTTCAATCTCCCTTTTCATGAAAGGCCAGTAAAAACGCTCCCTTGTTAGGCTCAATTCTTTCTCAACGCCAACATGGCCCATGTTGTCGTGCAAGTGGGTTAGTGCTACTTGCCTATAGATGGCTGGCAGGACCAGTTGTCTGCGATCAATGGTTTTCCTGTAGAGTAGGCCGTGCACTACGTCTGTCCTGTTGTTTTACCAGCTCATCATGGCTGATAGTCTGCAAAGGCTCCATGTGAGACTGGGTTTGGGATGTTAAGTTAAGGGCTGCCACCCAGGCAATGTCTCCCTGTTGGGCCCTTCGAGTTCCTTCCCATAAAGCACACACTGCATCCTCCGACAGCCCCTCCGAGTACTCGAGTACTCGAGTACTACCATGGAGGCCTCGAGGTCAAGTGGAAGACGGGATAAGGTGTCGGCGTCAATGTTTGTTTTCCCTGGCCGATATCGGATGTCAAAGTGGAAATCAGCTAGCTGTCCCACCCAGCGGTGGCCTACTGCATTGAGTTTAGCAGTACTGAGAATATATGTCAGTGGATTATTATCTGTGAAGACGGTGAAATGAGGGGCATAGAATAAATAATCTCTGAATTTGTCACAGACCGCCCACTTCAGCACCATAAACTCAAGCTTCCCACTGTGTAGGTGTAGTTTTGTTCTGCCGGTGTTAAAGTACGTGATAGCCTTCCCATAGCCTATCACCCACCACTTCCCATCTTGGTTCTGATAGAGAACTGCACCTAGGCCTTTTTGTGAAGCGTCTGTGTGAAGTGTGAAAGGACAACTGAAGTCTGGGTATGCCAGTACTGGGGGTTGGGTGAGCTTGTCAATTAAGCATTCAAGGACCTGCTGGTGTCCCTCTTCCCACTCTACTGGGGTTCTGGAGGACTGTTGAACACCTTTTATCTTGCCTCGTAGTGGCTTGGATTGCAGCGTGGATGGCAGTGTGTCTTTTTTTTTTAGCAGATCATATATGGGCTTGGCTATTCGTGAGAAATCTTGCACATACGTTCGATAATAGCTCAGAAATCCCAGCAGCTGCCTGACTTCTCCAACTGTCTTTGGTGCTTTGTGTTTTAGTACCCGCACTGCTTCAAGGTCTTTGGGATCCACTTTCACTCCTTCAGCAGACACAAGCCGCCCAACATATCTGACCTCTTTGGTCACCTCGGAGTAGCTCACACTTTTCTGGTTTCAGCTTCACTCCATGCTGTTGTAGGGCTTGGAGGACTCGGCGCAGGACTAGTACATGCTCTTCAAAGGACCGTGAGAGGCAAAGCACGTCATCCAAATAGGGGATGCAGCATTCGTCCCGGAGCGTGTCGAGCATCTCCTCCATGCTCCTTTGGAAGGCTGCTGGGGCATTTGATAGTCCGAAGGGTATCCAGACCCACTCATACAGTCCCCAAGGAGTAGTGAAAGCAGTCAGGTATCTTGATCCTTCTGCAATAAAGCCTTGGTGATACGCCTTGCCCTGGTCTAGGATCGAAAACCAGCTGTATCCTCCAAGAGAGTCAGTGAGATCCTGGATTCGAGGGTGTCGGTCGGTCACTGTTTTGTTATTTAGGAGCCGGTAGTCAATACACAGACGCAATGAGCCATCTTATTTCTAACACATATGACAGGGGCCGCATAGGGAGATCAGGACTTAATGATCCATCCCTTCACCAACAACTCTTGGATATACTCCTTCACCTCCTTGTACATCTTGGGGATAGATGCATAGGCTCTTTGTGTTGGAATTGTCATCTTTAACATTGATCTCCATTTTCAGAGAAGGAATGCACCCAATGTCATTACTGTCATGAGCAAATGCCCCAGACTCTGCATACAGTACTTCTTTAACCATCTTTTGTTGTTCGATAGTCAGGTGACTGACATCGACAGGCGGTAGCCAGGGCTCAGAAGGTGAGGCAACGTTGTTAACTTCCGCTGATGCTACTTTTGTCGATGCGGGCTCCCCTTGTTTCAACTCTGGTGCGTCAGCCTCGAGGACCTTCGCCACCTGCTGGATGGTTCCTAGGGTGGTTCTTTTTGGCAGGGTGATTTCATGCTTTGAGTGATTGGAGATGGGCACTTTGACATAGGGACGTTGGGTGTTATTGATTTCTAGCAGGCCTTCCCCTACACTCAGCTGGTCTAAAACTGTGCTCTCCTCTGTGGGCTCATACAGGACAAGGGGGTTGGAGGTGCTGAAGTTGCAATGTAATTGACCATGGCCACCACTTGTTCACCTGCCGTCCCAAACGCACCGCGTAGGAGACTGGCCACTGTGGCGTCATCTTGTCCCTTGAGAATCTCCTCAATTACATTGGCTCCAAGTAACGGCTGGGGCATTGACAGCTGACTGACTAGGAAGGGGGCTGGTATGGTGAGATTAGGGTCGTCACTCCCTGTGAGGTTGACAGTGAGCTCAACCCACCCATCGTAGGGGATGGCATGACCTGTTAATCCATTGACGTCCAAATCTACATCAACCAGTTCCTGCAGCGGTCTCACTGTGTGATGGGGAATGTAAGTGTCAGCCCACGTTTTGTCAATTATGCAAACCTGGGAACCACTGTCAAACAACACGGTTATTGGATATCAACTGAGTGAACATTTAAGCAGGGCTTTCTTTCCAACTAGGGGTATTTTACAGCTTGTGCTACTATTACAAGTAAGTATGGGCGGTTGTTTTTGTTTTGGTTGTGTTGGGAGCTGTTTGTGGTTGGGGCTTACACGTGGGGACTGGGGTTGTGCATCGGTCTCTGGCTGTCCCTCAGCAGAGACCTGGTCCCGTTTCCCTGATACGTAGTCCGCTTTAGACATTCCACTGCTCTGTGTCCTGACTCTCCGCAGACAAAGCAGTGGTTGCACTCCTGTAAGTCTTGTTCAGTGCATTTTTGGCAATGCACTGTTCTTCCCCTTGTCTGGAAGGAGGGTCGACTCAGCAAGGGTTGAGGATGTCTGTCTGGAGGTAAGTTAGGAGGATAGTGCGACAGGGGGTGGGGCGATGTTCGGGAGGGTGGTGTTGGTGAGTGAGCTGCTTGGATGCTAGTTGCCTGTTGGTCTATCAAAGTGGCCATGTGTGTCAGGGTCTCTACTTGGGCACTGAGCTGCTGTATGGTCGGGAGGTTTTTGTTCTCTGCAACTGTGTCTCTTGGCTCTAGGGTCATTACCCTGCCAATTTCCAGTTTCCACTTTGGCATTATGTGCATGTGTTGGCTTTTGGCGAGGGGGTTGACCAAGTCTCCGCTGGTGTTCGTTCTCATCACTTAGTATCCTCATTACCTGGCCAAGTATTTCCTCATCTGTCACCCAGCTGTTGGAGATGAGGGGTCTCAATCTCTGTCGGAGCTCAGTATGCTTTGGTCCCAGGCCCTGGTAGATAGTGTGGAGGAACACCTCTTGGATTGTCTTGGGTTCACATGAGATTTCTGCATTGGTCTGCTTTGATTGGAACATTCATTTTTTATTTTAGTCCAATCATGCAGTACAGAAACTGCTGTGGCGACTCCTGTTCAGATTGCCGGGCACACATTAACTCCTGAAACATCTCCGTCGTTGTCTTTTCTCCAAGGTGTGACCTGAGGAAGCCTTTGAGTTCAGGGAGAGTTATTTCTTCTTTGTTTACCAGCATATCCTTGAAGGTACCTGGTTTGATGATCCTCAATGCTTCCCGGACAACCTCTGCCTCCACGAAGCCCTCTCTTATCCCATCGTCAATTTGTTTTATGAAGCTGTTATAACTTATCTCAGAGCTCTGGTCTCCAATTTGGCCTCCATGTACCTTGAACTCTCGGCGCTGTAGATAGGGGAGGTCTCTCAGGGGAACCATTGTGTCTGATGCCCTGTGTGGTATTGAGTGGGGCATGGGCTCACCTTGGGGGTTGGGTACAGGGGTCTGTGAGTTGGCTGTGGCTGTACACTTTCTAAGTTGCTCACCCAGCTCATCATACATTTTTCTCAGCTCTTCCACTGACTGTGTGGTTACATGGACGTGTGTGTTGGAGTGAGTGTGTGTTTGTGACATGTTGTGTAGATCCACAGTGGGTAGCTCAGGACTATGTGTCTTGTCTGTGTGTTCTAGCATCACCCCATTTATCAACTGACAACTCAACAGATACAGATTCATTAATAAGCTTAAACACAAAATCGTTCAACATCATTAATTTACCCATACCTTCATCCTCAAGATCTAGCAAATCTCGAGACCCCATGCAGGTAACGACAGTCTATGCAGCCTTCTTCATCGCCTCTCAATTGGCTAACTTCATGACTGTCAGTTGCCAGGCCACTAGCAACCATCGCTTGAGAGTTTGAACAAACCTCTTTTTATGTTCCACACCAGCTCTTTGCGTGTCGTTCCCATGGTGCGTGGCTTTAGTGGTAATGGAATGTCACTTTGGTGTAAGTGTGTGTGTGTGTAGATCTGATGAACCAGCAGTGTAGTTCCTACGATGACGTACACATTGTGGACCCCCGGTTCAGTTGTGCGGCACCTTGGCGAGGTGAAGATCCTTCTTCTCCCTCTCTGGACACCCACAGGCCGACTCCTGGTCTGCAGTCACGTCGTTGTAGTCGTGCATTCGTCTCTTTGTTGTCGGTTCTAGTATCACTGGATCTGCCCCTTTGATGGATGTGAAGAGGAGAGATCCCGGACGAGCCCCCACAGTTTGTTATGAAATTAGCCCCCACGTTATGAAAAATATGTTGATGACCAAATAATAATATGGTTAAAGGTCAAAACCCATTGAATATGTAGAGGCATGAAAAGTTCCACAGGTGATACCTTTCCCATCAATTATCTTATCAAGATAAACATTACATGGTGTTGATCCTATTATGCAGTCCTATTGTACTCAACTCAACACTACTTGAGTTGAGTTGAGTTGAGGTGAATATTGTATAATATTTTTCTGCTGTCTCTGAATATGATCGTTAACCTTTACGATTATATTCACAGACAGCACAAAAATATTTTATATGGTTTTATCAATTTGTAATTTGTTGTGCAAATGGTAATTTGTCACCATTACTACCACAATTGTGAAACATTCGCTGCTCTACACTATGACTGTTGTAGAAACTTCATGCAGCATTTGAGTAGTGCTCCATCTTCTTAGTCTGAATCATCTGTGATTTTTGGGTGTCTGTTAAATTACTATTAACATAAAAAATGTTGTAGCATTCATATTAGTCTATTCTTTTTGTAGGCTACTCTGCTGTTGGCCTTGATGGGGAGATATTTTTTTGCTGCCACAAAATATAGTTTAATCCAACAACATTCCTGCGTCTCCCCCTCATACGGAGCCCATTTCAGCACCGTGTCAGTAGACAGCTACAATCCTACGACGTCGTAAGAGCAGAGCACGTGCCTTCATGTTAAGAGGAATTTCGGGAAACGCTCCCAAAAAATTAACGATGCATCGTGAGATCCATCGTACGATGCATCGTGAGATCCATCGTACGATGGCCCTGAAATGGGGCCCTGGTCGACGACCTTCCTCACTAGCAAATCATCGTCAAATACAAACCACTTCCCCGTTCCTATGCCCTTATTTGGAACAAAGGGGCTGTCCTTATTTGACTACAGAGATGTTTGAGATGTTTGACATCCTATGTAGACAGAATAACCTCAATTGTTTCCTCTCAGGTAAGTCAACGTATATAGTATTAGTCAGTTATAGCGTGTTGGACGAGAGCATTTAACATTCTGTGTTACAGTTGATTACGATTGAACATGGTTTGAACAGATGAAAGAGAAAGGAATGATTGATTGTTGTTCAAGTTCAAGTTCATTTTTCTATGAACTTTGAACTGAACGTAACATATTTTTAACTAAAGAACTTGAACTTGAACTAGTTCAGATTTTGTGACATTCTGAATTGATGCTTAGGTCCAGATGACAGGTTTATTAAATAGAGTTACTGCCTTAGTTGTGATGAATGAAACAGGTGTACAAATAATATCCACAACAATTTGAGATTGTAGTGATGGGCAGCAGGTAATGGAGAGGATTCATTTTAAAAGATAAGCACAGAATACTCACTCCAACAGTTTTTCTTCGGTTTCTAAAAAAACAGTTAATGAACTGAACTTTGAACTAGTTCATGTGAAGTGTGAACTTGCACAACACTGCATATCGTGATTGACTTTTGATCAATATCAATATAAAACATGTTCAATATATATCGATAAGAGACTGGACCAATGAATCTAGCTGCTGGGTTTGTTACACAAACATGGTTCCATACTTATTTACAATATTGGAGTGTTGTATTGACATTGGAGCATTTATCAATGAAGAACAGTGGATGGTGTTTAAATCCAGCATGGTAATTCCTAGTCTTTTTAGGTAATTAAAATTATCAATAGTTATCGATATTGACCAATATGATGAAGTTATATCGTGATATGTCTTTCAGCCATATCACCCAGGCCTAGTTAAGAATCAAGGAATTACATCAAAACAAATAATTGTAAGAGCACTGCTATGTGACTATATTTAATAATGCAATCTGGATATAAAAGGAATCAAATATATAAAAATGTGTTTATCCTTCATGTAAAGCCTAAGACCTAAGACACACCCACTATCCACTCAAGTTATTTTTCCTGAGAAAAAGGATATGCATCTGGTGATTAAGATCATACATATGAATGGATACAAAGAGTTTCATTCCGTGTAAGTGGGTGTGATCATATCTTGCCTTGTAAAATACTGCTACTGCTAGTTAGGGACATCTACAATTATTAATAACATGGTATGGCATATTTAAAAGAGATGATTAATTCCATCAAATCCAAAAAATTGATAACTGTGTGGGCCAAACATTGGTTTTACATTGCCGGGAATTAAGATGTAAGTGGAGACGTGGACATATGGTGGGCTCACAGGCTCCTCTAATTACATACTTGTTGTTGTTGTTGATGGCGTTGATGGCGCTGCACATTGAGAGGCATGCAACCCACCCACCATCTGATCTCGGTTTCCCTTGGTGACAGACTGACGCTAATGCAGCAATGACAACCAGTCCCGCTGCTAGGCTCTGCCTACTCTGCGTATGGGGTGCGGCGGCACTGATGGCAACAAACGAGAGAGCGAGAGAGGTTAAAAAACTGTAGCACGCTTGTTAATCCTGGCTGCCTGCCTGTCTCACGTCGTTTACACAAAGTTTCCCCTCACACTTCAAAATAAAGTAGTAATTAAATGTGCGCATGCACCAAAAATAATGCATATATGTATTCCGAATTACCACACTTGACTATGAAAATATTCACACATGAGCCTGGACGTCTACTACCGCGGCGTGATGGGCAAGGGCTCGGTGTTCGGCCGGCCCCTCCTGCTGGTGTACTTGGACCACTGCAAGCACCACCGCACCGTCATGGAGCACCGCTGCTCCCACCTGTGCCACCTCTTCCACATGGGCCTCATCGCGCTCATGGCCTACACGGCGGTGACGGAGGACGACGAGGAGGAGGTGGTGAGAGCCAGCCGTTGGTTCTGAAAGGGGAGGTCGGAGGGGAGGGGAGGGGGGGGGGGGGATGGGTGGGTAGGGGGGGGGTGGGTGGGTGGGGGGTACGATATTGTCCATATCATTATGGAAGCACTTCAGGTGGGGTGGGGTCACTTTACTCCCTGAATCCACTCTCGACCAATCCAAAGATATTTAATCATGCCGGGAATACTTCAGAGATTTATTTGTATAGTCAGGATGCCTGCCACATATTCTATTGTTTTCATTATTTTGGTTGACACATCAATGCTGGGTGTGATATTTTGTCTAATGAGACCATGCTTTTGTGCATTAGCTGCCTCAATAAATGCTGCTGTAATGTGTCAAATGTTTGTTTTTGTTGTTTATTTACTTTCACGCTTTGATATTATTTTACCATTGGGGGAGATGGGAGGTTAAAAAACTCTGAACAGCACACCTTTACACCACATGTTTAATTACAGTACAATTGTTCTAGCTATTTTTCTCTTAAAAAATAGGTATAAATTGCTAAATATATCAGAGAACTTCCAACTTACCTATAGCATTTGGACTATACATACATTATGAACTGTATGCACTAACCCAGGATAGACATACAGCTAAAACAAAGAACTAAGCTAATCAAAGGTAAATATAACAATTTCTCTAAATATATATATAGTTGTTGCAACACTGCAGAGTGCAAAGATGCTGGAATGAATATGGAATGATTACCAGGTTTCTTTATACAGGTAGATTGAAATAAAATGACAGTTTATGCATGAATACAATATAGGCCTACAGTATATACAGCGTGCTTAGGTTGATATTAGACAATATGTTAAAAAATAAAAAGTTAAACTATGAAATATAATTAAGAATTTGTAGGTAGAGTGGACATACTATTTTATTATTTATAAGCACTGTCAGTGCAAGTTATATAATATATTAATATGCGAAATGCAATACGTCCACCCCGCCGCCAGAGTACGCTGCTATCAACGAACGAACACTCAAGCGGACCCTCTTCAGTTTCCTTCTCCGTTCTGTCGGCAACACATTGACCGATGAAGTCAATAAGGCCTATTAGGCATACAAGAATAGTATAGTTTTTGGAGTAAAGTAAGATCGATGGCGTCGTTTAACAATGGAATATATATCGAAATCAACTTTCGAAGATCTTGTCCTGCATACCTTTGAGAATATACAACTTATAGGTAAGATGAAGGTGTTTCTTTTTGGAAAGCGACAAGAGTCTGTTGACTGTTGTCCATGATGCAGCTCATTCGTTTCTGAAAGCGTATGTTATATTTCAATATAAAGACATCTTTCCAGACGAAAGTACAGTCTTTTTTTTTGTTTAAACTGATATGTTAAACTTTGCGTTTAACTGTTGATGAAAATCAACAGGGCGATTAGTTTCCGGGGCGTGACTTAAGTAAGAATAAACAATTCAGATCTGTTATATACATAATTACATTATTATTGTACGGGGTTAAAAGTCAACTTATTTCCCTAGTAACGATAGGGCTATACCGACTTAAGTTTTAAATGTATAAGCTTTTTTACCTTTCCATCTATTTCTACGACCTGCTTCGTGGTGATTGTCCTGTTGTTGATGAGATCTACAAGTCGGGAAAAGTCGTGATGACGTTTCATTACTAATCTATCTCCTTTTCATCCACACATTTCTTGTTTCAGACATGCACCTCCCTAGCCATTAATCGCTGTGTAGGATGTACACAAGGCACTGAGGTGAAGACGACACCATGGGGAACCAGGACAATCTTGAAGAGGTGTTCGTTGCAGTAATTCGCCCAAAGAATCAAGTCAGTTTAAGTTCAAAGGAATACAGAGCAAAATCATATGAGGTAAATTGACTGTTCAAATGTCTTTTCTGAATAAAGCTATTCACGAAATCTTTCTGATTACATCTTCAAAGAGCACGTAGAGATATAGAATATAAGTCAAGCAGTCAGAAATGACAACCCTAGAAAGAATTATTCTTCCAAAGTGACTTGAATTAATGTGATCTTTTAATTAATAATTAATGTAACTATAGAATTAATCTGCCGCTTTATTTTCCAAGTGTGCAGTAACCACAAGCATTACAGCCTATTGAAGCCTGGCAGGAAGGAAATTAAGGCATTCATCTTGAAATGTATTTCATAAATCACCTGTTTCTCAAAGTGATTACGTATCAAATCCATATACAGAAACCTTTGAATAATACTGCAGTAGCAGTCCCGCAACTACAGGGGAGCAGGCTGTGGCTTGACCTACCTCTGTGTTGTGTTATGTTCTTGTACAGATCCTGTTGATAGAAGTACCACTGGAAGGGAAGGAGAAGAAGAGAAAGAAAGTTCTGCTAGCAACAAAGATCCCTGCAGGCGGAGACCGAACCAGATCTATTTTGAATTATGTAGATGAGATGACCAAGACCATATCCAATAACCAAGGCCTAATAGGTGAGTTGGGTCCAACTATAATCTTGGATTAAGCAGTCCTACTATGTTATAGCAGAGTTTATAGGGGGATACCCCCCAGAGCCTGGAACGGAAACCAAAAAATGTAACGGGTGGAGTTCTGCCTGTTTCCTGTTTTGTTATAAAGATATTGTAGTGAAGATAACCAATATGCAGCAGTTTCTAATTTTGTTTATATTCATTGTCTCAATACAGGGAAGCGTGTGGTGCACATGAAGAAATTCACCCTCAATTCTGACAATGAAGGCAAAGAGGTCTCCCTCTTTATCGTGCCACTTGGTGTCAAAGGTAAGCCCCCCGCCCCCCCCCGCCCACTCTCCCCTGTCCCACATCTGACTTCACAGCAGTACTGTTATTCCACTGTGTGTGTGTGTGTGTGTGTGTGTGTGTGTGTGTGTGTGTGCGTGTGCGTGTGTGCAGACAACAGCAAGCCCTGCTACACGGCGGGGAGCCCCAGCTTCTACTGCCTTCAGGACATGATGAGGGTGTGCAGTGAGACCAGTGCCCACTTCTCCTCCGTCACCTCCAGGATGCTGCTGGCCTTAGACAAGTACGCACCTCCTCCACAGCGACCATTAAACCAACGCAAAGAGACAGAGCAGAGCAGTTTACGGGATGGGTTTGAAGCCCCTTTCACACAACTGTTTTTGTCCAGTGCCAATTTTCTTGTCATGTATTTATTCAACTAGTTTGTGAGACGATTTATGCTTTTTAGTGATGTACTACAAAAACAAACCTTTGATACATTAAAGGGGACATAAAAATGGAGTGATAAGAATGTTTATAACAACCTACTACTGAAATGCTTTCAGCTCAGTTATAAAGAACCACTTGCTCTGCCGTATCCCCCTCTTATAACTTAGATCCCCCATTGTTAATATCGCGACCTTGCAAATTGTTTATGTGTGTATGAGTATCACTCCATTGCTTGACTGTTTGACAAATCAGGAATGGTGAAAGAGAGTTAGGACGCATAGACAAAGCCGTAGAGCGAACATAACAACCGCTAATGAATCCAGGGTGCCGTCTCGTTCAACGACATCTTGAAGAAAGACGTCATTGACTCTCAGATTGATTGAGAAAAAAAAGCTGCTTATTTTTTATACTCAAACTCATGACCTTTGACCTGTAGATGGCTAGCAGAGCAGCACACCATACCCCACGCCATTCCGGCACTGTTCCGGCCGGCGCCGGTGGAGAGGGTGAAGACGACGGTCAGCAACCCGGCGTACGCCAGCGGCCCGGAGCGCGGGCCCAGCGAGGAGGAGGGGCTGCACATGGGCTACACCGCCCTGGAGGTCCGCAGCAAGATGATGTCGCTGGAGAAGGCGGACGTGTGCGTGTTGAACCCGCTCTACGGCTCTGACCTGCAGTACACCAACCGGGTGAGGACGAGCATGCACAGGAGGGAGAGGAGAGGATTACTGACGACAATGTCAACTTTGTCTAGGCTAGGCCTGGTTTAGACTCACAGTAGACCCAAGTGTACATGGAGAATCGCATGTGATTTTTATGGTTGAAGTTGTTGATGAGGCATTAACCCGGCTGGTGTTGTTATTCCGCAGTACTTCCTTGTGGATTTTAAACCTACTCTCTTTGAATCTATTTGTAGGTGGACAAAGTGATCATAAACCCTTACTTTGGACTCGGAGCTCCAGACTACTCCAAAATCCAGATTCCTAAAAGAGAGAAGTGGCAGCATGGACCGAACAGTGTTTCAGAAGACAAGTGAGAAACAAACTAATTTAATACAGGTCATGGTGTCGGTTTTTTTCAGCCCTGCGAGCAAGAGCACAATACTTTCTTTAACGGCAACGTCTGATGTATTGTTCATTGAAAATGTTAGATATAACTTTCAGCCATTCCCAAAATCAGAATTATTATTCTAAATGATTAGTTTCTCGTCAATGTACGATGAACTGCTTCATTAAGACCCTTTATTTTCTTCCTGCTCTAAATCAATATGGCTTCACTGGAGAAAAATGGCGGGAGATTCTCATTGCAAGCCCTTGTTTTATTCAACAAAAGAGACTTTACAACGTGTTTGTTTAATCATCCAACCAATGTGCTCCTGTGGACGCTGTAGGGAGCGGCAGTGGGTGGACGACTTCCCCCTCCACCGCAGCGCCTGCGAGGGAGACACAGAGCTGCTCACCAAGCTCCTGGACAGCGGCTTCTCCGTCAAGCAGCTGGACAGCGACCACTGGGCTCCCATCCACTACGCCTGCTGGTCAGTCCTCCACCAGGCTACGCTAGCGTAGCACCTGCTGGTTGACGTCCTATGGGCATCATAGTGGTTAACATAAGTGCTCCTACATGGTCGCCAAGCACATATAACTTATCATGCATAGTGGATCACGTTTTCTCACTCAGTGTTTGGTTTTCATTCAGGCATGGCAAGGTGGAGGCCACCAGTCTGCTGCTGGAGAAGGGGAAGTGTAACCCCAACCTGCTCAACGGACAGCTCAGCTCCCCGCTGCACTTTGCGGCCCGCGGAGGACACTCTGAAATCGTCAAGCTCCTGCTGCAGCACTCTGAGATAGACCGGGTGAGCAGCACAGAGTACCAACAGAGGCTTGGGTACCCTGGAGTATCAAGGGCGTTTTGATGACATTTCAAAAATGCCTTTTTGTTAATCCTTTTTTTTTGTGTGTTTTTTTTTTTTTCAATAACAAATGCAGGCTATTCCTTTATGTCTCACCTTTGGCATATCCTTTTCTTTTTGGTTTCCCAGCACATTGAGGACCAGCAGAAGCGCTCCCCTCTGCAGGTGTGTGAGGAGAACAAGCAGAATGAGTGGGAGGAGACGGTGAAGTTACTGCAGCAGGCGAGCACCAAACCTGTGAGTTCCTCTCCTGTCCGGCCATATTCTACCCAAAAACCAAAACACAAATGGCAGTCGCTGATGGAAACATTATAATATGTCTCGATCAGGTCCATTGAGTCACAGGGTTATTGTTAATTTAATGGGACAACGCAACTAGCAGCATGCCAATCATTTTCTTGTGGCCATGATGTCAGGTGTTCAGAATGTTAAGATGTGTTCAGAATCATTCGTCTCTGAACCGGCATCAGAATGTGTTTTATTGCCAGGTGGGTGTTCACAATCAAATAATATGTCATGGCAGCTGTACAGGGAATTCAATAAAAAAAAACATCAATATAGATGCATAAATATACAGTTTACACTTTATTATATAAAATGTGCTGCAGTGCAAACGGAAAAAACCGCCAAAGAATCTGGAGCTGAGCTGCGGACGTGTAAAACCCTGGTGTTTCCACAGTACGAGAAGGTGCGGATCTACCGCATGGACGGCTCCTACCGCTCGGTGGAGCTGAAGCACGGCAACAACAGCACGGTGCAGCAGATCATGGAGGGCATGCGCCTGTCGCAGGAGAGCCAGCAGTACTTCACCATCTGGATCTGCTCAGAGAACCTCAGTGAGTCTGCGGCGTATGGGCCGAGGGCCTGGCCTCTTTGAATGGTTGTCCGTTTAGAGAAGAGTAGTGGTGGATAGGATAATGGTGGGTTCCCAAACGTCATACACGGACCCCACATGTACACAGGATCTTTTGGAACAGGAATCCGGACCCACCAAAGATTTGTACATTCTCAATTGCATGTCAAAATAGTGTGGTTATTAACGTTTATTTATTGACATCAATGTATGTTGTTTATAGATACAGTATTGCCGTTTCCAGTTTTCAACAGTCTAATGTTCAAATAAAATAGACAAGACATGGCGGCATGCATACAAAAATAATTATAGGATTCCGACCCATAGTTTGAAAACCAAGGAGCTTGGGTGTTCCTAGCCAAAAGGCACTCGGTTCAATCCCCATGTTCACACCCTGTCTAATTCCTGCTCATTAATAAATAGTATCTGTATTCAATTTCCCTTTGGTTTAAAGGTTACCACTCTTTCTAACCAATCAGACAGATGGGCCGGTTGATTTCGACGTTTTGATTTCGGTGTCTAGTTACTCTCTAAAGGTTAACATACCAAACCAATCGCGTGCGTGTGCGTGCGTGTGCGTGTGTGTGTGTGTGTGTGTGTGTGTGTGTGTGTGTGTGTGTGTGTGTGTGTGTGTGTGTGTGTGTGTGTGTGTGTGTGTGTGTGTGTGTGTGTGTGTGTGTGTGTGTGTGTGTGTGTGTGCTCTTACAGACTTGCAACTGAAGCCGTACCACAAGCCCCTGCAGCACCTGCGCATCTGGACGGAGATCGTGACGGACCTGACGGTGCTCGACCCCCAGAGGGAGAACCCCCAGCTGTTCCTGCGGAGGGACGTGAGGCTTCCCCTGGACGTGGAGAAGAAGGTAAGGTCTGGTAGACACGCCATGTAGTGTTAACAGCCGGGAGCATTTAGAGGCATTTCCTGTCACTCAGTGACTGTACAGTCCCGATAGAAAACCAGGTGTGGCGGAAAACATGTTTTGTTCTATATTGTGGTACCAAAAGCAAAGGTACTAAATTGTGAAAAAAAAAAAAAAAGTAATACATGCAGACATAGAATGTAGGTTTGGTTTATACTCCCTTGGGGTTTTGTGATAAATCAATAAATGAACAGTGCTTTTGCATCAGAATGCATCATGGGATTTTTACATTTTGAGATGACTCAAGGGAGCTGTAGTAATGTAAAATCCTAAATGAACGTAAATGTACTGGAACTTGGAGAAATGAAACATAGTTTTGCCACGTCTCACTGGAGAATCGCTGTGGCAGTTTCAAACACAAGAATGTCTCTGCATGTGAAAAATCTAGGGATGCACCAAAATGAAAATTCTTGGCCAAAACCGAAAATGAGGAAACCAAGGCCGAAAACCGAAACACCGAAATAAATTATTATGCCAATTATTAGTAGGCCTACCATTGCATTTATAGCTATGACTGTGTACTAACCTCACTAAAATCAAGGCATTGCAATTCAAATAATAAATCAATCAGTTTAGACGGTCCCTAAACTCGCGGATGATAGCCGACAGCTCATAGAAGCTGTCGGCACTTTGCGGACGGTCCCTAAACTCGCGGCTAATAGCCGACAGCTCATAGAAGCTGTCTCATAGCGAGCCGTCGCTAAAGACGGCTCGTTTGGATGAAAACAAGGTTGTAGCTGGTTCTCTAGATTACTACATTTAGTCTTTTTCAGATATATGGAAATATGCCCACACCGCAGACATGTTGGCGCAAAGGCGCTTATCCAGACAAGCGTGTGCTGGCCGCGGGTTTTGTTTGCGTCATCACAATTTCCTGTTTCGGCCGTGTTGTTTCGGTGATAAAAGTGTTTCGGCCGAAAGCCGAAAATTTTCGGTGGCCGAAATTTCGGTGCATCCCTAGAAAAATCCTTTCACGATTAAACAATGACCAGTTACACACCATTACTACCAACACAATAACTACCAATACTATGCTCCAATGCTTCCAATATGAAGTTGTGATGTGCAAGCCCTCAAGGGCTTGACCTGGGTCGACCTGACATACTGTATGCTCCACCAGTGTGTGAGAATCACATCTCGTTCTTCCTTCAACCTGGATTGATTTTCTTTGCCTCAGGTGGAGGACCCGCTGTCCATCCTGATCCTGTTCGACGAGGCCCGCCACTCTCTGCTCAAGGGCATGTTCCCCTCCCCTGACAGCAAGCTGATCACCCTGGCCAGCCTCCTGCTGCAGATCATCTACGGCAACTACGAGAGCAAGAAGCACAAGCAGGGCTTCCTCAAGTAAGAGCACTAATACATGACTGTGAGGGCACTGTGGGGTAATATAGCCTAGAGGTCACTTTGTCTGCTTGTGGTCAGGCACCGAGTGTGTGAGGTATTAAAAGATGATTTGGAAACAATAAAATAATAATTATTGTTTTTGTTACCAACAGTGAAGAAAACCTCCGGTCTATAGTTCCAATATCTAAAGTGAAAAGCAAGGCGTACCATTGGACCAACAGGATCCTTTACGAATACAAGGTACTTTTCATTGCCTGGCACGATAACCAAGGAAAAAGCTCCATTGGTCAACATACACTCCATTGTCTTTTCTACTAACCAATCCCTCTCCACCCCTGCTCCCCCCTCCGGCAGGCCCTGAGCACCAGCGAGGGTGTGAGCAAGGAGATGCACCACCTACAGCGGCTCTTCCTGCAGAACTGCTGGGACGTCCCCACCTACGGGGCCGCCTTCTTCACAGGGCAGGTGTACACCAAGGCCAGCGCCAGCAACCACAAGGTTATCCGGGTGATGGTGGGCGTCAACACCAAGGGTCTGCACCTCATGAACATGGAGACCAAGGTGAGCAGGGAGCAGCCCTATTGGACAAAAGGGCCGGGGACTAGGGAGTCACCAGTTGAATTATGTTGTTGTTGCTATGGGTAGTATCTTACTGTCTAAGAACAATTGTATACGATTATGATTATTTGTTTGACAATTATTATTTTTAATCCATTTGAATTTACATTCTGAACATTTTCCGTCCATCTGGATTATGGAAAGCATCAAACATTGCTTTGCAACATGCAGACGCAAATCAAGACATACGCCATGAAAATAGCAGGGGTAAAACCAAAAGACTTTTGATCAAACATGGAATTACAAGGGATGCATCTGTGATCAGGTGATCAGGTCCCTACGTGTGTTATCCCTACACTTTGATGGTTGAACAGACCGCTTGTGCTTACGTCGTCTCTCTCTGTCTGCTATCAGGTGCTTCTCATTAGCCTAGAGTACGGAGGGTTCATGTGGCAGTTAGGCCAGGCGGACCAATACTTCCAGATCCACAGCGTGGAGAACAAGATGAACATCATCGTCCACACAAAACAGGTGCCCCTTTTGACGTTCCTCTGTAACGTTTCACAGATCCTGCTTTTGAGTTGCATTGTAACTGCATGTATCTGGATTACTGAAATTACTCAAAATGACTGAAGGTGGATGTTATGATTGTCTGACTCATTGCACTCTGATGGCGGTTGTTTTTCTTCTCTAAAGGCCGGCCTTATTGTGAAACTGCTCATGAAGCTCAGTGGACAGATGACTCCAAATGACAAGAGCCTTTCGGACAAGTATGCCTATGGTTGAACTATAGGGAACAACATTCACCTGGTTGCTATGGACCAACTGGTCGTTGTGTGTGTGAAATAGGCCCATCCTATATTCAGCGTGTGTGTGTTTTGGCTGTGCTTGAGTTGTGTGCTCTGAATCGATATGCTTGTTATGTCAAATGTCATGTAAATATGTTTATTTAATGGTTCAATTTTTTTATTTGTTATGAGTTATATATGGTATATACTAAATATAAATATTATTTTGCTGAAATCTCTTGTTCTCTGTTCTTTATTTGTTGTACAATATATTTGTTGGTCTTTGCATGCATTTGTTGAATGTAGAAAAGTGCCAACATCCTGGCTGACTTTTATGACTAAAGTCATATGAAGTTTTTATGGCTACAATTGAAAGAAGTAAAAACCAATCAAATAGCACGTACCAGAGTAACCACAAGAGGAAAGTAAATGTGGTAATACAACATCCGTTGGAGTGCTAAGCATTACTTAAAGTTTGGTCAGCCACCAAGCTTAAATTAGAGGAATGGCAATTATAGCACCAATATATATATCAACATTGTGAATTAGTGGTTGTTAATAATGATATATTTCAGATGATTTAAGTAAAACAATAAAAATAAAATAAATAAAAATAAAAATAAAGACCTCTAGAAATCTGACTTTAGACACACATGACATCACAATGAGAGGTATTTAAAGAACGTTATGCTGCTATGCTATGTGATGAGTGAAACCATTGAGCATGTTATTATCCAAACGTAGGATAGCATAGGATAGAAAGAGAGATGTTGCACCTTTAGGAGATACTATTTCAACTCCGGTCCAGTAGGTGGCGCTACACAACATTCCTTTGAAACTATGACCCGCCAATAAAACCAGAAGAAGAATAAGGGGCTCGGTGTGGTCCTTCCGTTCCCTCGGAGTTGTCCGAGTTGACAGAGAGAAACAACCACAAGGGCGTTTAACATTCTGTCCTGTTCCCACACGGTAGACATGGCTCCCGTTACACAGTTAAAAGAGGCGGTGGCTGACATGCAGGAGGGTATCCGGGCCATCCTGCTCGGTCCTCCCGGGGCTGGGAAAGGTACTCAGGTAAGACGGACCCTGAGCAGCTAGCTGAGCGGTGCGGCATGGCTGACACTGGGCGCTCACTAGCTGGCACTACAGCTGCAGCACTACCTGTTGTTCCCGAAAGTCAACATACCTTTTAAGTAATATCTTGCATATAACCTTGTTGCATATAACATGTTGAAGCGTGACAAGTCAACCTTTTGTGGGCGAAGTCCAGAAAGTGTTTCTAACGTAACTTGTTTTTGAGTACAATGTTTGCGCCGACTTTCTGATCCGGCTATATTGGATCAACTGTATACTCCACGATGTTTCCTCTTGTCTTGAATAACATATATTGTCCAGTAACGAGTGTTATATGAATCACAAGTGATTATTTGTATCGTGTTCCACGTCCTGTTGACAGCTGAATACTTTAGCACTAGAGCTCTCTCACCACTCCCTCCTCCCCCCCTTCTCCTCCCAGGCCCCTCGTCTGGCGGAGCAGTACTGCGTGTGTCACCTGGCCACTGGGGATATGCTGAGAGCCATGGTTGCATCAGGCACCGAGCTAGGCAAGAAGCTCAAGCAAACCATGGATGCTGGCAAACTGGTAAGGTTTATTATCCATGACATTTGTCTCATGGGTGAATCAGCTTGGTGTAGTGGCCTTCATAGCAAATGGACGACAAATAAACTTGTAGGCCTGGGAAATAAAACAATAAATGTTCGTATCATGATAGACTTTTGATCAATATCAATATAAAACATGTTCAATATATATCGATAAGAGACTGGACCAACAAATCTAGCAGCTGGGTTTGTTACACAAACATGGTTTCATACTTATTTACAATATTGGAGTGTTTTTCATTGTTGTATTGACATTGGAGTGTTTATCAATGAAGAACAGTGGATGGTCATATTAAGTGTTAAACAGAAGTGTTTAAATCCAGCATGGTAATTCCTAGTCTTTTTAGGTAATTAAAATGATCAATAGTTATCGATATCGATCAATATGATCAAGTTATATCGTGATATGTCTTTCAGCCATATCGCCCAGGCCTAGGTGTAATAAATTATGCCTTAACAAGTTGAGTGAAACAAATGTGTCTTGGCAAGCTAGTAGCCAGTAGTAGACAATCTATACTTTCTTTTTAATGGGCAAATGTCTCTTTACCTGTTTATTTTTAATAACTTGGGTGAAGAAGTTCCAGTGAAGAAAGGGGTCCAAGAGGTCGTATGACTCCAACCTCTTAATCTTGATGTATTCCGTGGAGGGCCCAATATATTATAATACAAGTCTTATCTGTTGTATTTATTGGTGATAAACTCACTTATATTACACCTCCATGAAAAGATTGGGTTAACTCACTTTTCACACTTCTGGGCAGAAAGTTGCTCACGCAAGACAAACATTTTTGTGAAACCAAAGGCAATTCAAAACAAAGAGGATGACCCAAGCTGTCCGTGCAGGTGCAACAGTGGTTGCAATTGATTGCCATTAGGTACAAGCAGTAAATACTTCTCACTTGCTAGTGGCTAGAATAAACTTAATTATGATTGCTGAAAACTTCTCTTCTGGTTATTAGTTAGTAGTAATAGCAGTCCATCACTGCCAACCATTTCAGGTGAGTGACGAGATGGTGGTGGAACTCATTGAAAAGAACCTGGACACACCCCCCTGTAAGAAGGGCTTCCTATTGGATGGTTTCCCGCGCACTGTCAAACAAGCAGAGATGGTGAGTGATTTTGATTGGTCATTGACGTTCCACCTTCCTTTCGTTATACTTGGATCATACAGTTTAGCTAAGCTAACCGATATTCCTGTTTTGTTAAATATCTATCTACCACCACCTATATTAAAAAATAATGTCCCTTTGCCTGTATGAATTAAACTGCGCTGCAGAAATGTAATCAGCTCCTGAGATTTTACAAAATGCATTTTGGGCTGAGAGTTCTAGGAAATAGGGCAGAGCTCCACGCAAACCGCACCACGTAACACGAAAAGAAAGCCACCTGTGTTTGCATAATGTTTTGGGGAGAATGGCAAAAACGTAGAATTGGACCCCTTTTCTCTAATTCTGGGACTTATTTCATTATCTGAGATGTTTTACGAGTACTTAAGCACAGTATTGAGTCAGAGTACTGGTATTGGTGCATCCCTAATGGTGTGTGTGTTCTCATGCCTTACGGTCTTCTGAACCTGATCCTACAGCTGGATAACCTGTTGGACCAGAGACACGAACAGCTGGACTCTGTTATTGAGTTTGCTGTGGACGACTCCCTGCTGGTTCGCCGGATCTGTGGGAGGTAAGAGTCCGATGCACAAGTATAAACACACCAACATGGGCTGTTCATCAGTCACTAAAACAATTCTCTGTCCACTTTTAATGGAAACCCTAAAAACCCCCATTTTAGATGGGGGTTCAAAGGTTCTGTATTGGGTGACGTGGTAGTGCAATGTATTGATCGTGGTCCAAACCTAAACTTAGATGCACAAAGTTTTAAAAAGGATATGTAAACATGGGCTCAAATTGGCTTCTATGCTATTGTGTGTATTACCTGTGGCTGGCAGTTCTAGGTTACCAGGTAACGTCAACATAGCCCCGCCCAAATTATTAATTCAATTCAGAAGGCTTTTTTCTTTCTTGTGAGGAGAATAACTCCAAAGGGTTTTTGGTTTTCCTATAACAAGTCTGTGTGATTGGATAGCTCAGGTGTTCTAACCAGCCCTGTCCTCCATATAGAGGGGTCCTTAAGTAAACTTTTGAACTGTTTGTTTCACAGAACCATGTTGTAACGTTGTTACAGTTGTAACGCCACATGTTGGGTTAAGCAGGACATTCTTGACTCTACTGTTAGGGAGGCAGGGGGGTTTCAAATAAGTGCTTGCTTGATCAGCTCTAAACTATTTAAAATTGAACAAAGTCAGGCCTTTATGATCCATAAAGTCTTGCCTTTATTTCCCAATTTAGTATTTTATTCAATGTGGTTGTCTGACTTTTGGGCTGATCTTATCCCTTTTCTCTTTTGACCTCGCCTTCCCAGACTGATCCATCAACCAAGTGGCCGCTCCTACCACGAGGAGTTCAACCCCCCTAAAGAGACCATGAAGGATGACGTAAGTCAGCCTCCTATCTCACCTCCCTCCACCGCAACAATTGGAGTGCTTTTTCTCACACAGTAATGAAACGCCCTGAACCATGGGGAATTAAAAACCTTTCTCTGCAATCGAGTGGTGCAAGAGCACCCTTCCCACCTGGTTCCAGCATCCTGCGAGTGTCTGAATGAGCATTTCATTGGGGACATAATGTTTTTACAAGGTGTTGTAGGCTTGTTCTTCTATTTTAATACGTGTCTTGTTTATTGTTGCGCGGTGAGTTATTAAGACTATAAGTTTTATAATGGCCATGCAGGTAATCAGGAGTTCCACCTTTTTTATTATTAATAATTTTTTTAAAGGAATGATTTTGTGGTTTGATGCCCACCCATCTTTCTCAATGATGTGTAACGGTTTTAATTTCACAATAATGAGTTGCGAAGAGTTGCGTCACTTCTCCTTTAAAAAAAAAATCTGTAATAGATTTTTATTGTGGTTAACATGCAGTGAAGAACTTATTTTTCCTACGTCAGCATCACTACATGTCCTCCTCTGTTGCGTAGCCTGGTGTGTAGTGCTGTCTTGACGTCAAAACACTGCCCGCTTTACATCCCGCTCATGTTCCAGTAATGGGCCTTCACTAATGCATCGAGAAACCCAATGCCTCGACCCAGACGCGCTCGCTAGTGGTGTCGATTTTTATTTGCACAGACTGAAAACGCAACCCTCTGTCGCAGCACACGCGGTGCTGCATTGCATTTCGAGGCGTAAAATTGTATTTTCATTCTCTAGCTTCATCCCTTCTTTCCGTCACCACACTGTTCATCTCTTCTCTCTCTCTCTCTCCCTCCTTCCCATTCCCTCGTCGTCATCATGCTGTACAAGCCTCTTATTGATTTATTTTCAACCCTCCCAGCCGTCTCACACAAACTGACAGCTCTCCTCCCCGTCTCCCAGGTCACCGGCGAGCCCCTGATGAAGCGCAGTGACGACAACGAGAAGGCGCTGCACGCGCGCCTGGAATCCTACCACCGCCAGACGGTGCCGCTCGTCAACTACTACAGCGCCCGCGGCCTGCACACCGCTGTGGACGCCGCCAAGAGCCCCAGCGTGGTCTTCGCCTCCATCGTCGCTGCCTTCTCGGCCGCCACGGAAGCCCCCGTCCGCGCCTCCGCCTGTAAAGACCATGTGTTCTTTGTCTAAAGAGCCCCTCCTCCTCCCCTTCCTCCTCTTCCTCGCGTTGAGGGCACATCCCACTCCTTTCTCTCTCCTCCCTTTTGTGTCTCGGGTTTCAAGGTTATGTGGATGCCTGAGGCACCTAGTGGACCGCAGGGTAATCGTTGAGCAATGGATGTGTCCTCATTAACTTCATATTATGCAGCGTGACCGAAGCGCTTCTCCTCAATAATCTGGTAGTGGTGGACAGAGACTCTTATGTCCTCTTTTGGTATGTTTGCGTCAAGTGTGCTGCAGTCCTACCACTCTTTTACATAGCAGCCTTTGATATAAACACCTCATTTCGGCTGAAATCTTGACAATTACATAAAACTGTGTGGCCATATGCCCACTCCACCAGTGGCCAGAATAACAAGTAAAAGGATCAAATTTAACTTGACAGTTATTATCCTGTGTTTCTTTTTATCCCCCTTTTCTCCCATTTCCTTTTCCTCTCCCTCTTCCGTTTTATCACTATCCAGCATAATCTGATCTTTTGGCTTTTCTTCATCTAATTGGCATTTAGCTTTCATCTGTTTCCTGTCACACTACGTCAATGTGGGGCACATTACATTTACATTTAGGGCATTTAGCAGACGCTTTTATCCAAAGCGACTTACAATAAGTACATTTGTCATAAATGACAAATGTACACATGAGGGCACATGACTCCTGATCCAGTGTGCTTGTCCTCCCCACCCATCCCCCCCCCCCCCACGTCTTCACTCCCTCAGAGTGTGTGAACTAACCTTTTGGACATCATATTTTCTGATACTACCTGATTGTTCTATTGGCATAGATATGGGCTAATGATAGAGTTTTATGATTATGATTGTACACAATTAAGCTTGGCACGGTGTGCTTAAGAGTTACTGCTGCATTGCTGTGAAGTAGTTAGACAACACCCTTGGTGTTAGTTTTCAGCACAGTGATGTCATGTTCTCCAGGGCAACACAGGCTGGTTCCAAGCACTATTTGCATGTGTTTTTTTTGTGTTCAAGGACACCTATCCTGAGCTAGATTATCTAAAATAGGTTTCTGCTTTGGGATGTGTTTCTTTAAATATGTGGATCTAGTAAAACAATAGGCTTACCCTACAGAATAATTTATTTATATATTTTACTGTTTTAAGGTTTGTTTAAACTGCTGGAATTGTATCGATTGACAGAAGTCCCCTGTTGCTGCCTTTACACCAGCTTACCATAACAGTTGACATGCACTCTTTGTGACCGGATTGAACTATGTGCCGTTCTTTCCCCTGAACAGGATGTGACAATAGCCCATGGTCTGTTCTGACTTCTGAGAATGTTGGTCTTTGGTAGTCTTTAGGGAATTAGACCCCAGAATGCACTTCTCTCATTGGTTGTGCCGTCTCATGATTAAATGCAGGGAGATCCGTGATTGGTTGACCCACAGACTTGAAACTAAATAGCCACATGCAAGATAAAGATATGCAGGCCAAAAGTCTTTGTTGTGGGAAACCATGCCGTGTTCTATGTGCGTTTCTCTCTTCTGTTTCTCAGTGAGTTCTCCCTCTTGTCCTTCAGCGTTGGTGTATTTGTTGAAATCTTTGCACTGCCTGTGTTCTGGGGGTTGCTTATGTTTTGATGTAGGCATGATGTATGATGAATTTAAAGTTGGTGTACTGGTATATTTTATGTTCCATAGTCGGTAGCTGAATGTACTTTTAATAGCAAGCGAATCCTGGATAAGTCTTGATCCGATATGCTAGCAGCGTTTTTGCACTTAACTGTTTTTATGATTTTATTTAATTCACAAGCGTACTCAACTCCACTCCCCTCAGTCGGGTTGCCCCAGGCTATCCCCAAGAAATGTGAACGACTGAACAGATTTACAGTTCGCCATCTGGCTGATGTTTTTTACGGCACTATGAATTCCCTGTGATTGAAAACATCTTCCAATTTTCTCTCCATCCCTCTCTGCCCCTCCTCCCTTTCCTTCTCCACAGCTGGGTGAAGAGTCCACTTTTCCCATTCCAAACCTGGAAAAAGAGGGGCTACAAAAGCATGGGTGGGTGGACACACTGCAATGGTTGGATGTTATGAGGGGAGGTAGTCAGCAGAGGCCAGCAGTGTCAATGCAAGGAAGCCTTTGTACTGTCGAGTTGATTCGATATTCACCTAAGTGCTACTCTACCACCACGTCATCGTATGGCTGTCTATAATTGTCGTCTGTCAACTCAGGTCACGATACTCTAATTCCTTTCATCCAATTGTTCATTCAACCTCTGTAATAAATCAGTTTTTCATCAGTTGGTTTCAAAATGTTTATTTGGCTCGTTAGCCTATATATGTATATTGTTCTGTCACTTAGTTTGGTTAACATTTTAACTTTTTTGGTTAAGCTACATCTCTAATCGCTTGTATATTTCTGTAATTTAGTGTCTCGTTTACAATAAATGCCTTTTAATATGTCAATGGGTGTTACCACGGGGTGGGGTTTTCATTATGGTGCTACGTCACCGATCGGGGCTTTCCTTCAGGTCGTTGCAACATCAGAGGTACCGAACGTACAGTGGGCGGGCCCTCTCTCCGGCAAATCGTAGTTGGCGGTACCTCTCTCCGTTATTAACCAGTCAGTGATTGGCTGTTAAGAGGTATAGGTACCGCCTAGTGTACGTTCGGTCCCTGGGATCTAGCAGAACCACCTTTCCATCGTGACGGTCGAGCGATAGCAACGGCAGAGAGATCGCGTTGAAGGCGGCGAGCTGTGAACAAGACGACCACTGTTGCGCTCGCAAAGAGAGAAGACGCCGGCAACGCAACTGGGCAGTTATTTAACGATAGAGAACATTGTTAATAATACGGAAATTGGCAGCTGATATGTTGGGGCGGAAATAGCCCATTTGCCAGTTGAAGGAATTCAGTCCGCCCAGAAGTGGCCACTGCGCATTGCCCCCAACGCTCTCCAGTTGCACACAGTTCTGGTTCTGGTCAGCTTCATCTGTTCTCCGAGGTGAGTAAAGTCTCCAGATGTAAGCCGCTTTACGGCATATATTGTCAAAGTCGTTAGTACAAATCCAAGGCTTTTTAGAGACGTCTTTCTACGTATACATTTGGGCTCCATCGAGGAGAAGGAGATCCGTCTCGTCTCGTCATTCTAGCCGCCCTCAGCACCTCCGTGTCAGGGTGTGGGGGTGACCCACACACACAGATGTGGACCATCGGAGAGCCACTCATGTCTCTATGACATGTTCAACACATTATAGAGGAGAGTCACACATTTTTGATAATGATAATTGACGGCACTATCGATCATTGATTTTTGAAGCTGTCCTTCCTGAAGCGGTCCGGTAAACTAGATTAAACACGTCAGTGTTTAATATCGATGTTTTTGGTTAACCCACTGGTCCGAAAGAGTTTGTAGCCAGAACCCTGCCAAAATAATGGCTTGGATAAAAGCAAAGATAGATTTTGGTTGACGTAGCCTATTGTCTACTGACAACCTCGATATCTCACAAAGTTGCATCAAAATTAAAATAATAATAATATAATATACGTTAGTAGCCTACTGTCTATTCCTGAAATGATGTGGCTATTTCCAATCATCAGTAAAACCCCGTCTGATTCCTATCCTCCGATTATGCTCCAAATTAGAATTTTAACGGCTGTAATAAACCAATGACCCAGACTTCCAGCAACCAGCAATGTGTAATGAGTAGGATGGGTTTGAAAAGAAAACATCTCGCCCTCAGAGAGGGAATTGGATCAGATCGATTACATTCATAACATTTGATACAAGATGGACCATTTCTGTTATGTCATTGGTAATATTATACAGTCCTACAGAGGGTGGCAGGATTGGGTTGAGGTAATCACTCTTCCCAAATGAAAGGTAGGCCTACTAGCTCGGTCATTCTATGCGGCCTACCTTTAGGTATCCATGAGCAGATAGTTACTCCTTTTTGACCTTTACATGTTTTCACGAAATCACTTCAGTAAATTATCCTGGAAAATTAACAAACAAAACAAAACAAAACCTGATTTTAAACCTGACATGGATAACGAATAGTTCAAGTATGGCCTCTCCAATGAATTTCATAATGTTAGATCTCTTTATGTCTCTTAAAACACTGGGAAAATAGACTGTGTTGGTCTCACCGCTACATTCGGTAAGTCTTGCTATGGGCACCTGAGCCCTTAGCCACTGGATAACCTCAGCAGACACATATTGAGCCAGTTCTTCATTTTGTCTGGTCGTCTAACCACAGTGATGACCTCATTCTGTGTATATATGACTTCCTGTATCAATACTGGGCTACAGTTACTGGCCACAGTCAGGAACTGCGTGTGAGCGTCCGTCCATTATGTTATTCATTCCTGTTCCTGGATTGGGATTCGCTTTGGATACACGCACACACACACACACACACACACACACACACACACACACACACACACACACACACACACACACACACACACACACACACACACACACCATGCCATGAGGTTCCGCTCAGCTAGTTCAGGTTTACACACCGGAGTATATATAGAATGTATAGTAAATCATATATATAACCTGATCCATTTCTATTCTTATCTTACATGCAGGAAGTGTGTGTGTGTGTGTGTGTGTGTGTGTGTGTGTGTGTGTGCGACCCCCTTTCAGAGGGTTGCTCTTCTCCACTGTGAGGCCTGCAGGTTTGACATTAAACATTCAGCAACCGACCGCTGTCGCTCCTGAACACGGCTCTAATTATAGCACCCTGCAGCCCTAACCCCAAGATACCTGGACAGTGTGTGCACTGACTTACCTGGGTAGTGGTTGTATCACTATAATTGTATGTATCATACATTTGTTGCTATGCTAAAGTATCACTGAGTCACAAGAGATGGTTATTACTATTATTATTGTGTGAGTGATATCTCCGCTTTGCTCCACTTCAGTCGGGCGTGTCCATGGCTATATTTGGTAGTATCTTTAATATTGATGGTATGCTTTAGTGGTTCTCAGCCTCACCTTGGAGTGCGGTCGACAAAGGTGTCTGGGGTATCATGGTTGAGCAACTGTGTGTTGCTGTGTGTGTATGTGTGCATGCATGTGCTCTTTCCTCTGTCACTAAAGAGAATGGCTCTCTGTCAGTCTCCTGGTCGATCTGAGACAGAGAGCTATGTTAAGGAAATGTTAAACATTCACTGTATAGCGTTGCAAAATTGTGATTGAGATAGATAGTAGCTGCATATTGATTCAGACCCCCCCAGCCCCCCACTCACACAAACACACAATTTTTTAATCTGTGTGAGACAATCAAACAAATGGAGTGGTTATGTACACATATGTCCACAGAGACAATGCTTTTTTCTCACTTATATTGGTGGCAAAGTATGTTTTCGCAAAAAAGGTAGAATAGAATGGCGGCGATTGTGTGAGGGTATTGGGCCTGTGGTCAGTCCATTAACATCCTGTACTGTGTGATGGTGTGACAAAAGGGATCAAGGGCGTTAGACAGGGGGGGACAGGGGAGTCAATAGATGATGAAAGAAGAAAATGTCTGTATGTGTCAGCACAGCACAAGTTTAGGGAAAATTATTTCCACTGAAAAAGGATATGTAAACACTGGTCACTCACCCCTATCGTGCTCTCCAAACCATAAGAGAAGAAATTGTTCTACATAATAGCTATTTTGTCATTAGATGCAAAAAGGATGTTTGACGTCAGAGAAAATACTCGGACGGAATTCGGAATAGACCACACACAACCTACCGAGTGAGCAATTTCTATCTTTATCATTTGTAGTCATCCTGTGACCTTGGTAGGTAGAAACAGAAAGTCCGAACACACACACTTGCTTCCTCCAAGAACACACGCACACACACACGCACACACACACACACACACACACACACACACACACACACACACACACACACACACACACACACACACACACACACACCATTTTTCAGTTTGTTGTGTGTATGTGGAACCTGCTTCTGCCTCATTGCAAGTGGCTTTGGGAGTGTGTGTGTTTGTATGTGTACACGCGTACACATTTGTTCACATCCCAGCTGAACAAAGCTAGTGACACGGTGCATGTTGACATTTAGCATGGCAACATTGGGCCATGGAAGAACAAAAGAGACCCACAGACAGGTAGATAACAGCCCCCCTACATGGCGTCAGAGTCTAGAGGTAATTAAAACCTTCAACATTAGCATTATTGTTAATGTGTTTGTTCACCAACAAAGGGTTGGTGGATGGCAGCTTGGTTTTTCTTCTTTGGTCAATAACGAGTGGGTGTGGAGACCGGACTGTAACCAGTTGAGTGTGAGAACCCGACAGAGGCCAGCACGGCAGACTGAACCGCACAGCAGCACTTTGCACGAGTTTCACTTACTCCACGTTGTGCCAGGTACCTGATGACCGTCCAGGTTTGGTGAGACTCCCAGCATCAGCACTGGGCTCTTTCATTAATCCTTGAGCAGGAAAATGACTACAGTCAGCCAAATGTATACAGTTCAATACAATACATGCTGAGGAAATTCCCATCCCAAGATTCTGCTCTTGGTCCCAGAACGACGGCCAGATTAAATGATCCCATGAAGCCCTGGCCATCCAGTCAAATAGTTATTCATTCAGTAAGTCAACCAACCAGTCGTCCGGTTATTCTCAGACAAAATATTTGAAACAGCAAATTAAATATTTCTGAAGATAAACACAGAGAAACTCTAAAAGTGAGCCTAGGCAGGGGAATAGAATAACAACAGAATAACAAGCTTGTGTCGGAGATTAAGGTCCAAAGCAATATTTGCTCCCAGGTAAAGCTGTTTTTGAAATAATGAGAAACGGATAAGGAAGTCCTCCCTTGAAGCTAATTACAAACACACTTCCTGAATTAACCTCATATTCACACACTTTCAGTCAGAGTTCATTGAAGAGCATGTACTGTGATGCAGAGAGAAACATCCCGGATAATCCTTTGTTTTTCAAGAGAAGGATTCAAGGATCCAATAATTGTAGCTGCTTGGGGGAAAAAATCAGTAAGACGGGGATCTTACTGGCAGTCATAAAAAGGAATATGCAGTACATATCGGCTGTGGAGACCACCTGTTCCGTGTAGAGATCGCAGCAGAAGAGCTCAATCGTTCTCTGTCTCCAGATCCTAGATTAGGCAGGTTTTATGGATCGCTTCTGCTAGCAAGCTAATTAGCTACGCCTCTGATTCTATATCCTCTTGCACAGCCTCGTCGCGGACTGCATTTGTATATTACCTTTCTTATCCTCCGCTGGCGCCCCTCAAAGCACTGTATCATGCACTCGTGTGTGTCAACGTGTGTATGTGTGTGTGTGTGTGTGTGTGTGTGTGTGTGTGTGTGTGTGTGTGTGTGTGTGTGTTGCGTGTGCATCTCAGCAGCCCCAGAGACCACCCCTGTAATATAATGTGTGTTGTACATGTTTATACATGCTTAGGATCTGTGTAATTTTCAGATGTTAGTGTGATGTGTGTGTCTGTAACCTAAAAAAAACCTTCATCAAGGGAGAGTGACAAACATAGAAGTATTCTATCATAGAAGTATTGTCTTCTTTCAAATGATGACACAGACACATCCATACACCCACACACATTAGAACCAATCAAGAAAGATCACTTCAATCACCCCAGTTGGCATAGCAACCCCTAAACCACATTGAGCAGCACTTTGTGGAGATATTGGTAGCCGCAGGGCATCGTCAATCAGCCCTCCACTGCTAGGCCAGATCTCCACATGGAACCCTGAGCTCAGTCTGATGCAGTGTTCAGCAGTATTACGCAGACGTCTGCCACTGGAGTCGGATCCAACTGCCAGGACGGTCCTTGAGGTCGGTACACTCAGTGCCAGTCTATTTATTTATGATGATGGGAGAAAACTCATTCAACATACTTAAAGGTATAATATGTTGAAAAGCGACTAGACCTATGTTATACATTTTGTTGAGTTGTGTACTTCTATTATCCAAAATGTTTCCAACAATGTTCAAACACAGAGAAATCCATGGTTTCATTTGGTCTCCTGTCAATGGTGTCATATCCCCCTAACTTCCGGGGCTACTGGAAACAGTTATTCAGAATGGACCAAATTTTTTGGTATGATATTTCAACATTGATGGAGCTTACTATGATGTGCTGCCACCTATGCCCATGCTTACAGAACTGTTATAACACACAATCACAATAGCATTCAATAGAATCCTAAAGTTATTTTTAGTCTTCTGCTTTGATAACATTGCTGGGCTACCCCGCCATTGAACTGCCACAAAACGGCAGCTGTAACTGTACGTTCACACCAAACGACACATTTGTTGCCTGGTCACGGTGTTGCTTGCGTTTTGTCGCGCGATAAGTCAAAATCCGTCGCTGTAGTGATTTGTGCAAGTTTTATCAAGCAAATTTAGTTGCGTGTGTATGAGGAAGTTGAGTTGTTGTGGAAGTACCAGAGACATCGGAGAACCCGACGTCTATTGATAATATCATCCGGAGGCGCACAGCTTTTGGCCGTGATATTATATATTATATTAAATAGATATTTATATATTATTATATTATATTATATCATAAAAAAAAATTATATATAGAGCTCCGGGAGTGGCAAACAACAATCACTTTCTCCTCCATGCTGCGGTTCACTGCGGAGTGCAGGGAACGGTTAGCCCGGCCGGTTGAACGCTGATTGGCTGTTACGTTACGTCACTCAGGGAGTGAAAGCTGATTGGCGGTCATCACGTGACAAACATTTAAACTTGAGCGAAAGTGTTGTGTCGTGTCGCTACTAAATCGTCATGAACGTGCTCGCCCGGTACATGGCATTCATGCCGCGCCACAAGTCAAATCTTGCCGCAGGTTTTTCTAGCAACAAAAGTCGCCTGATACGTGGTCTCTACGTTTACTTTGTATGGAGTCGTCTTGCCCCGTCCCTTTTGGTGTGAACGCACAGTGAGGGCAAGCAATTTAATTTAATGGTTAATTAGTAAGTTAGTGCTTGGTTACGTTAACGTTTCCTTAACTAACTTGATATATCTATAAGTATATCTCTCTCTCTCTCTCTCTTGATAACATTATCAAGTTAACGTTATCTCTTATAATTTAATACAATACCACATCTGTTAAAATGATTTTTGCCTGAGTCACGTCCGATTGATTTTTACCAGCAATGGTGGGGAAGAAAACAGTTCCCCAACGGACAATGGCTCCCAGCTACTTCATGATGTCATCAAACTACGGCTTTGTCATTATTTGATTGAAAGACTCCTTAGAGGCAGAAATGACATATAATACTAATCACTGAACTTAAATATTTTTCATCAATGTATCATTTCTAAAAATGGATGACATTTTTAATTTTTCACATTTTATTTGTGTTATTTTGAGTTTTTTTGTATTGAATCTATTTTTATATATATATATATATATATATATATATATATATATATATATATATATATATATATATATATATATATATATATATATTAAAAAATAATAATAATAATATACATATGCATTGGCAAATAAAACATCTTGGATCTTTAACCTCCAAAACATGTTACGGAGAGCGTTGCATACAATAGAGCTAAACAGAACCACACATGGATGGACAGAGAGGAAGAGGGGCAGACAAGGCGGTGAAGGAAACACTGCAAGATGTGCTGGCAAATGCATACGTGAACACACACAGGCAAGCCCTGTCTCTTGCACACATATTTTGGATCGAGGGAGCTGTCTTAAGTCAGGGAATCAGGGCACCAAAGTGTGTGTGTATGTCTATGTGTGTGTGTGGGGCGGGTGGGGGGATGCATTTCAACAGATGTAGAGTAGGAGGAAGGTCTTGGTCTCTTCATATCCATCTGCCATACACACACAAGTATCAACTGTGTGTGTCATTCTATGAGACAGACGTGTAGATAGCAGACAGACTGTTTGCTTCACCGTAGATACGCATCTATAGGAGCACACATGCGTGTGTATGCATGCATGTACGGTCCCCAACTTCATTGTGATGATCAAGCCCAAGCAAACGTCTGTATTTGGTTGGGTTGAGTCACACAGGGCTGCGCTGTGTGGACACCCAGATCCCACGTGCTGATACGTTAGACAGCATTATGCACACTTTAGGTGGCTTCATCTAACACACCCCGCTGTGTGTGTGTGTGTGTGGAGGGGGGGGGGGATCCGGCCAAATCATCATATATTCAGAGATATACTTCAAGGTAGGTTTGCTGTGAGGTGTGCGTGTGTGGGTGCTATCACCTCCTCCTTGGTACTCACTACATGGTGGTCTGAGCTCTCCCCCCCTTCATAGAGGAGGAAACAGAAGTGTTCTGTCTCGGGAACACTGATAACAAGCTGGTCACGTTGCTCTCTCTCTCTCTCTCTCTCTCTCTCTCTCTCTCTCTCTCTCTCTCTCTCTCTCTCTTTCTTTCTCTTTCTCTTTCTCTCCCTCCAAGCTGCGAACAGATGTAGGAGATAGATAAGATGGGCTTACTCAAGCACCACTAGTGTGTTTTCGAATGGTGTTTCCAGGCATGCTGGCTTTGACTGACTGTTTTGCTGATCGTATGTTGGATACAAGTGTCTGCTCTTCTCCTATAGCTATTCCACCACACCCGTGTGTTGACACTCATTACCATCAATGTGCTATAGTTTACGAATTTAACTGTGCGTGTATATATGTGATTTATTTCTTTAATTAAATGTAAGTGTGTGTGTGTGTGTGTGTGTGGGGGATTCAACATCTCCGTAAGTGCCGGAGTCACAGAGCGAGCCGCTGTTTGCCTTGCTCATAGTGAGCGTCGCCATGGAAACCGCACTGGCAGCGCAGTGTGAAGTGGAAGAAGAGCTTGCGGTCCTCCAGAGAAAGAGAGAGAGAGAGGGAAAGAGCGAGTGACATTAAGCTTCAAAGGAAAAGATAACGAGAAAGCTCACACTGACAGAGAAGACACCCGTGAGCGGGGAAGAGAGATAGAGGGCGAGAGATATTGAATGACAGGTGAGAGAGGGCTAGTGAAGAAAGGTGTTTTTTTAATAAATCAATGACAGACTAAACAGCCAAAGGCTAAGGTGTGTTTGGGGTCATCTGAACAATGTCTCTCTGTGCTTCACATATCTCAGTCATGATACATTACTGGCTTGTTATTAATGGATTATTATTATTGTGTGTGTGTGTGTGTGTGTGTGTGTTAAAGAAGCGGTGCAAACAAGAGTGTATTTAGTGAAGGAGGGAGGGAGGCGAGGGGAGGGGAGGAGGGGAGGAGCGAGGGAGGGAGGCAGGTCTCACTGAGCATGCTCTTTGTGTTAACTTCCTGTTCTCTCTCTTCCTCACACACAGGACAGCAACAGAGGGAGAGGGAGAGACACAGACGACTGAAGGGGAATTCTGAATCGAGAGGAAACGGTGGAATTATGATCCTCTGACAGAACAGCGTTTCCCTCCGTGGATCGTACCATTTTTCTACCCTCTCTGGACAGAGATTTGCTGTTCTCAGTGTCTTTCTAAACACCTTTCTGGACAACAGTTTGTACTTTGTTACTTTGTATAAGCTCAGTGATGCAATGTATTTTTAATGTTCGCGTTTTAGAGTTGCCCTGTTTAGGTTGAGCTGAGTTTCTCTACAAGATCAGTCTGTCCTGCCGTTGCTCTGCGTCGGGTTCCCTGTGATGTGACAGGAAGACTGACGTTGTGAATTCCCAGTAACTCGGAAGACGTCATATCTGTGTTTGCATTCCAGTTCTGGTTTCACAAGAGGACAGATCCTCGCCTGTGTGACTGGCTGAGACAGAGACAGAAAGAGAGAGAAAGAGTGTGTGTGTGTGTGTGGGTGGGGGTTTGGTCAAAAGCGTAACCCTGTAGCTTCCAGTGCAGGCGTGTAGCCAACATCACAGGAAGTAGCGCCAGCCTAAAAAGATGGGATCGGAGAAGGACCTGGAGTCCCCCCACGCCTCTGTGAGCGCCACCCCGAACCCTAAGTGCCGTGCGTCAGGCAAGCGCCCGGGACGCATCTCCTTCCAAAGCCTCTTCCACGGCAAGCGCAGCTCCAGACGCACCAAATCCGGGGCGCCCAGCCCCAGCATCGTCCAGCAGCTCCACCACCACCACCAACAGCTGCAACAGCTCCTCCCGACCATCCCCAACATGCCCTCCGCCCTCCAACACCACCCCGCCCCGGCCGTGATGCCCGTGTCGGCCCCGCCAGCAAACTCCAACGCCACCACTGCCGCCGTCGTCGCGGCCTCCCCCTACAAACCGCTCACCTCCGCCACCTCCGCCGACCCCAGCAGCCCCACCCCGTCGCAGGCCCTCTCCTCCAGCCGGGCCTCCCTGGCAGTGGCGGGCGGGGGCGACCCCGGAGAGGCCGGGGAGGCGGAGCTGCTGGAGTGCCCCCTGTGCCTGGTGCGGCAGCCCGCCCAGCAGCTGCCCGCGCTGCACGGCTGCGGCCACCGCTCCTGCCTGGGCTGCCTGCGGCAGTACCTGCGCATCGAGATCACAGAGAGCCGCGTGCAGCTCAGCTGCCCCGAGTGCGCCGAGCGCCTGGTGCCGCGGCAGGTGGCCGACATCCTGCAGGACGCCGCGCTGCTGGAGAAGTACGAGGAGTTCCTGCTCCGACGGTGCCTCGCCTCCGACCCCGACTGCCGGTGGTGCCCGGCGCCCGACTGCGGGTAAGAGACGTGAAAACCGTTGTGAAAGTCATTGCTTTGAACTGTTTTTTTAAAACTGGATGTTTAAAAAGTTTGGACATTGTTTTAGCCCCATGCTCATACCATTTCACAGTTTCTGAAATGCATTGACCTTTTAAAGTTGTGCAAACCGCTTGCGTTTTAAAATTGTGATCAGATGTTTATTTTGATGTTTATCAGATGTTTATTTTGTTTATTTTTTGGGGGGGAGTGGCGTTGTGTTAACTATTAAGTGTTTTCACAATTTTCACAATTGTTATCGGAAACAATTGTTGGTGTGCACTGACGAATAGGTTTAGTCCTTTCTTTCTTTTTCTTTCTTTCTTTCTTATGTCAGTAAATTTTTCAAGATCTTACAGGACGATACCAAGAATATAAACCATCGTAACCATATCTCCTGGCTTCTCTAAAACATGTTTCCAATATGGTTTATCAAAATTCCTTGACAGGCCAACTCTGCACTTAGCGTAAACGCGTCACAAACAAAACAATATAGCACTTTGGTCTTTTACAGTACTTGTTACAGTACTTGTATGACGATTCACTATTTGGCCGCAAGCTCTCTGTGGCTGGGAGTTGGTACATGGGAGTACTTCTGAGAAATTATATTGGTAACGTTTTAATGAAGCCATGAGAGATGGTTACAATGGTTTGATCACCTTTATGGTCCTTTAGGGTAACTGTACCACTTTAATCTGAAGTGGCCTTTTGGACCAGGAACCAATCAGCCTTTCACGATCAGTCGCCAAATCCGAATGACCTGTTTAGTCTGATATCATCATATAAATTTAATACCCAGCTTTATCTGTACTCTGTGGTTGTTATGATCATTCTTCTGTTTACAAACTAACGTTCAGCTTCATTTATTTGTGGTGCTCCATAATCTGTGTATGATTCATTTGTGTTCTAAGTCCAATTCGCTGGAACAGTCCTTCCAGTGAATATAGGCTAACTCTGGAGTCAGACTATAAAATTACCTGGTTTAATGACCAGTTAACGTTATCACAACCTTCCTCAGATCAGGCTAAACAAAGAAAGAACATCGCAATGTTTCAGTTTGGCTCATTATTTTGTTTTGAACAGCCAACAATTTTATTCAAATATTCCACAGGTCCAAACCTGCGAAAAATGGCACGCACATACTTTACCACGAGAGGCACACACACCCTGTAATGACTTGCAAGTTGGTTTACCAGGTTTTGCATTGCCAGAGACCTTTAATATGTTCCTTCAGTAACTGACGATGGGGAAACTTAACCCTGCCGTGGTAATCCACCTCAAATGGGCTTTCCCCCTCGCCATCACTTCCTGTTCCTGTTAGACAGCAACAGGTAAATCCAGTTACTGGTTGATTTGAAAGTTTGGCGATTGTTTATTGTTTTCTACCATACCTCTATGATAATAGAGAAAAAAAGATAGATTTAGGCCCTGGCTAGAGGAATGCTAGTGGAGTGTTAGTTCTAGCATCCCCTCCCAACTCCCCTTCATGCCCAATCTGGGCCAGAAGATGCCTTTCCTGTCGATGTATTCTGTTACCTCAATCCCTCTCTTTCTTTCTCTCTCATTCTCTCTCTCTCCATATGCGTTTGTGTGTGTGTGTGTGTGTGTGTGTGTGTGTGTGTGTGTGTGTGTGTGTGTGTGTGTGTGTGTGTGTGTGTGTGTGTGTGAATGCTTATCGAAAGGAAGAGGAATGAATTTGGACATCCGCTGTTTTCTTGGGGTTATTTTTCTGGCAATGTGGTAGGGAAAGTCCTTGACAGAGTGTTTTTGTTGAAAAGAAGTGTGTGTGAGTGTGTGTGTGTGTTGCTGGAGTCAGCAGCTCTGTCGGTGGGCAGTGGATGACCTAGATATCTACAGGGGACTGTCCAGGGTCTTACGCCAGAGCTGTGATTCACTCAAACTGGCCCAATTACCTTAACAGCAGGTTCAACTGCTTATTCAGTGGTAGACTTGTTTTCCATAACAGAGAGAGAAAGAGAGAGAGAACCAGTTTGCGTACGTGTACAACAACACGATAGAGGGGTCGTGGGAGGTAGAGAGAGGTAGGGAGAGAGAGAGGCAGTGGGAATGAGAGAGGTAGGGAGGAAGAGGGAGTGAGAGTTCACCTTGGGTGTACATAAGGGAGCGAGAGAGGGAGAAATGCACATCGGTCAAAGGCCTGCTGACCCACCGCTTGCTAGTCTCTATTTTATGGCCTCCATCTAGGCTTCTACATAAAGAGAGAGTTTATCGGCTTTATCAAGTCTGTGTGATGGGTGAAGATCAACACTATCCTGTTGTCTCTCTCCCTCTTTGGAAGCTGACATTTTATATCTTATTATAAAATGCTGACACAATATCTTATTATTTTCACAAATTTCTCAAAGCATGAACATTGTGTTTTACTACCCCTAACCCAATACAAAATCAAACCTGTAAATGAACTTGGACAGTGTGGTGCCCTACTTTCATCTTTTATTGCTCGCCTCAGAGCAATATGTTGACAGTTGAAATTGCTTGTTTTTCTGGCAGACCTTGCAACGCATTGTTGACAGTTGACTGCAAGATTACTGACAGCATATTGATGAGTGTACAGTACAGTCAATAGAGTATGAGATTAAGATGGATAGAGATATAACTCCATAGGTTTGTGTTGAAATTAATTCTCTCTATTATCCCTCTTTTCCTGTCCCTAGTGTTGCTGGACCCTACTTAATCATTTAGGCGGTGATCTGTGTGTAAACACACACACACACACACACACACACACACACACACACACACACACACACACACACACACATACACATACACGTACAAGCACACATACACACACTCTCTCACTCACACTCTCTCACTCACTCACTCACTCACTCTCAAACACACACACACACACACACACACACACACACACACACACACACACACACACACACACACACACACACACACACTCACACGTCACCCTCCTTGTCTAGCAAATTAGATCTACTCCACTTTGACTGACGAGGCAGGGTAGCCAATAGCAGTGAACATAGCTCCCCCAAGCTGCCTACTTTAGCTTCCAGTTGCTATGGATACTATTGATGTGGTGTTGAGGTGTTGCCACGGGGACAGGAGTAGATGCCTGATTAAAGAGATCATTATGTATGTGTGTGTGTGTGTGTGTGTGTGTGTGTGTGTGTGTGTGTGTGTGTGTGTGTGTGTGTGTGTGTGTGTGTGCGTGCGTGCTTCGGAAATGTAGATTTACCTTTGCCATGCCAATCAAGTCCTTTTGAATCTTGAAGCTGGAATGTGGAAAGACAGAGAGAGAGGCTGTTAAACTGTACAACTCTCTCTCTCACACCCCCCCCCCCCCCCCCCCCCCCCCCACACACACACACACACACACACACACACACACACACACACACACACACACACACACACACACACACACTTCAGAACTTTGGAAGCTCAAAGTGAGGGCCTGAAGTCTGGCAGGGTGACCTCATTGAACAGATCCAGACACATTTCACTGCTAACTGATGTCACTCCTCGTCTGCTTACTTAGACATTATATTTCCACATCAATTATCTTCCTCTTGCCAAGTGTGATCATGTCTTATTCAAATTTTGATAAGGAGTCATATCTAACTTGACAGGCACAATGTTTTAGTGGTCTATCGAGACTTTGAACTTTGTCTCTCTCTGTCTCTCCTCCCCATGTCCTTATCCTGGTCACTTTCTCTGTCTCTCACCTCCACTATCCTCATATCTTCTGTCACTCTCCCTCCTCTCCTCCCTCTCCCTGTCCTCTCCCTCTCCTCTCCCTCTCCCGCTCCCTGTCCCTCCTCTTCTCCCTCCCCTTCTCCCACCGCCTCTCTGCGGTGCAGCTTTGCGGTGATCGCGTCAGGCTGTGCCAGCTGTCCCAGGCTGGTGTGCCGCAGGGAGGGCTGTGGAGCCGAGTTCTGCTACCACTGCAAGCAGGCCTGGCACCCCAACCAGACCTGTGACTCTGCCCGCCAGCAGAGGGCGCAGTCGCTGCACACGCACAGCAACCACTCCCCAAGCTACACGCAGGAGCAGGGACCCGGTGAGTGCCCTCCTGGATGCCCTCCTGGACACACGGCGAAGAATCATTGAACATCTTCCGTTTTACTTGAGTATTTTCAAACACGTTTACACGTTACCAATGTGCGTGTGTGTGTGGTTACAAACACACACGCACAACCGTGTATTTGTCCTCAAAGCAGATGGTTTTCTCATATATGTTTCACACCTCTGAGTAGCGCTCCGTCTACCTCCCATCGACTCCCATGTTATCCACACACCGCAGTGGTCCGCCGCTCATATCCCGCCAAACACCAGCTGTTATTTATATTACGCCCCGCGGTGCGGCGGCCCACAGTCTCTCCTCGCCGCCGGGGGGGGGGGGGGGGGGGGCTCGGAACAAACGCAGAGCACACACAGCGGGCGCAAAAGACAGTAGAGCTCCCACAGCGGCCCAGGCTCAGAGATAGAGACCCGCTTCAGATGGGATCAGCAAAAGCCAGGAAATGGTCGGTTGGACGAAACGAGGCAGAACACTGAGTCCCCGGTGCCTGATACAAAATGTACAGAGTGTGTGTGTGTGTGTGTCCATCTGTGTAGTTTGTTCTCATTATCCTTGAGAAAGGCAGATAGTGGAGGAGGTACCGCTAACACCACGATACAAACAATAACAATTTCCGCATTCTGTGACACCGCCGTGACGCACACACACACACACACACACACACACACACACACACACACAAACACACACCATCTGCCTTGGCAAGACACATCAGAGTCGTTTTGACTTAAGAGAGAAGCTGTGTGTACACAGTGACACAGGACCTATTTGGTCTCCATGGCGACTGCTTTAAACTGCTTCTGTGGAACAAGCTGTTGTGATCCGACACAGCCTTACTTTGAAGGAGGCTGAAAAACACACACACACACACACACACGCACGCACGCAGGCGCACACACACATGCACGCGCGCACATCAGTCCAGCTGACCTGTGTATTGCGCTCCCCAGCCGATGACATCAAGCCCTGCCCGCGCTGCGGTGCTTACATCATCAAGATGAATGACGGCAGCTGTAATCACATGACCTGCGCCGTCTGCGGCTCGGAGTTCTGCTGGCTCTGCATGAAAGAGATCTCCGACCTGCACTACCTCAGGTACACACACACGCACACACACACACACACACACATACACACACAGACACTGTCTCACTCTTAGTCAGAGCATAACTTTAACACTTGTGTGTGTGCTTTGTATGTGTTTGCGTGAATGCTGTGTGTGTGTGTGTGTGTGTGTGTGTGTGTGGTTGTGTGTGTGTGTGTTTCTGTCTGCCAGTCCGTCCGGCTGCACCTTCTGGGGGAAGAAGCCGTGGAGCAGGAAGAAGAAGATCCTGTGGCAGCTGGGAACGCTGATCGGCGCTCCCATTGGCATCACGCTGATCGCTGGCATCGCCGTGCCCGCCATGGTCATCGGCATCCCCGTCTACGTGGGCCGCAAGGTGAGCCTCGACCCCCCCGGCGGTGGGCCCACGCCCCCCCCCCCCCCCCCCCCCCCGCACCTCTCTGAAGCACTGACACTCAAACCAAAGAGGCTTTGTATGGTTTGACACTTTAGTCTTGAAGATGAAGAAAGACAGTGAGGAGGAAGAAAAGAAGGTGTGTGTGTGTGTGTGTGTGTGATCTTTATGAAAGGAAAGGTATTTACCGTCTTTCTTCATATTATTCTTATCTAATTAATGTTTTTTTTTTGATGAGAAACCACAGATAAGAAACTCCAGCTTTGAAGCAATACATGAAAGTTCGTTATATACAAGTTATTTCACAACTTCAAAACATACACACACACACCCTTTCAACTTATTGTGAAACCTTTTCCATCTAAGTTTCGATATCTTTTGTCTGAATTCCTGCCCTCATTTCGAAAGCTGTTTCGAAATTTCCCTGAAATGAGAGCATTTACTTTCAGTTCCTGAGCATACCAGAACATTTGAATCTTGAAGGTTATTTGCATAACTTATTTACTCTAACTTACTCTAACAAAAATATATGTATTTAGAAATATCAACACACACAAATTACTTTTTTGGATGCATTTAAGATTCAAGTTAATTTATCTTACTGTTGCAACATTTCTAGGTGTTTAAACCAATGACTGAATGACTGAATCTGACTGCTGTGACCTCTGGTGGCGAATCTGGGTAACTGCAGATTAACGCAGTCAAAGAGCGAGATGGGTGTTACCTCAGATATATCCTCAGCTCTCACACACGATGGAACCACTAGTTCATGTTTGTGTCCTCAACTCTTCCTCTGCTTCAAGGGGAGTCAAGTGAAATAAAAAGGACCGGTCTCTCAGATGAAGGAATGATAAGATAACACTTTATTGATCCCCAGGCGGGGAGGTTTGGGCGTTAACAGCGGCCGACAGATGGCTGGAACGCTGATGGCTATCCGTTTCAGATCAACAGATACCCATGTCTTCAGTTCAACATTCTATGCAAACTATTTGAGAGGTTGAAAATAACGCCAGCTCCCGCCTCTGTTGTCCCAGATCCATGCCCACTACGAGCTGAGGAAGGCGTCTCGCCACAGACGCAACTTGGCCATCACAGGGGGCGTGGCCCTGTCAATCATCACCGCTCCTGTTGTGGCAGCTGTCAGCGTCGGTTCGTTACACATTCTGCTAAAATCACCTTCTCTGTCCTCATTCTCTTCATCCGCTGAAATAGCTTTGATTTGCTTCTTAGTCAATTAATGGAAAGAAATGGATCATGTTTAAGATATAACATTCATAAATAATATTAATATCATGATATATTCAGATTGTATTTTTTATATAATATTCATATCCATATTTAAGATTTATATTATTATTATTATACTAATATCTTGAGCTTAGTGGGAGTTATGTTGATTATGTTGTTTTATATAAAGATGTACTGTGTACTCACAGTTTTGAAACGGAGGTGAGCGTTTGGTATACAGATGTAAAGTGTAAAGCTGTTGATTAGACCAGCACAATGCATGGGTACACTGCTGCTTTATTCAGCCGTGTTGTCCTTCCTCCTCTGGGCATCGGGAGCAGGCATCGGAGTGCCCATCATGCTGGCGTACGTCTACGGAGTGGTGCCCATCTCGCTGTGTCGCGGCGGCGGTTGTGGCGTCAGCCGAGAGAAGGGCCGTGGCGTCCGGATTGACTTCGATGAGGACGACGGACCAATCACAGGTAGCTGGTGGTTTCAGTCACCTTCCTTCCCTGCGATTGGGTGATTTAGGAGTTTTTGACGATGATTTGAAAGTGTGTCGACAGTTGATATAGGGTCCAATAGGGTCTAGTAGTAGGGTTATTGTGAGAGGCCAAACCACAGAATAACAGGATCACAAGGTGTGCATTGAGTTTCTTTGTAATGAAACATTTTAAATCGTATGAGTGAGTCTCATGCTGGAGCAGCAGACCATTGTTTTATTTAAGTCAAAATGATATGTGATTAAACCACATTTTCTCAAATCTCATTCATTCTTGGTGACTCTCTGGATCTCTACTCTCTACTATATTTTCCCCTTATTTTATTGTTATATATTTATAATCCAAACCTTTTTAGAAGAATATTTCATCTTGGAGTACACTATCAGTGTGGTTCCAAGTGGTCGTTCCATTGCTGCTGTCAGACCTCTCTTTCTCGCTCCCTAGTGGCTGACGCCTGGCGTGCCCTCAAGTCTCCCAGCCTCGGGGAGAGCAGCCTGGAGGGTGCCGCCAGCGGCCTCAGCACCACCACTCCCAGTGAGGGGCTGTCTGTGGCCCCAGGAACCCTGGGGGACGCCCCGCACTTCAACACCCTGGCAGGGGGCTCTCTGGGGACCCGCACCGGCAAGTACAGCAGGTAAGAGTCAGTGAGTAAGTGAAAGCGTCCCTCCTCAGTGTGTGCGTACCTGCTATCTGGTAGCGTCCCAGCTAACTGCTAGCCTCCCTCCTCAGTGTGAGCATACCTGCTATCTGGTAGCGTCCCAGCTAACTGCTAGCCTCCCTCCTCAGTGTGAGCATACCTGCTATCTGGTAGCGTCCCAGCTAACTGCTAGCCTCCCTCCTCAGTGTGAGCATACCTGCTATCTGGTAGCGTCCCAGCTAACTGCTAACCTCCCTCCTCAGTGTGTGCATACCTGCTATCTGGTAGCGTCCCAGCTAACTGCTAACCTCCCTCCTCAGTGTGAGCAAACCTTCTAACTGGTAGCATGCCTGCTCATTGTAAGCATACCCGCTAAAGGATATCCCTGCTTATTGTTAGCATACCTGCAATTTGATAGTATCCTTGCTAATTGTAAGCATAACTGCTAAATGGTAACGAATCTGCTAACTGTAAGCACCCATGCTCGCTATTTGACACATGTCCTGTAAGCAGGAAGACATACAAGCCATTAGAAACACATTACATTTCCATGATGTACATTTCGATTGCCCTTTGTCCAACCTTAATCACTCCTATATGGCTCTTTCAAAACATCCTTCTAATCCATTGATGCATTACTAATGTCAATACAGAATACAGAGCATCACTAATGAAAATGCATTGATATGAAGTGCTGTTACAATAAACGCATAAGTAGTTCATCATTGAATCCTTGATGACGTTGGACAGCTGAAAGGTTTTTCCATCCTACTCTGAGGCTACAGTTAGCGTCTCAACAGACTCGATGTAGACAATAGTGCGTAGAGCTGACTGTGCTGGCGTGTCTCCTCTCCAGGCTGGAGGTGCAGGGGGGGGAGCTGGCTAAGGAGAGCACCCAGAGGGAGACAGGCAGCCTGGGGGCGGGCAGCGACTGTGCGAGCACCAGGGGCATGGCCGGCTCCATCGTCTCCTCCTACACCTTACCTGACAGGTGAGCCTGGCGGGCCCATCATCCTGCGGTCTCTTATCTGAGTTTGATTCTATTTTTTCAGCATCTGGCCTTCTGTCAGCTTTCTGGGTTTTCCTCTTGTCTTTTGTTTAGTATTTCTTTTTTTTGTCTTTTCTCGGTTGTGTTATTTTCCGCAATGTATTTGCTCCCCTCTCTGTTCATCATGAATTGATTTAATATCAACTCAATATTAAACAGTTACGTGGTCAACAGATCTCTGCCTCCAGCAACATGATTGCTGGAGGCGATTGGGTGAAAACTGAAACCTGATTTGACGTTGTCTGCTATCAGACTTTAGGTTACTTATCTGAAGTCTGATTTGTGAGACTACCTAAATCCCGACATTTTCGGCTGGTTAGGACAAACATTCTAGCCACATACTTTCCTGCCCAGTATATATCAAACCTCTACCCTATTTAAATAAATATAGATAATCTCTGCATGATATTCTTCCTACTACAGGGAATGCACCAACCTGGAGATCCAGGTGGACATTGAGACCAAACCCAGCCATCTCTGCCTGACCAGTGAGGAGGACCTGACCCCACCCCCTGGCTCTGCTGCCATGGCAACGTGCTCAGGAGGGGAGGAGCCTCAGGACTGCAGCTCCAGAAGGGGCGGGGCCCTGTCCGACTCGGCACTCAGGCTGTCTCCATCGGGGGCGTCACTCAGGGAGGGGTCACAGGACGTCTCGTTTGGGGAGGGGCCCCAGGACGTCCTGACGGGGGAGGGGCCCCTTGACTTCTCACTGGGAGAGGGGCCTCGGGACATCGTGCTGGGGGAGGGGCCCCAAGACCTCCCGCTGGGGGAGGGGCCCCGGGACATGTCGGTAGGGGAGGGGCCCCAGGACATCTCACTGGGGGAGGGGCCCCGGGACGTCTCAGTGGGCGAGGGCCCCCGGGACGTCACCCTGGCGCAGCCCGAGAGCTTCCGCAGCGACCTGGAGCTGTCCGACACGCAGTCAGACGACATCGCCGAGTTGACGTCGGACGACTGCGACTCCCCGCACCCCAAGAGCTGCCGGCCCGCGTCGTCCGCCTCCCAGAACCAGGCCCCCTGCCGGGCGCTGAACCCCTCCACCGAAGGCCTTCACTGTCCCGCCGGCAGTAATGTCATCCTCTACGTCTGAGAGACGTACCCCCCCACCCCCCCAGGTGTCAGGATGGCACAAAAACTCAAAACTAACCGGACCTAACTAACAAAGCCGCCGCCGCTGCCACTGAAGACGTGGTCCCATAGCTTTCTCCCTTAGCTGTTATCGTTGGTCCCCCGCTGCACTGTCTGAAGCCACAGAGGCTGCCCCGTACACGGCCGGCCTGCCTTCGTCCTGTGTTTCTGTTCTTCTGTCTTACGTGTGCACCTGTCAGTTAACCTCCGCAGCGAGTACGTTGTCAGGGAACTACCTCTGAGATTTTTATGTTTACTACTTGGTGCGAAATGCCTTGGCTTCTTAAGCAAAAACAAAAACAAAAAACACAAAGGATGAAACAAGGTGTTGCAAAGCACAGTAGTGAGGGAAATGATTGTGGGGAAATGAGTGTTGTGTTTCTGACACGATGAATGAATGTGGACTTGTGTGTCCCGACTAGTTCTTTATTTTATATTTTTCTATCTTTTTTGCCCCCTATTTATATGAATAGAATGATTGACGGGTGGTGTTTTTTCCCGTGTGCGTCAGTCTGCATGGTGTCTCGTCTGGGAGGTATAGGAGCACAGTGAGCTCCCCATCCTCGCCCCCATCTATCTGCTTCAAAGGTTGAAAACATAGAGAGAATGAAAGATGAAAACAGTATAAACACAGCGTCAATATTTTACTGAGCACTTTCCAGCGCAGGCTTACGCACGACCAGATCAAAGGTTTAAAACTGAATACAACTGTGGGAAAATGGAAGAAGTGTCTAGTTTGTTCTGTTGTATTCCTACATAGTAATTTTTTTATGGTAAATCACCATGGGAAAAAATCTGAGATTAAATTACACTAATCCATTCCACTCCCATTCTCGCTGAATAAGTGTTGTGAAATAGGGTTAGGTGGTTACAGGAGAGCCATGTGTCATGCATGTTTTCCCTAAGATGGTCCAACGCCAAACCTGTGGTTGGTCAACAAGGCCCCATGAGGCGGTGACAGTATCTTGACTCTTCAAGCCGCGCATGGTGAATAACTGACTTCTGGCCTTACTTACTGATCCCCCTCTCACTGACCAACACAACACACACACACACAAACCCACACACCAACTTGCTGTCCGACCCACTTGAATGTTGTTTGTAGACATTGTGTGTGTGTGTGTTTGTGTGTTTTTCCCCACTGTCATTTATTTTTAAATGAGCACTTGTGCACTTTATCAGCTGTCAATGTTATTACCCACTGTCCATTGTCTTTGCTCTAAGCAAGTTTACTTGGATTCCAATAAAATGTCTGTGATAGAAAAAAAATCAAAGGGACCTTTTACAAAAGAATACCACAAAGCCTCTTATGTTGGATGTAAAAGTTTTGTTCCAAAAACAATGTTGTCCATTAAATAAATAAAAAATGTAAAAAATAACAAATGTTTATCATGAACAATTTCAAATCTTCATTTTGTGACAGACCCAGACCCCATCTTTCAATAGCATTAGGTAACTTCTTTGTTGTTGAAGACTTTCCAATAATGTATAACTCTTTTTGGAATTACATTTTTGAAATACTAACGCAGATTTATTTCCTAATCACCCTTCATTTGGTTTATGGAGTTTCTTTGATCCATAAAGGTCTGTTGGAATATCTTTGGCGTTATAGAATTATCTACCCATACTGGGCATTGCTTGGCTTTATCTGTTCTTATGATATCTGTTACTGCTTGTTTTGACCTGTCCGTAGGAAGAAAACCCCTACAAATTAAAATTCAACTTCCTGGAAGAGGTTTGATTTGTCGCCAAGAGACATGAGAACGGAATTGTACTTGTTTGAAGTTTACAGTCTATAGATAGATAGCAATCTTTAAGTGTTATCATGGGAGATGAGTAAGGACATGGAGGACTGTGAAAGAAATTGTGGACTTTTGGAAAATTCAATAAAATACAATCTTTTGTTGCAACAAATGTGTTTTACATTGTGAGAGATACCGTAAAAGGAAGCCTTTGCAGCTTGTGCAGCATTGGCCCCTGCTCCTACCATATACAATACTTGACTGCATACTACAATATACTAATATATAATCGAATATATTTTAAATAATAAAAAGAGAAAATAATGTGATAAACGAATAAAACGCAATATTGAAAGTGCACATTGGAAAACAATTGAATTTATTATAACTTAATGTCCAAATTATTGAAGGGCTGCCGTAAACGGAAGTCGTAAATACTTTTTTTGCGACAAAGGTTTTCTTTGCCGTAAAGCAACATTACGTACATACAGGAAGGTTAAATTCGATACAACCTAACAGGGTAAATATATATTTTCTTATGAATGAAGTACTCCTTATTGCAGCACAATGTTGCTTTTGATAAGATGTGTGTTGTATGTTAAGGTCAAAACTGCAATAATGTCTAATAACCTTTAAAACTGGTTACAATAATAGATTGGTCCGATGTTAGCAAGTTGTCAAGGGCTTCGAAGAGACGGACACGAGACGGTGGTGTATAGTGTACTTATTGTAGTGAGCTGATCAACTAATATATCGGCAATATGTTTGTTTACGTGTCAACAAAACCCTTAATGAGTGTGACAATGTATTTGATCGAGGCAACCCTGAACAGCAAGCTAACCTAGACAATGCTATCTGGATCAATAATACCCCAGTCACTATTATAGTAAATGTAGGCTATGGATGTGTATGAATAGGGTACATACGTCTTTATCGCAGTATAAACTGTAAAGGGTCTACTTCAAGTCTATTTGATTATTCAGTTTAACATTAACAGTTTTATGTCGCACTCAACGAATACTTTGGAATACAATTGGATGTAAACCCAAACGTTTCATGATATGCTCGTATGGCATTTTTCAGTCTTAGGCAATGTCTGTTATACAATGTTCATGTCTATTATACAATGTTATACAATGTTCATGTCCACAAGTTAAATTTGCTTTATTTCAAACAAATATTTCTTCAAATCAATTCATTTTCAAATCATGTGACTTATTAGTTAACTTACGGCTTTCATTTCAGTATTGTATTATGATATAACTTAAACTAGATTTATCAGTTGCATTTTAACAGAAATGTAATACTCGTATGTGTCTCCAACGAGTCTGGAGTTAGAGTAATCCCCTTTTCCCATCTGATCTCTACTTCATCTCGGAAAAAGCCCATTGATTACGTAGAAACCAGATAAAAAATATATAATTATACCATGTATTGATATGACATTTCAAGGGACCCAAGGACACTTTTTATGACCCTATTTACCAGGGCTCCAGAAAAATGAACTCCGGTGCAACATACAAGCTCATCATCTTAGCCTGTTTCAGGGTCCACTATGATATTATTCATGTGCACATGGAGCTAGCAAAAAAACCGCTGATTTCTGACCATGAATCCTTATAGCTTTTGTTCATATCTCTCTCTGTCTCTCGCTCCCTCCCCTTCAGCACCATGCCCTTCATAGACATCCAGTCTCGTCTGGGTATCGACCTGGACCGCTGGCTGCTGCTGCAGAGTGGCGAGCAGCCACACAAGCGGGCCGCCCGCTGCCACGCCTTCGAGAAGGAGTTCCTGGAGTGTGCTCATGGCATCGGCCAGACACGCGCAAAGGTTGAGTGCAAGCTGGAGATGGAGGACTTCTATGAGTGCATGCACAGGAATAAGACGGTAGGTTTCTCTGGAGCCAGAACAGTCAGTGTCCTAGCATAACCATGAAATAATCTTGTTGTTTATAACATTGCAATTGTATAAATCTAATATATTCTTTCATATATTGGCCAACATTATGAAGGCAAGAATTTTCCAAAAAACTATAAATACACAAATACATTAAAATGCCTGTCCAACCCACAAGTATATAATAAATAATATAATATATATATATACTGTATATATATGTATGTATCTTGTGGGTTAGCCAAACTTAAAGGTTGTTGGTTGGCTTCCCCAGTTCTAATGGTATATGTTGTTCTCAACATTTAGTTCATATATAGGCCACCAGGTTTAGTCTATCATGAGTCATTTCATTATCTTTAATTGTTCAGGCTAGTGACTTTCCCAACAACAGTTAGAAATCCCAACTGTACAAAACGTCAAATAATTCCTGAAACAAATTTAACCATGTTCCGCCGTTTCCAATATGAATACGGAAATTATACACATGGCACACATCATTCACTAATCACTAGGGTGCTTCGGACAATTCTTTCAGAAACAATTAGTCAGCATTGGCAACTAAGCTGCAGTCTAGTGCAGACAGCCATGACTAATGATGCGTGTCCAGGCCTGCATCGCTCTGCCCTGATCCTGTATTGAAGCCCTGCAGCCAGGGGTAGAATGTAGGGCTGATAAGGGAAGGTCGACTCGAATAAATAGCCAATGCACCATGGACATAAAACAAATTCACATTTTTTTCCCCTCTATCGAAGTCTCACTATCCTTCCTTTCCTAACCGATCCTTATGTTTCGTCCCCTCTTGTGTCTCTTCCCTCCTCTGCTTCCCTGCCTCCAGCACAAGAAGCTGTATGACATCCGTCAGCAGCGAATCAAGATGGAGAAGGAGAAGTCGTACGTCACCCCATCACACCACACCGGCCAGCCAGACAACACGCCCTAGTAGACCACATCACTAAGATCTCCCCAATGCTGTGTATTATACTTCAGATATCCCTATTACTGGTCCAACCTGTACACATTTGCAAATAAATGCTATTATTGTCCAATATCCTTCTCTCATATTTATTTGTGTCCTGAAGCAATGGAAACAAGATAAAAGCTTACAATTTTTGTGGTATTATTATTATTAATAGTAGTAGGTTTTCAACCCAGAATGGGTGAATGTACACAAAGTTGCCAACCTTCACAACACCAACCTAACTCATGGCTTTTTTGGGCTTTATCCTTAAACCTGAGGTTTGTTGGATTGGATCCAGCCTGAAGCTTGTCTCTCGTCTTGCTCTACCAGCAGACACTGCCCCCAAGAGTTGTGTTCTGTATAGATGGCAGACTATCGGGTAAAACAAAGACATTGAGTCCCTTACATTTAGTTCGTAATTAATCCATTTCTTCACAGTACAAATGCCTGAATAATAATAATAATAATAATAATAAATCTTACCTCACTCTTCCTGAACAGTTGGTTCACCCATGCCTGTACCTTATAAGGGAGCTTTGATCTTAGTAGGTTGGTTAATAGTAATATTGCATTATTCATTTCAAGACAACTAGTTAAACCTTTGTGCTGCAGTTACAAGCAGTGCTACTCTTTTGCTTGAATAATTATATGTAATTACCCAATTACGTTTTTGCTTAATAATAATGCAAACATTGTCTGTAGTAATGCCAGCTAATTTAATAGTTATTTTCATACATCCTGTGGTGCACACACTTTGCTGTGCTGTCACCCATTGCTTGGTCATGCTCTTGGTCTAGAGCGAGCTGCCCGAACACAGCTCATTAGATTAAAATAATAAGTCATCATTGTCGAATGGAAATCATTATTCAACATTAAGTAATGTAACTTAATTCTGAGTCATTTGTTAACCCTAACCCTAACCTTCTCCGAATGCACTGAGCCATATTCTCAGTCACGCAATGGATTAGGGGATCAACGCTCCCGGGAGACCGTTAGAGCTCCGATGAGAGACTGATGGATCATCCTGGATGCTCTTTGACCTAGCATTCGATTACCAGCATTTAAACGGCTCACCGCTGTCATTAACGAGGCTGACCCATTTGATTTCACCACAAGATGGCGTTAGAGACTCATCTCTGATTCCTAGAGTGAAGTCAACATCCAAGCATTCCTTCTGGATGCAGTGATCACGAGAACCCTGGCGGCCTTATCGAATTTGGTCGCGTTTAGTCAACAAGTCATGGTCACTGATAAGGGGAACCAAGCTTATTTGACATGCCCTGCATTTACTGTAGGTCTGCACTGACCCTGTCCCTGAAACCCCACAATTCAGCAGCACCACTCATCGTGCAAACTTTAACTCATTGGCAATGGCAACCTTGTAGTATACTAGTCTCTAATGGTCTACACGTGTCCACCCTGCAGTCAGTAGTGCCGTTACATTTGAATGCATGGTTTGATAACATAGGTAGCCTAACTGTCAGTCGAGCAAAAACACAGAAAATGTCTACTATTGCTGTTGAGACCTTCGCCATCGTCAAGACATAATAGCGATTTTGAACTTGAGCCGTGAAGTATTTTTTTTTAACCCTATTGTAATTAATTGGATTTACCATCGCTCTCCTCCAGCTCCAGATGTGAGGCGGGGTGAATGGAGAAAGCGGAGGGGGGTGTAGACGGGATGTGAAGATTAAACACCGGGATTAATACGATTTTATGCTTTGAAAGCACACGGGCCGTCTCACCGTTTGCACGCACGCACGCACACACACACACACACACACACGCACACGCACACGCACACGCACACGCACACGCACACGCACACGCACACGCACACGCACAGTGTGCGTTTTCTCGTGGTGGTGGTCCAAGTGAATGAGCACCCTTTTCCAGATATTGCGTGAACGCCCCTTTTCCTCCGTACAGAGGGTCTTCCACCGGTTGGCGGTGCAGAGCCACGCGGGCGAGGTTACGCTATTACAGCCTACACCCGAAATTCGCGACCGTTTACACACTCAATAGAAATGGGTTGAGCAGTGTTAGACCCTTGATAAATAGTATATTCAAGAGGAGGTGGCGGAAAGCAGGACGAGGAGCTGGTGGGGGTTGGAGGCAAGAAGAAGTGAAAAGCAGAGAAAAGGAGGGAGACGGCAGGGGGCGAGAGGAAGAGGAATATAGACAGCCATTACCGGATTTCCTTCACGGTGATAAACCTACGTTTAATCGTCCCGGGCGTGGAGCGTAATCGGTTCACGGTTCAAGTTGAACTCAGCGCGTTAAACCGTGTAGGCTATCCGTGATTCAGTGCAGCGTGGACGGCCACCGGGCAGACAGCATCCCGGGGTCTCAGTCACTCTCACACCAGACGGTCAGGGCTGTGGGACTGCTGGTCCACCACGGTAAGTGTCTACATCTCTATTCCACGTCGGGACATTATGTATTCCTCCACCTTACAATAGGGTGCATTATATTCCAATGGCGGGGCTATTTATTTTGGGGAACCGGGGTGTGTCGGTCATTTGAATGGTTGTATTTGTTCCCCAGTGTGCAGTGTTACGACCCCTCGTCAATAGGCTAACCCATCATATTTATAACGTGTTGATCACCACATTAAATGGATGTAACCCATGGCTTTGCCTTGACCCCTCGTCGCTGACATGGTGTGTATGTAAAACATTAGGCTATGTTCAATGTGACAGTAGGTTACACCGATCCCGTTGTTTTTTTAAATCGTACACCAGAACAGATGATGCACATTCGTGGACTAGCACGTTTTATTTGGCCCTTCAATGAATAGCGTGTTAACAGATCAGACTGAAAAAAGACATTGGCGCTTTTGTGGACACCGGCATCATAAATGAATGATGTAATTAGTTAGTCATCCAATCGGCGGAGTGGACAAAGAGAGCCAGTGCATTGGTGTGGGAGCCAGTCTGACTGACTGACTATCTGTCTGTCCGACTGTTTCCATTTCTACGCTCAGCCCGACCCCCTGATGTCCACTCATGCATCCTGGGTTTCCGCTTCATATGAATCCACTGACTCCGGTTTCTTGCATTCCACGCGTTGCCAGGCCGACTGTGCGAAACCGCGGACGCAGCATTCATCATCTAGGCTACACGTTTATCCAGCGTGCTTTAGGTTTGGTTTGATTTTTCCCATCACAAAATACATTTTAGTACGACTAGACCCACTTTGCTTATAGTGTCTCCCATGATCAGTGTCCACACACACTGCCACTGTCTCTAGCTTTTCCACACAGCTACAACTGACTACTGAGTGGGCCCACCAGTTATTATGCAAGGTGGGTTGAGAAAACACCAAATCAGCGACAACGATCTCCCACCGATTTGCACCAGATGGTCAGATGTAGCCCCCCCTTCACGCTTTCACGCGCATGACAACAACGTTTGAGGAGGCAATCCATATATTCAAATTCACCCTCACTGCTGTAATTGAGAGTCACGTTCTCAATTTAAACCACCCTCACACAATTGGTTGGTGGTCTGTCGCTGTTTTTTTCTCTGCAGATGGCCTATAGCTGCTGGTCTCCCCACCATATTGTTGTGACTGGGGGTGGGCGGCCATCCAGGGGGGGTCTATATGACTGTTCAGAGACGTGTGCATGAACAATGTGTTTCAGGCGGCTGCTCTTGTATTGAGCCTAGCAGTACACTATAATGAGGAGGACACTGTGGATTTGGATCATTGATGATTCAAATCTCAGGCTGCTGAAATCAGTGTACTGTCTATTGTAAACAGAGACCAAGAGAGGTAAAAATGTGTCCTCTTTGTGTCTACTTGATGTTCAGCTGACCCAGTAACCACAGATCTGAGTGTGTATTTGGTGTGTGTGTGTGTGTGTGTGTGTGTGTGTGAGGAGAATTGACTCAGTCAGCCCTCAGCTCTTTGGTATTCAGGGAGCATCTTCAAGGAGGAGACAGAAGACAGAAAGCGACATTAAAAACAGCGTGGAAGACAGGGAGAGAAAGCGGGTGTGATAAAAAAGGAGGAAGAACAGAGAGGGAGAGATGAAGAGCGATAGAGGAAGACTAAACAGCTGAGAAAAATAAAAAGAGTGAGAAAGATATAGCGAGAGATGGAGAGGGAGAAAAGTTACAGAGGCAAAATGACAGAGGGATGGAGACGAAAGGGAAACTGAGAGAGAAGTGAGAACACCTTTGGGTTCTCATGAAACCTAATGCAGTTTGGCTTCATTATCATAGAGTTGAGAGAGTGCATCGGAAACCACCAACATTGCAGTTGATTACAGGATAGTGTCTTCTGGAATAGTAAATATCTAATGGTGCCTGTGATAAGCTGACCTTTTGAATAGACATTGTTTAAATCACATTATGCTTGTTGAAGAGTAGTTATTGATCCATTAATCCCCCCCTCCCCCCCTCTCTCTCCCTGTGTGTGTGTGTGTCTCTCTCTCTCTCTCTCTCTCTCTCTCTCTCTCTCTCTCTCTCTCTCTCTCTCTCTCTCTCTCCCTCCCTGTGTGTGTGTGTGTGTGTGTGTGTGTGTGTGTGTGTGTGTGTCTCTCTCTCTCTCTCTTTCTCTCTTTCTCTCTCCCTCGCTCCCACTCAGCCCGTTTCTGTTGAGTACATCTTCAGACCTTTGACAGCAAGCAGAGTTTGCAGTTTGCATGCAAATACACACCCTGTGTGTGTGTGTGTGTGTGTGTGTGTGTGTGTGGAGTTGTCAGTAGCCTATTCATTCAGGCAGTTTTCTCAGGCTTGCTCATTATGGCTGTAGGAAAGCTACACTGAGCATAAGGCCTGTAGCTTGAAGAAGAAAAATAGGCCAGCCAACTAGTCCAACAATGTAGGTACCTATCCCTCTTACTCAATATGTTATAGGGGTGGGAAGTTAGCTACAAGGTCCGCTAAGTTTGCAAACAAGCAAGCAACCCTATATCAAATGTATTATTTGCCATCATCTTTCTAAGGTTGAAGTTGTCTGTGGGTGAGGAGCAGCTACACCCACCAGTCATGCCTCAGGCTGTTCAATGAGATTACTTCAACAAGAACCACCTCACTCAGCGCAGTCGGCTCCTCTAGCCCATTCATCTTCAGACCTCAGACCTCACTAATGGCCACAGTTTCATAGGAAAAAGCTGAGAGTGAGCTGCATAACAAACACACTCACAGAACACAAGTTCACACGTTGAGGACACTGCTGGCTGAAGACACAACATGCTAAATATGGAACTTTTCATGAAATGTTAATTTTTTATTTCTTTATTTGTCAGGAGGTCAGATTCACATGATACGCATTACGCACACAGTTCCTTTAGAACGATACACGACTCACTGATTCAGTGTTAAACATTACAGTATGACCCTGTATTCTAAACAAAGCTTAGGGCTAGGTAATGAATTATGGTTTACGATGCTACGATACTGGCTGGGGATTCAATGTTATGATATTAGCCGCTCTCCTGTTCTCGTTTAGCCAGTTGATACTTCATAACAATAAAGTTATCCTATAATCAGATCTTATTAAATTAAAGTAGCTTGACATGGGCCATTAACACCGACTTGTTTATCATATCAACATGAATATTAATTGATTATTAAAGGTTTAATAGTAAATAGTGGTAAATAGTGGGCTTTCATACAATATTTCATACATGAATAGCCGAAAACATATTTATAATACATCACTCTTATCATTAACTCACACTTAATATCGAATTATAATTTATACATAATTAATACAGCATTTCAAATAATTGTAATAATTGTGAAAGATTTGTCCAACTGTGGAAATCGTAGCATGGACAATATAGATGAAGCAGCCTAAAGATCAGCTGGACAGATCTGTTTGGAAGTATGGAGGACCTCTGATCTGGGTTTACAGGGGAAGAGAGAGACTGACCCTGAAGACCGTATACCTCTAAGCCTTATGTTTATATGCATCTCTGTGAAGCATGAACCTCAGTTTAGCTCCCAGCAGCCGTTGCTCTTGGTGCAGAGAGTTCTGGAATGCTATTCCGGAATGACAAAACAATGAATGGCTTTGCATTTTCGTCTTTTCCTTAATGCCTGTGTCTATCTGTGTCCACCTTTGGCTTTCGGTTTCTTTGTCTCCTAGTCTCTCTCTTGCTCTCTCCCTGTCTCTCTCCCTGTGTGTGTGTGTGTGTGTGTGTGTGTGTGTGTGTGTGCGTGTGTGTGTGTGTGTGTGTGTGTGTGTGTGTGTGTGTGTGTCTGTGTCTGTGTGTGTGCAGTGTGTGTGTGTGTGTGTGTGTGTGTGTGTGTGAGGGTGTGTGTGTCTCCCTCATTCTGTCTCTCGTTCTTGTCCGGTCAGTATTTGTCTCTCTATCGCTCTGTTGTTTTTGCTTGTCTGTCAGTGTGTCCCTCTTCTCTCACTCTCACTCTCTCTCTGTCTCATTGTTGTTCCCTCTATTGCTGACCGTGCCGTTGCCCTTTGACCTTTCTTTAGTGTCGTCGTCCCCCCTTCAGAGATGGCCGATATAAATCCAGCTACTTATTTTCTGTATCCAATGGTTAGATTCTACCCCAAGAAAGACCAGCCAAGATGTGTACGTGTGTATGTAATAGACTGAATGAAAATAGGATTGTGTGTATCTGTGTGGGAGTGTGTCAGAGTGGATGCTACTATAAATCACTATAATTCTGTGTGTACTTATTTACAGAGGCTCTGAATGTTACGGTAGAGTGTGTGTTTGTGTGTGTGGGGAGGGGGGGAGGAGTCTAATCAGAAAGTATATTATTACGTCATTATTTCATACATCCCCTGTCCTCAGATACTGCTGGTGGACTTCATCTTCAAAGCCTCTTCATCCTTTTAAACCTGCACCGCAACCAGCCATAATGACACAGTGTGCCTCCAAAGCCTCCTTTCTGGCTCTATTTATAAAACCGCTAGTTGCAGTGCCTCCATGACACTGCGCGCACACAGCAGGGAAACAAAGAGATCCACAGACATGTCAAACACATGGATTACACAAAATATTAAACACTGGCCTGAACACATACAGAGACACACACACACATTCACACGGAACAAACCAAACACAGACACGCTGGCCGGGAAACCACAGGGGATTCTGGGAAGGCTTTAACCTCTTCCGAGTGCTGTTGCCTGGGAGATGTGGGGGTTCAGGAAGTGTGGCTTGCCAGTGGTCCAGTCTGAGCCCAGCCGAGTCCAGGAAAAGAGGAGGGGACCTTTTTGGGGAGAACCACGGAAAACCTATAAATACAGGATCTTCAGGATCCAGACCATTCTCTCTCTAGGAAACTTCCTCAGCCTCATGGTTTTTATTCCAATCAGAACTTTGCGTTGAGAAGGCCATCTCCTGCTTTAAACGATGGCCTCCTGCTCTGAGAGGGACCAGAGCCACTGTGCATGGGGCGTGGCCAGAGGGCCCCGCGGTTGGTGATCCTCTTCTGCCAGCAGAGTGGCTTGGCAGGTCTTGGTCATGTTGCTTAGTCACAAGGCACACACTGTTTAGTTGCTATGTTAGTTACTTGGACAAAGGATTTTTTTTCTCCAATCAATCCAACAAATCGCTTAAGTTGCTGTCTGAAATTGTGTTTTCAGGTTTTTTTCCCCCAAAATCATTGCCTCCCTGACGGTTTAAAAGAGGAAAGAATCAATACATCAACTGGCTAGCAGTCATGGACTTAACATGCTGTGCACACCTCACACCCTGGGATTGCAATGTGTTTGCAAAAGTCAAAATAGATTGTGTTGCTGTTTTCTGGGGCTTCTCTTCTTCTTTACCGATCGGGTCACAAGACCCAAGGTCAGGATTATTGAGCTCGACTGTGATCGATGGAATCACCCCCAGACCCCCCTCCCCCCAATCCCGCTGTTCAGACGGCAAGAAGACAGTGAGGAAGGCAGACAGTCAAACAGGCATGCAATCATACAAATAATCCAGACACTATATGGCTCTCAATATTCTTGCCCGAAGGTTCTCAGGTCTCTCCTTCAGTTAATTTTTCATTACTCAAATACATTGAACCAAACTGAAGTGGATGGTATGTAGTAGTAGTAGTGTGGTTACCATACTTTAAATAATGTGTGTTGAAGAGAAAGAGTTGGCAGTATTAGATTAGATGTAAGGGTTATGGGTTATAAGGAAGGTTAAGAGAAAGTGTGTTGTAATGTATTTGTAGTATTTTGGTCCAATACCTCTTTGTTAATTTTGTGGTTTATTCATTTATGATTTCACTATAAAACATTCAACACAGAAGTGACTTGACATTTATATTTTCTTCGGCTAGAAATGTACAATGAGGCTATGGGATCAAATGTGCAACAATATACCTCGATATGCATAGGCTCATATCATAGTATCAATATTTTATTCCTATATAACTATAGTGTGCGTGTGTGTGTTTGTGTGTGCGTGTGTGTCTGCCTGTGTATGTGAATATGTATGTGTGTATGCATGTGCGTGTGTGTGTTTTTGTGTGTGTACCAGGGGGGTAGTTGTGGAGAATTTTCTTCCTCTATTGACCCAGTGTGGGTGTATATAAATAGAAAAACACAAATAGCTGATGTTTCAAGTATCTTCTTTGATCGGTCTCCTCCCTTACACTCTCTCTCTCGCTGTCTATCTCACTCTGTCGCTGTCTATCTCGTATACATGTTCTCACCTGTCACTCTCTGTTTCGATTGGCACATTGCGTCTCTTTTATTACTGAACTGTTCTATACACCTCTCTGGCTGTCCTTTTCTCATATCACAGCATTTTTTCAGGTTCAGATTAAGAGTGACTTCACCATACATTTGTTTCCGTACAAATGTAAAACTGCTTAGTTTTCAGTTTTACATTCAATACTATAGCAGACAAAATCATAAATTAACGTGAATATTCTGTATTATTGACCAAATATTCTTCATAATTGTTGATACAATTTATTTTGTCAAGATATAATTGTCTTGAAGTAAATTTGTTTTTTAAATTCTAAATCAGTTCAATGCCCCCTCTGCAGAAACACTAACAATAGTTTCCACAGTACTATTGACAGAACCATCTCTTCTCTGTGTCTCTCCACCACACGGCTGTTGTCTTAGCAACACTGTTCCCTGCTCCCCTGAAGCCCTTGAAGCGTCAATGTCTAGTACAGAACTCATTCACTGCCGTCTAGACGTGATGCAGTGAATTGTTTAGTCCAGTTCTTCCTCATCCTCATCCTTGTTTTATAAATACTACCGGTATTGTGCTGTAACCTAGGTGACCTTTAGCGGCAACATCATTCTTGTGTATTATTCAGAACCCCTGCGTGATTACAGCCTTTTCCTGGCATGAATTATGGAGTGTTTCCACTTAAACTCCTTTTCCTCTCCTCCTCCTCTTCTCGTTCCATTCTTGTCTTTTCACTCTCATTTACCTCTCTCTCACCCCTCTCCCTTTCTATATTCTTCACCCCCTCACTCTCTCTCCATTCCCCCATCACCATCCTTGTGCTCCTCCTCCTCAACCTCCTCCTCCTGCACTTCCTCCTCCTCCATCTCCTTCTCCTCCTCCTGCACTTCCTCCTCTTCATTCTCCTCCTCCTCCTCCTGCACTTCCTCCTCTTCATTCTCCTTCTCCTCCTCCTGCACGTCCTCCTCCTCATTCTCCCTCTGCTCCTCCTCCATCTCCTTCTCCTTCTCCTCCTGCACTTCCTCCTCCTCGTCCTCCTCCTGCACTTCCTCCTCCTCATTCTCCCTCTGCTCCTCCTCCTCCAGCTCCCCCATCATGGAGTCATCGGACGAGGAGACGCTGAGCGAGCGCTCCTACGTCAGCGGGCGCTCCCTCCGCAGCGAGCGGTCGGGGGGCTCCCTATCCCCGTGCCCCTCGGGGACCCAGGGGGGCCCGGCCGGGAGCACCTTGCCCTGGAACCTGGCCAAACATGAGAGGAGGAAAAGGAAGAGCCAGGACTCCGTGCTGGACCCGGCGGAGCGGGCGGTGGTGCGTGTTGCAGGTGAGAGAGAGAGAGAGAGAGAGAGAGTAACACCCCTTGCACACTGTACACGTCCGTCGATGGATCTCATTTGACTTTGCATGTGATGCTCCCGAAATGCATTGTGGGTCCGTCCGTATCATCGGCTCCGTCTCTTGCGTCCAAAAGTTGAGAAAAGTTACATTTTTCAGGCAGCGACGGATCCGTCACCCAATCAGATCGCATTATGCAAATATACGCAAGTGCACTGTCCAATGAAATCGCCTTTGTAATACAACCCGGGAAAACACAGATACGTCAAAAAGCCCCTATCTGTCGACAGACATGTACAGTGTGCAAGGGGTGTGAGAGAGAGAGAGAGAGAGAGAGAGAGAGAGAGAGAGAGAGAGAGAGAGAGAGAGAGAGAGAGAGAGAGAGAGAGAGAGAGAGAGAGAGAGAGAGAGAGAGAGAGAGAGAGAGAGAGAGAGTATGGAATAGATACTCTGAATTTGCTGCTGTGTTGCTCTTCCAGTCTGATGTGTGTGTGTTTGTGTTTGTCTGTCTGGGGGTGGAGTGGATATGTGTCATTATGCAAAATAATCTTCTCAAATCATCTCAGAAATGAAATTGTGTTAAATATTGTTTTTTCTTTTCATTTGTTTAGCAGAGGAGTATCCAAACACATGCACATGTCTTAAATCCACTAGATTATCTTGGTTGAGAAGAGATTCCCTCTCTTGTTTTGTTGATTTTGATTCAATATTGAAAGACTATTTTACTGGCCTATTCCCAGTGCTTGTGGCTTGTGATTTGGTTGGTAGGCCTGCAGTCCAAGTTTATTGTATTGGTTGCTATTCAATTACTGATTGATTTAAAGTCCCATGGGAGTCTTCAGGCACGTGGAACTGCAGCCTGCAATCAATAAACGTGACTGTTCTCTGGATGAGAAGCATGTGGTCCATTTAAAACGCATACCTGATAGAAATGTCAAACTAATACCTATTTTCGTCCATTGCGTCATACAATTGTTATTTTCTAAGTGACTTTCATTTCATGACCATCTCAAAGGCCAGTGTTGGTAAATGTCACTACTCTGGTAAATGTAATCTACGTTATATACTTCATGCTCTAAGTCTGATCTTATATAACGGTCATTATTTAGCCTGAGTGCTGCCATGCAGATGTAGTACTGACATTATAGTGTATAGCCTTTCTATTGTCCTCCACCTAATCTCTCTTGATGGTAATCCCTGGGATGTCGCCCCTTTACACCCCTCCTCACTCACCCATAAACAGGAGCAGAGGTCAAAGTTCATGGTTCCCCTTATTGGTACTCATTCCATTGCTCAAACGCCCTTTATTGGTAATCTTTCCCGTTTTCTATGTTCCATCAGTACATCTGATGAGCGTGTTCATCCACCGCTCCCTGTCAATGAGTGACCCCTCCTTCAGGTCTCCTTCTTGTCCTCTTTGTGCTCTTCATTCCTCCTCCTTCCTCCTCCACAGTAACACGAGTCTGGGTGGTGTGAGGAGCAATGTAGGTTAGATCCCTCTCTGGAGGGACCGCTGCTCTCCTGCCGGCGTAACGAGAGCCCGGGAGCATTAGCACGGCAGCCTTGACTCTCTTGAAGTGGTGCTTGTGTAAAAATAGGATTAGCTGGTTCACTTTTGATTTGTTCTTTGAATCTTCTCTCAGCTACATGGACACCTGGTTTCGTCTCATCCAGTTTTCTTTTAATGATGTACAAGCAGTTGATACTTGGCAGCATTACTGTGAAGAACACACACACGGGTATATGCACGGACACACACACACACACACACACACACACACACACACACACACACACACACACACACACACACACGGGGAATTACGAGATTTGAGTCCTATCAAATCCTACAATGAGATGTTTAAAGCATTGACCTCAGTCCATTTGGATTACTGGGATGTGACTGGAGGCTGGAGCTGGTGGAGGTGGTGGTGGAGGATAGAGTGAGCGGGTAATGGTGGTGGAGGTGGTGGTGGAGGATAGAGTGAGTGGGTAATGGTGGTGGAGGTGGTGGTGGAGGATAGAGTGAGCGGGTAATGGTGGTGGAGGATAGAGTGAAGAGGGATGGAGGTGTTGAGGGTGTTGATGGGAATGCAAGGCCTATTTTGAGATGGGGATGGAGGATGTAGGTCAGCAAGGGGTCAGGGGAAGGTCAGCTACTGCTCTCATGGTCAGCAGGAGGATGGGGGAGAGTATACTAGGCATGTGTGTGTGTGTGTGTTTTACATTGGGCATGTGGTGTGTCTGTGCTGTGTGCAGTATTTGAGTGTGAATCCTCATTGATAAGAGTTTTTGTTGTGCCTGTGTAAGTATGTGGAAATATTCCTTGTAACACATTCTTCAGTTTGTGATGATGTCTCTCGTGGGCTGAATCAGTGTGTCCATCTGTTCTAGGGTTAGGGACACATAACACATGTGACATGCTAGAAAGAACTTCCTGTCACGTGTGAAGCATGTTACATTTGATTTCAAAGACAAAGTGATTAGGGTGGTTGTGATTATGGCCCTGACCAAACGTTCCTAAAGCGTCTCTATTCTCTGAGTCATTCAGCGATGAACCACAACATTAGTTGAGCTTAGTTCAGTTCTGCTGATGAAATCGTCAAAACAACTTTTAAAGTCGCAGAACTATGCTAGGAAAGTGGTTCATGCATAACTGTGGTCACTCTGTGTGTGTTTGTCTGTCTCCAGGCATGCATGTTGCGCACCCAAATCCACACCCAGTCCCAATTGCACAAGTACACAAACACACACACACACACACACACACACACACACACACACACACACACACACACACACACACACACACACACACACACACATACACATATACACACACAAACTCACTGCTTTGTTTTAGTCCCCCTGGTGGTCATGCTTGAGATGTTATGGCCGCCTGTGAGTTAATTAGCGATGGAGTAACAGCACAACAATGTTTTTTACTGCTGACTTGAGGTTTTCCACTCCTCTGGGTCGGACATGTGGCTCCTTGGCTGTTGTGTAGCCGAAACTCACAGCTGTGCTAATGTGCTCATGCCAAGTTTTACGTGTGTGTGTGTGTGTGTGTGTTTGTGGGTGCATGAGTGTGTGTTTATGTTTGTGCGACGTGTGTGTGTGTGTGTGTGTGTTTGCCAGTGTGTGAGTGTGTTTGATGGTGATGAATAGAGATGGAGATAGAGAGATAGTTCGGTTGGTAAGAGTGAGGAGAGCAAGAGAGAGATAGAGAGGGCAGGGAGTTGCGGTTTGAATCAACCATGAATGAGAGCTAATTAAAGTAAATAATGGATTAAAAGGAGAGCGAGCCCGAGAGAGCGAGTGAAAGAGAGAGAGAGAGAGAGAGAGAGAGAGAGAATTAACTGAAAGGCTTACAGAGAGGAGAAAGGCTTCTGGCAATGGGACGTGATTCTGGCAGACGGGCAACACCTCTTGGCTGAACCAATGATGTCAGACTTGACTGCTGAAAAAAACGTTACACTTTCATTCCCGAAAACAATATGTGCCAGCTAGCATCTTTACCCTCAACATCCTTTATTGTGAACACTACATCCAAGGCAGTTCATAACTAACAGGAAAGATATTAGCCATTTACTGTATGTTTCCAATTTGTCACAGATCATGATGACTGAAATTGGAAAGAGCTCAAATTTGCATTAACAGATAACTTCATATTTTCTAGCAGTGACTCAAATCCCTGCTTAATCAAATGATCATACCATGTAAATATTAAAGCCGATTGCACATCTCATTGGAATCTTTAGAGTAATAATTTGAGATAAATTTAATAAAATAAATGAGGGTGAATTTCAGTTTCTAAGCATAGTTTTATTCTGAACATTTCTCCAATTGTTACTATTGCTTAATTACTATTCTGTTTTTGTATGGCAGCATCTAATAGCGACTCTGTACAAAACCAAACAAGTACAACAGCACGGGATGTCAGTACTGTACCACTGTATGTTATTGACATAATGCTTCCCTTTGTCACAGCTGAACGTTGTGCATTATATCTTCTGTTTGTTTCGTTTTATCAGTTTGACCTCGATTCCATTGAGACAGACAATGGAATCTTGGAGAAGGAATCTTTGGGGAGAGAATTCTACCGAATGGAAAATAAAAGGAGCTCTCAGATTGATATTGATAAGGACTGGGGCAAACTTCGGAACTGATAGGACATCACAGCCTCATTCAACTATTACAATGAACACTAGATTCATAGAACACAGCCCATGTGCTCAAAGGTTTTACAAATAATCCATTGTTGATTAATGTTGAAAGAAAACATAAATTTGGATTATCTTAATATGATCTTTTTGTATTTTAGTTTTGAAACATCATTAAATATCGTCATATGAAACCAAATAAACATTTCTTATTAGATTAAAATAAATAGTGATGAATAACGATGACGGGACACGATCCAGAAAGGCAGTGTGTGTGTGTGTGTGTGTGTGTCTGTGTGTGTGTCTGTGTGTGTGTGCCTGTGTGTGTGTGTGTGTGTGTGTGTGTGTGAGTGAAAAAAGTGGTGACGGTGGCAAGTAAGAGCACATGAGGACCTCGAGACACAGTTGGCTGCCATGTTGAGGTGTCCGCTACACTGCCTGCACAAATATATTTCCTCCAGGCAGCTGAAAGGACTCCCTGACTCCCCAGGGAGGCTGAGCACTGGCTGCTTTATGGTTGCCATGGTTACACCCCCCTCCTCCCACTGAACCCGTTCCCATGGTTATATAAAGAGCAGGGCAAGAAATGGTGGGGAACCAAACTGTAGAAATAAAGGGAGAAAGAAAAACAAATAGACCAAGAATAAGAGAAAGAGACATGGAGTTTTAATATGGAGAAGTAGAAAGGAAAAGAGCAAATGTGGAAATAGAGAGTTTGAAGAGATGAAAAGGGGGAAGATATAGACAGACATAGATAGGAGGAGCTGGGAGGGGTGAAATGAGGGCAAGGTGACTGATGGGGAAAGAAGAAGTTGAATGGGAAAAGGATCCTCATTAAGACAAGACCAGGAGACATTAAGTTTTAAGTTCACTGGAGGGAGGCTGGTCGGAGTTCATCAAATAGATCAAGTTTATGCTGAAATAGAGGACGGTTGCTGGGAGATTTTGATTTTCAGAATATAAAAAGCAGACAACATTGCAGCATTCACACACATCGATTTGGATTGCTGCCTCATTTCTGACAGATTTTTTTTTAGCAGCTCAGAGTGACCTGGATTGTAATGCACTGTGACACAAATGTCATGAGAGCTTACATCCGCTCGCTAATATGCAGCGAACGATGCAGAACTATTACATCAGAACCCTATTGATGTTCACCCTGGCAATACAAACATGAATATTTAATTTAGACTTGTGGGTTCCGCTGTGTCAGGTTTGGCCCACAAAGAGGCACATTTCCTGTAAAGTAAAATAGTGCAAAGTGGTGGATGGGATCATCGTAGACAGCACTCACACCACTTTGATGATTCATGTGTTCATTGTGTGCATATGCTTGAGAAGCCAGTAATGCCACACAATTTAGTATAGCATTAGGTCCAGGACCAAATTTAACATGTAGTATCTATTTTCATCCAGCAGGTGGAAGTGTAGCGTCTCTCACACGGGCAATCCCCACATTGTGTGTCCATGTCACAGATGAAACATCTTGGTTCTGAATATAGAGTTGTGTGTATTCATTCACTATAGTACAGTTTGCAGTAATGGGGTATTTTTTCAATACATCGATTTTCTCATTCCAGAGAGATGTAATGGTTAACAACATCAGTGTCTATGATTGGCGGTAATGTTGTAAGTCAGCTCTTTTAACCAGAGGTTAAAAGGTTATCCTCTCTTGTTTTAGCTTGGTCTTATTACATTCTTATTACATTCATGAAAGCTTTATTTACATAGAAGTGTGTAGCCTGGTATTTTGTGTTATTTTGGTGTAGCTCTGTATCTCAGTACTCTGCCCTACACTGTTTGCTATTGTGCTTTCTATGTTTTGTCCTGCCAAGTGTCTACAGATGCAAATGAAAGCTATAATCTGGTATGGGGCATCACATGGTTATTTTTGTGCAGTTGAACACCTCCCATACACCATTAACTGGTCCCTTTTAAATACAAATCATTCAATATAACAGAAGGGCAAAGAGGGCAGCGTGGAAACAGCGAGCGAGAACACTATGAGGGACTGTTAATAATTAAACTGTAAAGTACTGAATCCGCTCTCCATTTCTCTTTCTCTCACCCACACTTCTAAAGAGTTAGTTTGTGTTGTAGGTTTGTATCAGTATGTGAATTGGTGTATTGGTCTTTGTCTGCTAGGGAAGAGACTGGTGGAGAGTTGGAAGGCAGACATAGATGGGCTCTAGTGACTAGAAGGAACACATAACTCCACTGAGAACAATGTTCTTCTCTGATGATAGGAGTGGATCTGTTTCAGATTCAGATTCACGTGACTTATTTTGTTACTGGAGGAATTTTTTTTAATTTTTTTTTTTACAGTTGCTTAATTCAAGCCAGAAACATCAAAGTAAATAGAAAATAACAAACACAACGAGCAGAATTTCAGAAAAATCAGCATAAATAGAATCTTGATTTATCTCTATTAAACTGTAAAAGAACGTTTCATCATATCTCATCATATTATATTGTCAATTACCTTGTAGTAAATCAATCACGAATTAGTGTCCATTGGAGCAAAGTGTTATGCAAGAGTGTTATGTTCTGAGCAACCTCAGAACTTTTTGTGTGTGTTTGTGTGTGTGTGTGTGTGTGTGTGTGTGTGTGTGTGTGTGTTGTGTTTGTCCATCCCTATTTGCCAAAAAAACCCTTGCCCTATTACTGTCCCAAATGATTGGGTCACTGTGCCCTCATTTGATTAAGCTAATATGAAACACGCTTCCAATGATCCCCAGCAAACAGAGGCATGCTGAAACTGAGAAACTGTCTCAGGAAATGTGGATTTAAGGGCATCTGGGTTGTTGTCGCTGAATATAGAGCAGTGTCATTTCTTTTTG
>NC_140290.1:4227110-4412110 GCF_964030765.1 Micromesistius poutassou | reverse complement strand
TGACAGAGGAGAAACATGAGGGTTTTTACACATGGCCTAGTTTTTCCTCCTCTTTCAGCTCCGTTGCTCCATCACCCCAGCCTGTAACATCTCCCCCTCTCCCCCCCTTCCCCCTCCCTCTTCATTCAGCTCTATCGGTTTTCCACTCTCCCTCTGTTTCCCTCGCTCTCTCAATTGAATTTAATTCAAAGGACACGGTTGGCATGTGAAACATGCATTAGCTTTGCCAAAGCGCGACAAAAAGTAAAATAAGATCAACAAATATGACACGTGACAATGTCGACGTTGTCATCGTGGTGCAATATTAAATAGAGCTTTGTAGCAATGTGGTGTGCTCCGCCTCCATCTTCTAGCTGAACAGAAAACGTGTCTGATGATATTTTGGTGTACCTCAAAGCATGTGACATATGTTGCTTTAGAAAGGTTTTAATTTAGCTGTCCCATTTACCCCCCCCCCCCCATGTTTTCTCTCTCTCGCTCCCTCCCATGCTCGTTCTGTCCACCTCCATTTGCATGTGTGCCACTTTATGACTCTCATGCAAACATAGCTCGATCGCTCTGTCCTCTACTCCAAATTTCCTGCCTGGAGTTGCTTCCTGTTTGGTCACATTCGCCCAGAGCGCCTGACTCAACGTTGCGGGAAAAGCATACGCTTTCACAGCGGGATTGCTCCATCCTCAGGCAAATGCAGGCATAACCCAAGGCTAACTGACCACCTACGTCCTACACACCCACACAGCTGATCCTTACACTGAGGGGGGCTGACCAGCACATTATACTAAACACTATGAGAGACACTAGGGCGTTGGAAAACAGCCTGTAGTTTAGACACAGGCCCTGCTGTTGATGTCTGTCCTTTCATGGCCAGGAAACGTTCCCATCATTTTCTGTTCATACTTATTTGTTTTTATCGATTCTAAAGTAAGGGTTCCGATTGATCTTCCTAAGACTTTACTTATTTATTCATTATTCATGTTTTATTGCAAGGTTTCTGTGTGTGATAGAAGGAGGAGCCTGATGCTGACACACACTCACACGATAAGAATGGTTCTGGTGGTTGCAGGATTCCCGACAGCCATTCTTGACACGACAATAACAACCGGCCTCTGCCCCCTGAAAGCTTCCTGAAATGTAATGTGTGTGTGTGTGTGTGTGTTCCTGGGCCTTTTCCAAAGCCACCCATGCGTCCATTTCAAGATATTGAGGTCAGCACTGTTTGTGTGAAGTGTGTGAGCGTCTACAGTGCCCTTGGAGCAGCAGTGTCTATCTTTGATCGATAACCAGGCTCTAGACGTGTAGGAAGGAACCCACTGCTGTGATCTGTGTAATGCACACACTTGCACGCACACGCATGCCTACGCCCAGTGTGTGTGTGTGTGTGTGTGTATGTGTCTAAAGTGCAGGTGTGCAGGCTGGCTAGAGAGAATAGTGACAGAGAAGCAGTTAATAAATTAATCATGGGGGCAAGTCTACAGGGGGCAGAAGCTGGACCAGAGAGCATTGATTTCACATTCGCATACACGTTCTCAACCTCTCATCTGTTCCTCTCAACTTTTTAAGAATGGTCAACACTAGGGATTGACCGATATGGATTTTTTAGGGCCGATACAGATTTTTTTTTATCAGCCTTAATCCTAATCTTAGCCCATTTGGAGCCGATGCTGCTTTTGCTCCCTCAATTTACATCATAAAAGTTACACAATGATGATAACAAATGTTACCAAGTCTCAATTTAAAAAAGGAACATTTATTGAACTGTAAATAATGGCGGGAAAAAATTATATATATATTATTTTTTTTCGGCCGATACTGATTGTTAAAAAAAATGCAAATATCGGCCGGCCGATATATCGGTCGATCACTAATCATCACCATCATTTTCTCTGTCTTCTTCCTTCAGCAAACTTTGAGACCTATATCCCATTGTCATTATTTTTTCACCGTCCAATAAAGCAGTGAATTGTCTGGCCTTATGCCACGAAAGGTAATCTATACCTCTCCTCACTGTCCATCATTCTGACTGTCCCTCAATCCATAGAGGTGATTGGGTTGGATGGATTGGATGAAAAAGCGAATGCACTGGAAGAGGCAGAAAAGGATGATAGATGGAGAGTGAGATGGAGAGTGCTAGTGTTTTATGCCAGAGATTTGATGAATTTGTTGCTTCCTAATTGTGTATCTTATCTACTCGAGGCATAAAGGGATACGCCAAGATATCTGTAAATTGGCTTCTTACCCACATTCAGACAAGCTGTTAAATTCCAAATTCACTCAGAATATAGTGCCGGATTATCTTTGTATTGTATACCATCTACAATCATCTTGTCTTGTTACTGGCACGCGCTTTGAATAAGTGCCTATTCAGAACACATTTGAAATCTTTGAAAAGTAATTAAAAGTGTTTTGGCCTTACATGAACAGGAGCTAGATTACTGTAACTCTGCAAATCAATGGAATAACCTGCTAATGGAAACTGGATGCTAAGCCAGCAAAAATCTCTTCTGGACGCACAATGATGAATTTGAAACAACACATCTGAATCTGGGTCAGACTGAAAAGCCAATTATAGATATCCCAGCGTGTTAAATCTCTGATGGACAGCAGTCTGACTATAAAGTTTCCTTGTCTCTGTGGTTGATCACACACTGTAGTTTTCGCTTGCTCGCATTATGGACTCATTATTTCTTGCTCATCATCCCTAGCGTAAAGGTGAGTGTGTTGCAATGTTACGTCAGGGGATAGAGAGAGGTCTGTGTCTCCGCTGAGTCACAGAACGACATGAGGTCATACTCCTCACAGAGATAGCTAGATAGATATTTGTGATTGTGAGTGGCCTGAATAAAGGTGAGCTTGTTTTTACCAGTGAGCCAAGACATCACGTGTCTTCAATAGTCACGGAACCCACACATGTTGACACATACGTGATCGGACAGGTAGTACAGGGATGTCCAAAGTCCTGTAGTCACAATGGAGGTCGGATGCAACTCCTCAACCGACGTTCAGTGAGACTCACTGAAGCAGCTCTGTTCAGTAAACTTCATTACTCTGTGTGTGTGTGTGTGTGTGTGTGTGTGTGTGTGTGTGTGTGTGTGTGTGTGTGTGTGTGTGTGTGTGTGTGTGTGTGTGTGTGTGTGTGTGTGTGTGTGTGTGTGTGTGTGTGTGTGTGTGTGTGTGTGAGAGAGAGAGAACAACACACACACACCCACCAGTAAAACCAGACAGAGTGGATAATCTGATCCATGCTGGCGGGATTGTGACACAGCAGACAGCACCCGCCTCTCCTTCCCACCCCGCAGCAGGGGCCAAGCACTAATCCCCTCATCTCCTTTACTACGGTAACACCAAGCTTCCCTCCAGCCCCCCCCCCCCCCCCCCCCGTTTAGTAGCTCCAATGGAACATTCCACTGCCCCTCAAAGCACTCCACTTCAGGGCCATGCCACTGATGGCCTCTACTAGAGGGGAACCTGAACTTATTCACACAACTTGCAGTTCAATGCCTTATCTCCACCACGTCAACTGAAGAAGTTATGCATTTTGTTGAACTTGAAAAATGCCTTTGCCGTAAACTTTGATTGGATTTCCCCTGTAGATTCCTGTGATAAATGTGATAAACTACTTAAATATTCCCACGCCATACAAATACTCAGAATATTTGTACTGTTTGTGTTGCATCTGGCGTGAGACAAATAACTCATTCAGAAAACAGTCCAGACAGCCAATACCAAAAATAAACAGCTGTAACCATGAAAAAACCCAATGACTCCCAAAGTGGTGTCACACGCATCGCGCGCTGCAGTCAGAGTGCTGCATTTTAAGCCTATTGTGCTTTCCTGGTGTGTTTCAAAATCACTTCACCCTTTTCAATCTTCTTGCCGTTCTCTCTCTTTGTCAGCAACAATGCCCTACCTCCTCTGCATCTCAAAATGTCACGTCACCATTCTCCCACAGGAGGCTGGGGATGAAGTGCTGGATCCGCTCACGGGAACCTGTGGCATGCCTGAGAAATATTTCTTAGGGGTGCTGTCAGGTCACACATGTTAAGGGAAAAATTAAGATGGCTAAATCAACAGCACATGACAGTGGTAGTGTTTAGTAGACGGCTCTGTTACGTGGTAGAATGTCAGATTTTTGGCAATTAGGCCACACAGTGACCATCTTGTTTGTGGTTGAAAATCTGGATCGGCATAACCCTGTCATTCACCAGAAATTGGCTCAGATGAAGGGATGTACTGGAGACCAGAGGGATGGGGAGGGGGGGCGCGTGCGGTTCAGGTTCAGTCTCAGGTCTCCTGTGGTCCCCGTCTGTCACCCCTCTGCCACTAATCACCCCTCCCCCTCCATTCCTCCACCCTAATCTGGACCTACTTCCCCCCCGCACCACCTCCCCTGCCAGGCTTTAATCAGACAATAACATGCTGCAAAGGGGGGGTTGGGCACTGGGTTACAAGAAAGGATGAATGAATAAATGGAGGTGTGCGGGTGAGTGAGTGAATGGATGGATGCATGTCTGCAAAGTGGAGTCCATGTGCTGGAGAGGTCACAGGGTCACAGGGGCGGGGTTGGGTGAAGTGTGTGTGTGTGTGTGTGTGTGTGTGTGTGTGTGTGTGTGTGTGTGTGTGTGTGTGTGTGTGTGTGTGTGTGTGTGTGTGTGTGTGTGTGTGTGTGTGTGTGTGTGTGTGTGATAGAGAATAGTCATTGAATACTAGTAAGGCACATTGGGATGCACTTTTACTTCTGATATTAAAATAAACAAACTAATAAATCATAGGGACGTCCTAGTTAAGGCAGCCTAAGCTGTGAAGTGCTGTGGGAAACCCTGGATTTATATTCTTATGTATTTGAAATGTTGAGACCTAACATAACCAGGAAGAGGAAGTGCTGACAGAGAGATGGATGGGTAGAGAGAGAGAGCGGGAAGCAGAAAGGATGAGTGGAACGCAGGTGTGTGGCCGGGGAAGGGAGACTGATGTACACAGGGGGGAGAGTGAGGAGGGTCAAGTGAGGATCAAATGTACTCCACGTAAGAGACAGTTTTACTATCAGTCAGCTGCACAGTACATGGCTGTGTGTGTGTTTGCACGTCTCCCTTGGGTTGTGGATCTTGTTTAACTGCTCGGTGAGTAAGTTGAGTAAAGTGCTTCACCTAAATCCACACGCATGCTGAAACCGTCTCCTATGTGTTGTGTAATCTGTGTGTGTGTGTGTGTGTGTGACGGCAAATCTGTGTAACCGCCATAACGCCTCAAGCACAACCACCAGGGGGACTCAAACGTGGGTGTGTGTGAGAAAAAATTACTACTGGGCAAAAACTCTTGAGGTGAAACCAGAGCACACTCTTGCTTTAGAAGACCTAGCGGCGCCTGTTTGCATGAGCGACGATGCCAAGGCAATGTGCACCGATCGCAAGACTCCTCTTCAGCGCTATCACGTATTATTGGAGGTCTGATTTTAAAATCGTGCACACATAAGCTAAACTTTTCCCGTAGCCAGTGGGAAGGAAAGCTAAAAACGTCCTGTGCCGACACCATCTTCCTTAGTCAAAGTGTCTGTTAAGGTTTGACGTCAAACCTGTTCTGTAGACTGGCCCCCTTTAGAAATGGGTCAAAATCGTCTTCTGAAACCTCCATCTTGGCACTCTCAAATGAGTTTCTTTCCCAGTCCGGGCAAAAACAATTAGGAAACCCTGTGTAAGTCCTCGCACTTGTGATTTGTTCTCATAAAAGTTGTGTTTTTTAATCCACTTTGTTGTGATTGTTGAACCTCCAAGTTGTAAGTAAGGACGTTCCAAGTCATTTCATCAAGGTTTTGATTAGTTTTGTTTACATCCGTGTTAATGTCAGCTGGTGAACGTGTCCAAAGCAGTCGCCATTGAAAGTGTGTGATAAAATCATTTAAACACCTGTGAAGTGAAGAAGGCTGGCTTCCGATATGTACAGCTAGCAATGCAATGTTACTCGCGTGTGAATATCTCTTGTGCCCTAGTCCATGAAAAGTGGCTGGAGACATTTTGGAAACGGCGCCACAACAAAATCAGGTACCGACTTAAATGAAGGTTTTATACATGGCAAGTAAACGGTCCTCATTTATATAGTGCTTTTATCCAACGCGCTTTACAGTGTTGACTGACATTCACACATTCACACACCGACAGCGGAGTCAGCCACGCAGGGCGACAGCCAGCTTGTCAGGAGCAAATAGGGTGAGGCGTCTTGCTCAGGGACCCCACGACACTCAGCTAGGAGGAGCCGGGGATCGAACTAGCAACCTTGCGGTTACCAGCCAACCCGCTCTACCTCCTGAGCTAATGCCGCCCAAGTACATACAAAAAGTGTGTTTGTCTGTGTGGTGACGCAGCAGAATAGAGGGAGAGAGACCTAGAGTGGGAGAGAGGGAGCAGGCCTGCAGAACATTCCTGAAATAACAGGACTGGGGGGAGGAAGACTAGGAGGCGTGAGGAAGAGTGGTGTGGGGAAGGATATTAACCAACTTTTCTTCTACTTTTCTTAAAGGGGTAGACTCTGTCTGGAATCGACACACACAAACGAAACACGTGTGTGTGTGTGTGTGTGTGTGTGTGTGTGTGTGTGTGTGTGTGTGTGTGTGTGTGTGTGTGTGTGTGTGTGTGTGTGTGTGTGTGTGTGTGTGTGTGTGTGTGTGTGTGTGTGTGTGTGTGTGTGTGTGTGTCCTGTTCACCTCTCCAACCTCCACGCTGCTGTGTCAACCCTTCTGAAATCACGTTAGCATTCAAAGCTTATGGCACATCTCAAAGTGTACAGACATACTGTATGTCAGCAATATAGCCAACAGTATGCAAAGTAAAGGACCTACAATGTAAAAACATTGTCATATTTAAGGTGTTTTAAGGTGAACACGTGTTTGAGGACAATAACTTACAATCTCACGCTGTCTTAAGTGTGTCTTAAGTACTTCTGTCTTAAGAAGTATGTGTACGAATATTTGACCTTTTACATTCTGAACCTTTATTAAAACAGGTCTGTAACATCTTCAAACACTCATACCGAGGAGATAGAATGGAATGCGTGTATGGGTGTGTGTGTCTGTGGGAGTTTGGGTGTGTGTGTGTGTGTGTGTCAACAATCAATTCATCACCTTGGAACATGACTTGGTCTAGACCCAAGCTTTTATAAAGTTAATCTTTGCTACATTTAGTCCATGGCAAGCTGTGTGCTTGGTACCATGAAACAAACATCCCACCCCCAATCTTGAAAGTTAGGTTATTTTTAGATAGTCATGAATATTGGATCAGGTTAGCAGTCAGAATGGCCCGTCTGTTTTATCTTTGTTGGGTCTGGCATGCACTACATGTCTGAATCTTAAACCAGGTCACTAGTCCATGGTTGAATGAGTTCATGATCGCTGTGGAATGTACTGGGTTATTATGGGATGTTTTATCAGCCATGAATAAAGACCCGTAGATAGACATCACGACGAAAATACTTGGAAGAAAGTCTACAGAAGAAATGGTGCAGATAATAGTGTTTTCTTCGTCTTTGCAGACCGTGTCAGTATTATGGGCTTTTCTCGAAAAACCGAAACGATTTCTGGGTTGCTGGAAAACCCGCTGACTGTAAACAGGCGATTGCGCATACACGGCAGTCTGTTGACGATAGCTTCCTTTTGTGTGCGAGTGTGTCTTGCTTTACGCTGATGGTGAGGATGGACTCGCTCCGCTGGGCCGCTGTCTCTGAGATCAGGGACCACTGGACTCGCCAGGGTTCTGGGTCTGCAGTGGCTCCGTTCCCCTTCTGATGATCATCAGTTGCGTGTTTTCCCCACTGTGACGCATGAAGCTGGTGGCCATTCCAGCTCCTTGGGGGAAGAGGGCTCCTGCACTTGCTCTGTGGGCTTCCTGGCTGTGAGCACTGTGTGAGTGGGTGGCAGCCGTCCCATCACCCGGAGCAAAAGAGAAAGTGAGGGAGAAGAGTGGGTGGACAGAATGGAGGAGAGAAAAGATAAAGGAAAATCTTCTTTTCAACAGCGAAAAAAAGGGAAAAGAGAATCGATCTCCATTTGATTCTGGCTTTAAAGTTCCACGTTCATAATGCACCATTTCCTCTTTGTAATCGACAACTCGTTTTTCATCTTGTAACTGACACCGTACGCCAAGAAGAAACACCCTCCCAGCCAAATGACTGGTCTGGAGGATTATTTCCCTTTTTGTCCCATTTGTCTTGCTGTACCTTTTCACTCTGTCTGCTGGAGTCGTAACTCACTCCCCCATTGTGTCTGATAAACCACTGTCATCAGTCCATCCATCTCCCCCCCCCCCCCCCCCACTGTAATTGGGTGAGAAAAGGAAAACAGTGTATTGTGGCAGATCCAGGTGCACACAAAAGGTGTGTGTTTGCAAACGGGGCAGGGGTGGAGGAGGGTGGCACGGGGTGGGGTGGTCGCTTGTTTTGAGGATAGTCGTCAGTGAGGTGGGAGGAGAAAGTGGTGCAGAGGAATGCAGCCCTGCTGGAGATCTGTGTCTAATCGCTGTTGTAAGCAGATCTGAGCGGTTCCACCACAGTGACTCTGGGTAACACGTTTAAAAAGTGAGAAACAAAATCCAATATTCTAAGATCATCTTGCCTCCCATATACGTCTCAGCCTCCCACACCCCCCTCTTCTTTTTCATGTCTGGACTGAGGTTCTGCACATGTGGCAGTGCTCCTCTGTGTTCCAGGTCGACTGCCCTGCTACACCGTCTGCACAGGATCAGGATGATTACAGCAGATCCTAACAGGAGGAGGCTCTCGCTGCCTATTGTCCCGGTATGAGTGGGTGCGATGTGGGCAGCGCGGTGCGTACAGCTCCGGCTTCAGAGGGCCCCGGATGAAGCCTGGTCGCGTGCCTTTCTGCATTCTGAATCCTGAAACTGAAGCCACCGTATCCCCCTCCCCCTCGTGCCCCCCCTCTCCCGGAGCAGATGGCACACACGCACAAGCACAATTTCCCCTGCTGATGTTTGCATGTTACCTGGAATGCACGCCTCATCTGCCCATCTTCATCCATCTCCCTGCTGTGGCTTGGAACAATGTCCATGTTCCTTCTCGCCCCCTCGGCCTCCGACTCGTTCATATCCACGTGTCAGCCCACGTCTGAATATATATCCCCTAATGTCTCGTAAAGACCCACACCATTTGTCCCTATAAACTGTATGTGGGTGCCAGACGATAGGATGTGGATTTATGTCAATGACAGACACATACAAGGGGGGGGCGGGGAGGGGATTAGGGAGGAGATGAGTGAACAGTTGGGGAGCACCCAGGGGGTGGAAGGGACGCATTCCCTTGCTCACGGCCCAGCTGCAATCCTCTTGAACAACTGACAAGAGACCCTCCCTACTCGCTCATAAAGCTCTGGTGAAGGCCTCTGCGGGTGGTGGTGAGGAGGGTGTAAAGACGGAATGATGAACTGGGAGGGAGCGGAGGTGGATGTGATCCAATTTCAGATGGTCTACAGTTGTCGCCGCCCCCCCACCACTCTTTTTATGCCCACCTGTCTCTATGGGGCGCCATGCCCGTGTCAGCGAGGTATCTGGAGGAATTCCCCTCCATGCCTTGACTTGTCGTTTGGTGGTGGGTTGGTTTCTTTGGGTTGGGGAACGCCAATGAAGTTCAGTTTTGCATCTTAACTTTCAGGTGTTTTCCCTTTTCCTGTGGTTTCTGTACTCTTTGGCTTAGAGGGGTGAATGGTTGAATTGTCGTATTTGATGCTATGACGTGAGGAAAAATTTTGTCTGTGAGGAAATTGTCTTTCTGTGTTTGACTGTCTGTCTGGCCCCTAAACCCGCAAACCAATGGCTAAGGATCTGACCAAAAACAGGATACGCTGGTTGTTTGAGTCTGCATTGAGTTTGGGTTATTTAATTGTTTTTCATTACAATATTCACAAATGAAAAATGCTCATAACAAGCAGAGTGTGTGTGTGTGTGTGTGTGTGTGTGTGTGTGTGTGACTGAGTGTGTGTCTCCGTTTGTGTCAGTCTATATGTGTGTGTGTCTGTCTGTCTGTCTGTCTGTCTGTGAGTGTGTCTGTGTGTGTCTCCATGTGTGACTGTGAGTGTGTGTGTATGTGTGCATGGGCCTGCTGCGTCTCTCCTTGCCCGCTGGGCCCCGGGTTGAGACGGCTGCCTGCGACTCGTCTTCCAGCTGGCTTCACATTCACCGCCGCGCCCCCCGGCTGTTTGTGGTCAGAAGGGTGTGCGGTGGCGGCGGGCCGGGGGTCCACTGGGTGGGGTGGGATCGGTATTCACCTGCTGCAACGGCGTGCACAGGGGCAGATGCTACTTGTTACTGATATCCTAAAACTTTTGCAAATGGCTAACTGAATAAATGATAACTCTTTGTATCTAAATGTTTGGGTTAGTGTCATATTCTTTGGGCCTGAGGGGTTGTTATTAATGTGCTTCGTTCAGCTCACGCTCAGGATGTGAGCGTATGGCTTTTGTCTAGCTATAACGAACCTGCTGTATGTGTTGCTCTCTTCTCTCCCTTTTGTCTTTTTGAGTAAAGTGTTGTTTTTTTAACCAAAGTGATGACTGCAGCGAAAAAGTTACACGTTCAAAACCGTTCTAAATTGATCAAATCTTATATAGTTTCCGGAGACATTGCAACATTTCCTTATGTTGAAATGTAAACCCCCTAGCTTTCAGTTGTATTTCAGTTCAGGGTCATTACAGCAAATGACACCAGGCAGCCATATTGTAAATTTCCCCTGTTCCCCCGGTCTGATATTTTCCTGCCGCTGTGGCAGATAGATTTATAGTTCTGTTTTGCCTTATTTCACTCTTGGTCTCTGTTCAAATATCCAACTGACGTAATGTAGCAGGGGTATAAATACAGAAAGCAGACATGGGCAAATGGCAGGGGCGTCATTAAGAGGGGAAACGGTTGTGAACGCCATCGTTACCGTGGCGATGTAAGGGTTGCGGGGATGGCGCTATACCTCTCCTCTTGCTCACACTTTGGAAATAGCAGCTGACACATCGCTGATCGAATCGTAAGAGTTATAGAGAGAGAGAGAGGGAGAAACATTTGGTGACGACTGTCTCTCGGTCTGTGTGTCGCTGGCCAGGGGACTTCCATTCATTCTTACTTGACATGGACAGCTGATGAAGTCCAACGCGTGGTGTACGAATGACAGCAGTTGCGTTAGCAACGTCCAAACGTAAATATTTGAGAACCCTGTGACCCTGTAGTCACACATCCCGAAAAAATGTACAGCCCCTCGAGATTCCTCATCTATAATTAGGCTTTACTTCTTAGTACTTTTTGCTGAAAGCTACTGGTGATTATCCACTATACTACCTCAAATAAACAATGATAACAATTAACTATCAGGCCATGTAAATTATTCTATTAAGGATGAGCATGTGGCATGGTAATAATTATCAAGCTAATACCATTTATTTTAACGGCAAATCTAGAGAGATTGATGGGTTGAAACTGAAGACAAAGATCTGTTAAAAACACTAAAGCAGCCACTTTGTCATGTTTTGCTAGAGGCTGTTGCACACACACACACACACACACACACACACACACACACACACACACACACACACACACACACACACACACACACACACACACACACACACACACACACACACACACTATGATCCCTTGGGTCTTGACTTTATCTTCATCCGTCTGACCTTCTCATCAGGTATCTCGTCCATCTGTTCGCTCTCTCCCTCTCCACAACTCTTTCTCCATCCTGTTGTCTCCTCTGCTGTCCATCCTTCCCTCCTCTCTCTGAATCTTTCATCCTGTCTTTGTTCATTTCTTCCTGCCTTTTTTTGTTTTTTCATTTTCCTTAATTTTTCATAATTGCTCTACCTCTCCTCCCTCCACACCACCCTCTTCGCCCCCGGCGCTCCATACATCTGGTCTCTGCTCTGCTCTTCTCTCCCTCTGCTCTTCTGTACTTCCGCTGGTTCTGTCCTACTCATGTCGGGTTAATTGTGTTGTCTTATTAAATGGAGATCTCTGAGTGGGCAGTCAAAGCTGTGAGAGCCTGGCTTGTGGAATCCATCAAAGAGGCTTTGCTGTTCGATATTTCATTTTAAAACGGCTGCATTATTGCATAGACCAGAGTTGCCGTTACAACACAAACCTCACGATCTTCCCGAAGATTTATCGCAAAGAGATGTATTAAACGTAGTCTTCTGATGTGAACAAGGATATTATGTTACCCTACACTCAGGACCTGAACAATGCGGTTCTGTTGTTCTATGTGTTGCAGTAGAGAAAGTCAGAGGTTTGATTTACTTTGATTTAGGCCTACCGGGCAGACATGTTGAAATGCACTTTGATACTGGTAGAGAGACAATGAACTTTAATCTTCTCACTATGTCTACCACCAAATGACTCATTAAACAAGACCGGTTTTGGGTGTTTTAGAATGAATCATCTGATTCTTACTAAGCCTGACGAAGAACCATTTGATTATTTGTCATTGTTGACACTGTTGCCCTTTTTATATGGTGAGGGAAATTTATGTAAAAAAAATAATATATATTTATATTGATATATATGTAAGGGTTTTCTTTCCAGACAATCGCTTACTTTCGCCTAGTTATTCCTCAACTAGTTGAGTCTCAAAGCAAGCCGTTTTCCTGTTCCATGATCCCGAATGAAATTGCAGAAATGAAACCACCTTAGAGTAGAGTAGATGGTGTGTCTATTTGTGTCGATTTTATCAATGCATATTTCCGGTGTTTGTCCACGCCTTCAGGGTCTCATGAGGTTTCAATGCAGTGACAGAGTGTGCGGCTGCTCTCATGTCTTGAGAATGCTTTTAATGAATGTGTTGAACACAAAGTACATTAGTGCGTTTATCATTCTCATATGGACAATACTGACAATAGTTTGAATTTCAAACAATGCCGTATTTTTCTGTAGTTTAAATTCATTCCGCTTGAATATATTTTGTTGCAATACAAAATTCCATGTCTACTAATAGGATGACTCCCTACAGACTGGATTGGAAATTCCTTAACAGAAATTGAGATAGAACTTGAGCTTTATCTTGAAATAATCAACTTAACTAATAATATAATTAACTGTAAGCCTCACACTATAAGCACATCATGTCCTTCATAAATCACTCTCTAAAACCAACTTACTAAGGGGAACTACTTATGTTGAGATTGTTTTGTGCGCACCTGCACTATCTATATTCAGATTCAGTTTTGGATCATCATCATCATGGTCAAAGTGCCAAGGAACACAATAAAGAATGTGTGTGTTATATTCACAACATGCTAAATGCTAATTAACACATATTTAGATCGCTATCACCATGTCTTTGTTAACTGGCTATGTAGTGTTATATGTAATGGGCCAATCACGATTCCTTCATTACAGCTCTCGGCTTCTCAGAGGTGGAGTTAGATATTTGGAGAGGTGCCCATAAACTTATTTTAATACTTCACAAGAATATGTTGTTGTCTACTATGTAATTCTGGAAAATATAAACCGTAACTATACAAATATGATTTTTGGACTTGATTGTCAAGCCTAACCTTTTCTGAGCCTAACACAGCTTGGTAATTAGGAAGCGCCATCCCTTGGCACTGCAAGAAAGCCACAACTAATGATTAGGATTATTTGGTCACTATGAAAATCCAGGCCTCATGTGATGTGGCCCAATGTAACACATACGCCGTACACACAAAAACTTTGCGTTCCAGTAATCTTCCCCATTCTGTCGAGGGATATTTAGAAAGACCTCCTGCAGACACCCATTGAAGAAATGATACACACACATTGGCTCCACTTGGCTAGAAGTGACTGTTCTTTCACCTCAGTTGGCAGATGCCTATAGACTATTCAAACTGCCTCCTAACATTTACGCTCTTTCTTGTTCTCTCACCATCAAGGTCTTTTCTTCATGTTTTTCATATTGTCGTCTTAAATCATTGTCTGGTGTCTTTTCTCCAACTCGTATCAGTATTTTCCCTCTCCCTCCCACCCCCTCTCTCTCTACTGTATGTTTCCCTCCATCTATCTAGATGCTCTGGCTGACCTACATTTGATGTGCCTCTGCAGAGATCTCTCTCTCCTTCTCTTTCCTCCCATCCCCCTCTCCATGCCTCCTGAGAGGGTGAGATGGAGAGAGAGATGAGGTCAGCTTTGTTACTCTTCTGTCCGTCTCTCTAGCTCTATCTTTATCATCTCTCCCCCAATAAGAGGCCGTGGTACCCCAGCAGTGGGATGAATCTTCTTGAGGGATTTACCACCACTGTATTGACCGTACATTGACTGGTGCGCTGTTTGAAATTGGATTGAATTGGTGTTCAGTTTTTTATCCCTGCTTGGTTCAAATGCTTTAACTTCATAACTTTCCCTGTGTTGAGAGAGAGACACATAAAGACACGTAGGATCTCACTCTCCTTTGCTCTTTCTCTCGTTCTTTCTCACTCTCTGTCTCGCTCTGTCTCTCTCTGTGTCTCTGTCTGTGACTGGAAGCTGCAGTCACAAAGTAGTGCAGGAAATGTGTCGCCCTCCTACACAAACTTACTCACCATCACGCACAATTAATAATATTTTTGTGTCACCCTGTCTCTCTCTCTCCCGCTCCTTCGTGACAGTGCACAGATCAGATTTGAGTAATTCCCTACTCTGTTGCTCTCAATGAATGGTCCATTGTTGCTTATGTGTGTGTGGGTTTGTGTGTGTTTATGAGTGTGTGTGTGTGTGTGTGTATATGTGTGTGTGTGTGTGTGTGTGACAAGACGAGTCCTGCTATCAAAGGCCCACAGTGTTTCATCTCCTCACCATGTTCTCGTCTCCCTAATGGACAATTTAATCACTTTGACACTATTTTCTTTATTCCCTCTCTCCCCTATCCCTCCTTACCCCTTCCCCTCAGTTTATTTCCAGACGGCTTGTTTGTATTGATAGATACATTCACATACACATACAGACATCTCTATGATTCATAATTCCTCAAGCTAGTTCTCCTCTATCAAGATCCTTTTGTGTGGCTTGAAGTGCTTCAGTAGTATCCTCAGCTATACCGTTTCCTTGTTTTGTTCCTTGGTTACAGATGGTTACCATAGCATCCAGAGCATGACGCTCAAAAAGCCATGGTTGCAGTTTTTCATAACCGTTGTATAGCCCTATCTGAGATGAATCATAAGGTGCAATAGCCCTATATCTCTCATAAACCATCACAGTTGCAATAGACCAACACGTTGCACTAGATCTATATCCAACATATAACAGTTGCATTATTCCTATATCACATATAAATAACAGTTCCAATAGTTTTCTAGCCAACATCTCCTAACAGTTGCAGTAGGACTTTATTTCACCTTAATCACAGCATTTGCAATAAGCAATTTGTACTTGCTGACCAAACCCTGCTGATTCTGGACCGAACACCGTCCCAGATCCAGTTAGCTGACTGAACAGCAGCTGCAAACGATTTCAATACAGCTTATGACACATGCAAACATGCACACAAACAAACAGTACTCATGTGTATGTGTAATATCTTTTTTATGGGGGCTAGTGTCAACTAGAATAGAACATAATACAACTTTAGAGTGGGCTGGACATGTGGCTGGTGTGCATGGTCTGAGGACCATTCAGCGGCTGATCACTAGACTGATACGTGACCAAAACCGTGACCAAACCACTCTCACACAAACCCACACTGTTGTGATTAGAACAGCAGGTCTCTCAGTAGTCTGAAGGAGGTCTTCATCAAAATAACATCTTACCAGATGATACATTTTCATCCTCAGATTTGTTAATTTAATTTGTCTCTCGGTTATGTCCTGGAATATATTCGGGAGGATGATTATCAGGGTTAACACTGGAACCCAAGCAGTTTCTGCCTGATAATAATATGAATAACAACAATAATGTCATAATCTAACGAGAACCTTTCCTTGTCTATTCTCTTCCATGTTGCTGGTGCTGATTGTGGCTCTGCTCCTTCCTCCTTCCTCCAACCAAGGTAAATATAACGAGTTAATTCACTCTGTGGAAACCCCTGTCTCAGCACAATGACGGTGGTCTCATCTCCTCCCATGTATCGACTCCCATGTAGATAGTGTGTACTTACACACTATCTATGTACTTAACACCACATGTAGACAACAAGGTTGTCAAGGATGGTTTTGACACTTAACTGGGAAATAGGGTTTCATGCATATTGTTTATATATGCACTACACTTGCATGAAACGGAACTGTTGCTTCTATTGTTGCTTATCACCTTTTAGTGTGTGTGTGTGTGTGTGTGTGTGTGTGTGTGTGTGTGTGTGTGTGTGTGTGTGTGTGTGTGTGTGTGTGTGTGTGTGTGTGTGTGTGTGTGTGTGTGTGTGTGTGTACGACGCGTTGCTAGGCACCGAGCCAGTTCTATAAAGTGTCTGTGAAACAGACCCGAACCATGAAGATGGCTTGCTAACTGTACTGTCGCTATGGTTACCATTCACGCCACCTTCGGCTGCTCTGACGTGCGTGTGTCTGAGTTGAAGGTTTTTAGGATCACTAACTAACAGTTTCTGAACTGTGTGTCAAGTTACTGTGCTGTGTAGCAGGTGGGGAGCGAGGTGAGCTGTCTGGTCTGAATCTGAATGCGAACAAAGGGGTACTCTCTCAATAGGAAACCTCATTTGCATATCTTGGTGAATGTTTGTTACCATACACAAACCCCATATTGACCATGTGTTAGCCAAAGTATGCATTTGTCACCACAGGAAACATTGTTTTCCAATCGAACAAAATACTGTGACAAACCATTGAGTTGGAGTAAAAACCATATGAGTTAGTATAAACTTTGGTGAGCATCGCTGTAGAACTATGTTTCCGGGAACATGTTACATGCAACGGGGAGAGAAGTGATTTACTCCCCCCGCCTACTCATTCCTACGGGTCTTTTTTTTAATAATCTGCTCTAGTATGTTGATCCCCAGGCAGCTGACGCACACACACACACTTCATTCAATGTTTGTGTGTGTCTCTCATATATGCTCCAGGGTCACATGCAAAGCTTTAAAAAATGCACAGCTGAGCAAAGCACACAAAAACACACCTATTTATGCTACTGATTGCCCATTGCTGCCCACACGCTTAAACACACACACACGCACACACCCCATTCGAGAGTGTAACACATGTTTCTAGAACAGGCAGTGACATCACCTGTCTTGTGGTCAAAGTCTACTTCCTCTCTCGCTTGCTCTTTCTCTCTCTCGCTCTTTCTCTCTCTCGCCCTCTCTGAGGCGGAGCACACACCGTGACACACACATAGCTGCCACTACTGCTGGCATTAGCTCACAAAAACGCACTCTTTCTGTGAGGCTTTTGTGTATGAACAGACACCTACAGGAGATCGAAGCAGAATTCTGGAATAGCAGACTCCTCTGGGCTGGACGATGGAGGGATTACCTGGGTGAAACGGGATGGGACTCTGGATCCTGGTTTCTTGGGACTCTTTCTCTCACCTAGCGGCCTCGTCGCGCTTCCTCTCCTTATCTTCTCCTTCTCTTTTTAAAGGCCTGTTTATAACCTTTTTTTTAACCTTGGTTCAATTCAGTTCCTCTCTCCGTTTTTGAGTTGAGTAATATTCATCTACTTTTTTCCGGCTTCCTAAAAAAACCGTTTATTTACTTTTTTATCCGTTTTTTTCTTTCTGATTTACTTTCCATTTTTGGTGGAATCCTTTCTATTTTTATTTTGTTTACGGAACGCGGGATGAACTCCACGGCAGCATACAGACAGTTCCTGCAGGAACTTGGGGAGAAGAGAGGTTGGTGGTTACCTGGTCGCCCTCACACACACGTACAAACACTCTCACAAACATACCCCACACACACCTATCCAACACATGCGACACCTTTTCCTTACCTGTAAGTGCTTTCAGTTTATCTGCTGTCTTATCTCCGGCTTCAGCTGATTGAGTGGATGGGAATGGCGTTGTGCACGTGGCACGTTTGGCACACGTGGAACATGAGGTCTGTCAGAAGGTGTTGACAGGAATACTGATCTGTTGTTAAATGGCGGATGGTGGGACTTTTATACAAATGCCATCACTATCTCTATCTCTATCTATATCGATATATATCTCAGCCATCTGAATACTTCAGCTTACTTGAAACACTATATACTATACCAAGAACTACTGAAGAAATTGGGGGGAGTTTGAACCATAGCCTAGTCTCACTAGAGAACCCATTCTGCAACACCAAGGAAGTGCAGTGGAGAGGTGAACTGAGGTTATGAATCTTAGCGTGCTTAGGGCTCCAGGGAGGACCTTTCTGTGTCAAAATGACAAGGTCAGCACATTCAAGACTCTGCCTCACTCCTGCACTCTTACTTTCTGTTCGGCTTCCCAGGTACTTTGGACTATATGGCGGGCATGCAACCATTGGGTCAACATCAGAGCTTTGACGCATGTGTGCGTGCGTGTGTGTGTGTGTTTTTCTACCTGGCTGTAGCTCGAGATTAGATTGCATTAAACTGACGTATGTGAAGCTGCTTTGTTTCCAGTCGGTTTTAGATGCTAACCTTACATTGTCAACAAAGGGTTGGCGCCATTTGGCAGACGTGGTGTTTGATAATGAAGTCGTTAACCGTCCAGTTTTTAATTAATGTAGAGGGCTTGACTTGCAGTTTGCTGCCAGTTGTTTCCACTTTTCCTAGTCATGTTCATTTGATGTATATTGAATCATGGATTTGTAACTGAGATTTTACGAAAGTAAACTAGTAGTAGACTGGAAAGCACCAAATTTCGTTGCGCCACCCATTTTTGTAGTGGACCCTGGACCTCACAGTGCATTGACCCATTTTTTTTGCTCTTGATGAAAACCCTTTAGAAATACGGAGATAAAAGAGTTTTTCTCTGCAGCCCCCTATTCACTAAACAAACCTTTATGCTAATGTCTAGGTCACGTTTTAACGATTTCCCCCTATTTACGTTCACCCTTGGCTTTGCACGAGTCCATTGAGCCAACTTGAACTTCAAGCAGATAGCCCAAACATGGCCCAGAGGGAGGGGTGGGGGCCTTGTTCAGACGTGAGGCCGACCCCCACCACCGACACCACCCCTTTTGTCTAGTATCAGTCATCAGAAGACTGCACACCTGCTAGTGCTTGTGGTGGTGAAGTATAGTGGAGTGGAGGCCAGCCCAACCCTTGTGGTTCTGGGGCCATGTGTGAGATAGCTAGACTCTCTTTGTCAGGTTTCCTCTCAGGGGCCTAATGCCTGCTGGGTGAATACCAGTTAGTTGTCTTTGAGGTATTTGGTCAAAAATGAAGACGGCACATGATTACTTTTTAGAATTAAAAATAATATTTAAATTAAGTTTTGTTGTGCTCAGTTATGTTATTTTGGGATAATTGAATTATACTGTCTTATACTAGTACTGTTGAATGTACTAGGGCACGTAATTTGATCTCGGACGAGCATTTTGAATATTGACACTGTAGGCCAGATGACTCCATTGCTTGGAGCGAGCAGCACAGGTCAGATACTATCGACGGGAACATTAACGTTGAAGCAAGTAAAACAAAATTACACCTTCTGCGAAATGACTACCATGAAGCAGATCTTTAGTATTTCTGAGTCCAGTGTTGGTCCCCCGTTGTCTTCTCCTTCTCTCTCACACTCTTAACACCTGTCAACCAAAGACTAATGGTGGGACCGATGACGAAATAGGACATGGGGAGAGTTCCAGGAAGAGAGCGCATGTGTTTTAGGTTGTTTGGTTATCATTTGTTTAAGGTGGCGTCACCGGCAGCTTGTTGTTGTTCTATTCTTTACCTGTCGCTCTCCGCTCTGCCTCTCTCTAATGCCTCCACGTCAGAGAGCTGTAGCCTCATGCGTCACATTGTTACCTGTGAAATACTGTTCGATCTACACACTTTTTACTATTCTTTTTATCCTCCCCTTTTAAATTATTTAATGCATTGTGAAGTTATGGACTATATACTATGGACTGTTTCACAACTGTTGCACATGAAAATTATAACATGGTACTCCTCGCAATGGCAATTCATAAAAAATATATTTAATTTGTAGATGTTTTGTGAATGATAGAAGTGCACTTTGCACACATCTCAAAGTTGTAGTTTTTGTGAATGGGGAAGCTGATTGTGTGAATCAGCTTCTGTGAGAATGAGCCTGAGTCACTCGTTCTAGTGTAGGAGTGCATTAGTTAGTCATTGATAATTGTTTCCGTTCAACTCCATACCCTTCTTTCCCGTTTAGTTCTCTCTGACACTATATGGAGTACATTAGCGGGGGTTTAGCATGGACAAGACCCCGGGAACAGGTGAACCTATAGAAGGTTCTCCCTGGTTCCCCTCAAAATGTACTTGAGCCCAGAACTAGAGATGTCAGTGAAAACCTCTGCACACAGATCAGAACATGTGTCTCTGGTGGGACCCAAAGCCGTTCCCTATCGCTTTAAAGTACAAAATACTGCTTTGTTTTTGGAATTTCCTCTCTATTTTGGTAAGCGTAATAACCAGTTCCCCAGAGCCCTTATCCCATCATCCTAATTGGAGAAGGTGCGGGCATTATTTCCCACAGAGAAGGTAATTACATCCAAGCATCACGAGGCCCACATTTACCCCCAGGTGACCTGCCTGCAGGCTATGGAGGCCGATGGAGGGTGCGTCTGGCACCGCCCTGTACGGCTTCACATATTGTTGGTGCTGGGGAAGCAAAGCCTAGCATTGTGTATCAGTCATGGAGGACAATTCATATAAATAGAGGTTTAATACAAATCAAGATGGAGGGGTGTTTAGCAGTGTTCGATTTTGTGATTTAGTTTTATGGTGCTGAAAATAAAAACGTCTGCATGTATTTCTGCTGAACTATCCTTCTGGGAGTTTTTCTTTAACAATATGACAGAGTTTGTATCCTTTATGGCAGTGGATCAATCAATCATCTGCTGTTTTATTTAGCTCCGCCCACGTGGGACGGCTGCCACACAGACCCCACAGACCCATGCACTGATACCACATCGGAGAACCTGATAGGACGACAGGTTCTGGTCCGGCCTTTTGCTTGGTGTCTCATGAGAGAGGCTGTAGCTGCCAGAGCAGCTCAGCAGTCCGCTGTAGTACTGGCTCTCAGTATATAACTGTAGCTCACCCTGACCCCACACACTCACACAGTAAGACAACTAATGTGACCCCCCCCTCCCAGACTCCCACCCCCAGAACACCCTTGGTGACCTGAGTTGTAGTAATCCAGTCATATGAGCTGGGTTTGAAGTCTGCCGTTTGCTGTTTTGTGTTTTTCTATAAATTACACAAAGGTTGTATTGTTGTCTCAGCTGTGACGCTTCTGAATGTTTTTTCTTTATTCCTGAAAACACTGAAATACAATTGCATGGCATTGGATTTATTTGAACAAAATTAACATTTTGAAGCACAACCAGGGTTTGGCAGTTGTAAAGGGATCAGTATTGTCTTTGTAAAGTGTAGGCAAGTATGTCTATGTTTACTTTGAGGGATTTTGTAGCAGTTGGCAGAGTGTTCTTGCGAATCACCTGTACACCAGGGAGTGGCAGCAGAACCGTGTGTGTGTGTGTGTGTGTGTGTGTGTGTGTGTGTGTGTGTGTGTGTGTGTGTGTGTGTGTGTGTGTGTGTGTGTGTGTGTGTGTGTGTGTGTGTGTGTGTGTGTGTGTGTGTGTGTGTGTGAGAGATAACTTTGACTTCGCAAAACCTTTATTGCTAAATTCATACCCACCCACACACACATACATACATACCCACACACAGAAAATCCCTCTACGTACACAAAGTGTGCTACCAGGCATCTCTTATCGTCTGGCGTCCTGCCCCAGGGACAGTTTTATTAATTTGGAATAGTCTTGCTTTTGGTGCCAAACATGATCAGGCTTGCCTGTTAAAATCATCCCTTAATTACCAGCAAAATGAATTGCCAGTTGGGCTTTTCCTACAACACACGCGTCCAAACTCTAATCCACTCCAGATGGAAACCGCAGGGCCCTAAATGGATGTACAAACCTTGGAAGAGGTTGTTGTGGTCCAACCGGCGACTACGGGGATTCAGTTGACGTTAGGCTTTTGAATTGAGCGCACATTGTATGATTCAGGGGAAACATTACGCTTGGACGACACTGAGCACAGTCAATGTCTTTACCAGACTCCATCCAGACTGCTCATCACCACACTGGAGGGAAACCTTTTGATGCTTTCCAGAAACAACTTGTGGGGTTGTATTTAAGAGGAGGGGAATAGAAAGGGTGACCTCCTCAAAGTTGGCAGACGCATGTGTGTTCACTTGATGTTTTGAGGGTTTTTAAGGTCTGTGGTGGAAAGGGAGCAGAGTCTTGAGGCATGGCACATCTTCTGGTTGGTCTTGGCTGCGTTCTTGACACCAGAGGCTCTTGCATCATAATTCTTACATGTAGAAATGGAGCTGAACATGCCACCGCATGCCCTGAAAGCACTGCTAATGACACCTGTGTCACAAGCAGAGTGATCATGCTCTTGTTAATATTCAAATATTCACCCGACCTGGTGCTCAATCAACAGCACTGCAAGAAGGTACACTCGTCCAGGCCTTCTCCCGTTACAATCAGTGGGCTAACAATGTACGTTGTGTTACTAAGTGACTTGTTTTAAAAGTTGTTAATCATGGGTTCACTGTGAGGAGTTAACTTTTTCATAGATTTTTACCATCGTAGCGTCATGTCGCTAATTGCTGCAAGCGCTTGATTGTTGATTCAGATCCAATGACAAAGCAAACGGTTTGCTCTAAAAACCCAAAGGCCTTGTGGCCACCTTGTTTTGTTTTTTGTTATTCTGGGCTTACGGGCAGACTAGCTAAACTGCTCAGCCCCTGAAAGCTTATCTTTAAGCTTGTATAAGCGTCTGGAGCCAGTTTGTTTGGAGGTTAATGGGTATTATTTGGTTCACGGCCTGATCGCCTTGGCCCTGAAAGTCAAGACCGTTTTAGTGTCTGTAACTCATTTTAAATCAGAAGTGAGTCTGAATGAATCCAAACACATCCAATAAATGTTCTGCTGATTTGGCACACCAATTTCATCTCCACACTCATGTGTATATCACTCACCTAAAACATTATAAAATGCTTTAAAAAACACACACACACACACACACACACACACACACACACACACACACACACACACACACACACACACACACATGGACACACAAGAGACAGACACAGACATTTGTATCAAGTGCAGCAGCCAGATGTGGGGGAATGATAAGCGTTTGGCGGTCTCTATCAGCTTGCCACCAGCAGGGCGTGGTCACCACATGACCTACCAACAGGGCAAAAACAACACAGAACCAAACAGTGTTATTGGCGGGCAAAACGATAACCACTTTGGTGTGGTTCAATAACCAAATCCACTTTGGTGTGGTTCAGGTAGGATAAGGATGTGGGCCAAAGCAAAACTGAATAACGTTACCACTTAAAGAGTCTGCATGTAGCTGCACCTGTGCTGACATCCGTACCTGCTAGCATAGCACCAGCATCGCTCCTAGCACCTCACCAGCACCAAGTCACTGTCTTCCAGAGTCCTCCCCCACCCACCCTCACCTCCTGGTGGTGCAGCAGTGCACGTGTGCCCCCTATAGCTTGGAGATTCACCACCAGATCTGATCGTCTGGTTGTCGCCTCGTTGTTTATATCCAGAAGCTTTGTGTATGATAATAGAAGTAGCCTGATGGAGTGTTGGTTCATGACCTTTTAAGGCTGTATAGAGAATGCCGTGCTGCTCAACCATGGCAGAACGTTGGCACACAATTCCCTCTGAGACACCGGGTTTAGCCCCAGTTCGGTGCGTGAAATAAAACATTCAAATAAAATAAATGACAACGTGCTTCTATGTTGATAAAACCAGGAACAACCACGAATCGTACACTTTATGCTTAGTGGCCATTGAAGAACTAACATTTAGTTATTTGATTGTAACTCCCGACTCTGCCTTCTCCCTGTGGCAGGGTGTGTTAAAAGTATCATGCGCTGAAACTACTGCACCCACATGTGGCTGATAGGAACATGATTTGTTAACACTTAATGGGCCGCTACCTTCCCTCTCTCTTTCCCTCCGACCGAACTATAATCAAAGACGACGGATCACGGAATATGCAATTAGTGTGTGTGTGTGTGTGTGTGTGTGTGTGCGTGTGTGCGTGTGTGCGTGCGTGCGTGCGTGCGTGCGTGCGGTTAGGGGGTAGATGTGGTGAAAGGCAGATCTAAAGGAATAGGAGGAGGAGAAGCAGTGGAAAGAGAGGGGATGGAGGCTGTGGTTAAAAAGTCTTAGCTTCTCTTTACCTTATACTGTGGAACCTTTGGGGTACACACTGTTCTACATGTTTTTCAACCAATCAAAGTATTAAAAGAAGGTTAGTTCAATGGTCAAGACACCTGATCAGTGAATGTTAACCAGTAGGATTTAAAATGAACTTAAAGGTTTGAATTGGGACCCAGGTGAGTACTAGTTTAGGCTGGCTGTATATGATGCTGTCGCGGTTCAGGGTTAGAAAAACTGGTAATAGCCTAAAACGGATGCATTTGTAAGATGTTGCAGATGAGTCAGCACATAACATACTGCTGGAGAGCCAACAAAGGATACCCCTCCAAAGCTGATTTGACCAGGCCTGTAAGGCGCTGAGCTGTATACGAGGCGTGGCTCATGCGTCTTCCTGTTTACTTCCTGTTGCCCCTGGACTCGACAGGCCCTGGTTCCTGGAGACAGAGGGGCAGCGTTGGAGACTAAGTGTTCTTCACAGCTTGACAAGCAGGATGTCTTCCGTTGTCTCCATCTTGTGTGTATGTGTGTGTGTGTGTACAAAAGTGGGCTAGACATTCACATTTAGACAATTTTTATTGGGTCTACTACAGTTTAACATTCAAGACAGCTAGCATCTTGTGACCATCCTGCTGGCTGTGAGGCACAACCTGGACATAGCCTGGGGGATGTTTATTTGGCCTGGTTGATTTTTATATATTCTTGGAGCAATGCAGAGTGCAGCCATGTTGTGGTTGTTGGGGTGGGTCAGGGTCATCTTAGCACTTCTTGAGGTGAAACCTTTCTCTCACACTGCTAGGTGGCATGCGTTTGTTTGATTATATGGGTTTGTACATAGGTAGGTCGTTTTTTTTTAGTGTGTGTGTGTGTGTGTGTGTGTGTGTGTGTGTGTGTGTGTGTGTGTGTGCTTTGTTAGTCAGTTGGTTGAGTGGTACATTAAGAGGCTGATTGATCAGGAGGGCCCCCCCTTGTTAACCCCGTGTACTGCCAGGGGCCCCAGCTCCCTCTTTTCCCCCACTAATGTACATCCCTTTCCTTCTTTATCTCTTCTCTATTTGCTTATTTGTCAAGCAATCTGTCTTCATTCCCTGTCTTTTGGTTAAATTCTTGTTTGTCATGGCAAACCTAGCCCTGTCAACTTGTCTGTCGTCTTCTGCAAAGCCTGATTTACGTTTGTTTACACTTTGTCTGTCGGCATCTCGCAAGCTAGCCTACATAGTCGAGGTCCTTTCCCACTGCCTGATAGCCTTCGTGCATTCGGTGACAAACAAACTTTAATCTGTCTCACATGGGTTGAGAAACAATGAATTAATATAATTGAATTGACCTTTGAAACAATTTACCATAAAAGTTGAGGCGCGCTCTCACTCCTTCTCCCCATTATCGGATACACTTTGTCGGTTCTTTGTCTTGTGTTTCTTGTGCAGTCTTGTCTTATCCTCCCATGTCCAGTCTTGTCCTGTCTAGTGTGTTCAGCCAACTCTATTCTTCAAATTGGGGTCATACCTCTTTCTTGAAGTCCTCTTATCTTTTTTCCAGTTGCGCTTGGTGAAGGTCTTTGTTCCTCTATCTTCCTCCATCTTCCCACGTCAACACCTTGCCCCTGTCCTTCCTGCTTAAGTGTTTCTCTTCTCCCTTATCCCCCCTTTTTTTCTCACAATCTGTCCCTTCCTCTTCTGTTCGGTCTTTCTCTCTCTTGCTCGGCCCCTTTCTCTCCCTCTCTCCCCTTTGAGCTTGTTAAAAAGGAATTACTGTGCTGTACTGGTCCCAGGGTGATGAGTGTGGGTCTTGACGTACACCTGACTCCCCTAACGAACCTGCCCCACTGGCCCAGCGGGTGGTTACCACTGCCTCTGATCCCCCGCCGCGTCTGTCCCACCAACCTTGTCCCACTAGAGGGGACCGGATACCGGCTTAAAAAGCACACATGAACAGACACACGCACAAGCGTACGTGCATACACACAAGCATGCGTGTGCACACACAGGGGTATCTGTTTATTTGGGGTCTTCCAAAATGTGATGTATATGGTTGTAAATATTTTAGATCGGGAGATTTTGTGTGTTAATTTGAAAGAGTGAACAGAAGTGATACAAAACCACTGTCTCTTCTCTCGGCCCCATCATTTACCATCTCTCTCTCTCTCTCTCTCTCTCTCTCTCTCTCTCTCTCGCTCTCTCTCTCTCTCTCTCTCTCTCTCTCTCTCTCTCTCTCTCTCTCTCTCTCTCTCTCTCTCTCTCTCTCTCTCTCTCTCTCTCTCTCTCTCTCTCTCTCTCTCTCTCTCTCTCTCTCTCTCTCTCTCTCTCCCCTCCTCCTCTCTACTTCTTTCATCCTGTGATGCAAGCGACCAACCACCCGTTGTGGTGGTCAGAGAACAAACACGATAGCCGCCGCAGTGAGAGTTTATGTTCAGTTCACCCTGCGGAGAACCGACCATAAACTCTCCCTGTCACATCGCTGACGAACCACATGCATACAAGCAGGTCCATGCTTGTCATGCTTATCCGTCCCGGTGAGGGGGACAAAGTTCACGCCAAGTATACGTAGCGTGCACACGTGCGCCTCTGGAGTCAACAAAGGACCTGCTTGCTGGTTCAACACGAACACAAGCATGATCGCAATCGCTCACACAAACAGCAATCGCTCACACAGAATCTGCACAGCGTTGTCCTACTCAAACAGGCCAAGGAACCAGACACGCACACACGCACGCGCACACGCATGCACGCGCACACACATGCACGCGCACACACACGCACGCGCACACACGCACGCACGTGCACACGCATGCACGCGGACACACGCACACACAGGCTTCTGTGTTTGTGAGGGCATAGGGAAACGGTCCCATCAGTTAGAGGACTTTTCCCTCGGTCTTTCTTCATGCAGTGCTACCCGAGACCTTTTAACAAGCTGCACTCGGGACAGTTTAACCATCACACCCATTATCAGGCCTCTTCAAACCAAAAGCACTCCACTGATAAGAGCCCCCTGTTTTCACTGGTTCCTGTGATAAAAGTGTCACTCCATCAGGTTTCTTGTCCTTACCTTTTTTTAGTACTGAAAGTACTGAAAGTACTGAAAACCAATAATGCTGAAAAAAAAAAAAACATTAAAAACAAACACGCAACGCCGACGTGTTTGCTGTGCTGGAATAGGAGTGCTGTACTGGGCTGCGCTGTGTGCCAGGCCTGTCTGTGAGATGGTTACTGGTCTCAATGTAAATGTTGACGTCATGGGCCGCCGGGACCCCACCATTTCTCAGGCATTGTAGCGGACGCCCCTGACAGCCCGATAATTACAGCTTTTTTAGAAGAAGGTCGGGTCAAGTGGTCCACTAAAAAGGTCCATGAACGGCCTCTGTGTGTGCGGTGAGGGGATGGGGATGGGGGGAGTGTGGTTGTAATAGAGAGGTTGCCATGGGGACCAGAACAGCTGGGGTTAAAATTGAGGGTTTGGTTGCCATGGTTATGGTTGGTCGGTTGGCCTGTATTTGTGTACACTCTTTACGTCGGAAGACCTCGGGTCCTTTATTCTCCCACGTTGTTTTGTGTGCTTCTTGGGGCTTGTCCCTTCCCATCCGCTGACCTCATCACTAGAGGGGTTTTGTCTTTTTCTCACTTTCTCTCACGACCTTATAGATATCGCTCTCTTTGTGCCAAACTTCTCTCTCTCTCTGTCCTGCACAGACAAAAGTAGGGAAAAATACACAGCTCTGGTGTGTGTGTGTGTGTGTCTGTGAGTGAGCACATGTCTTTTTTTGTTTTTATCTTACTCGTGCAAAGTGTTCTTTAAATGTGGACCTTTAACCAAGGCCTGAAAACATCTCACCTTCTCTAACCTTCTAGTTCATTTCCTTTTTCATTTGTCCTCTCCTTTTAATCACGCATTTGTTTTGACCCCCTTCTCTCATTTGTACTCTCTGTCTGTCTCTCTCTCTCTCTCTGTCTCTCTGTGTGTGTGTGTGGGTGTGTCTCTTGCGGTCTCCCTTGTCCTCTCTTCGTTCTTTGTCTTTCTCGCTCTGTCTCCCTCCCTCTCTCTCTGTGATTAACCTACAATTATCAAAGGCCGTAAAATCCTAAGAACTTTGTCTCAAAGCTCCACTTTGTTTCCCTCCTGAGAAGATCATAAATCTCCTCTTCACCCCCCCACCCAAGCCCTCCTCCGCCCGTCTCCCACCGCCCATCCCAGTTAGCGGGTCCACCCAGCGTTCTGAGCTGCTTTCACCATCAACAACACTGCTTCTACCACAATATTTACTCTTCGTCTGCAATTTGTGTGTGTGTGTGTGTGTGTGTGTGTGTGTGTGTGTGTGTGTGTGTGTGTGTGTGTGTGTGTGTGTGTGTGTGTGTGTGTGTGTGTGTGTGTGTGTGTGTGTGTGTGTGTGTGTGTGTGTGTGGGTTTAGGCAAATTTTGGAGATCACCAGGTTGACTCAGTAAGGCACACACAGACACACCTTTGCCCTACGGAGAGATGTGTGACCGGCCAGTTAAAGCTCCATTAGTTTCCCCTGTGCTTGTATAGACGAGGGATGGATGGACATGAGGAAACCAGCAGGTCATAGATCAAATCAACTTTGGTCTAAACCAAAGCAACTCCCAGTGAATCTGTGGTCCACTTGAATGGTCCTGCATTTACATGCAGGGACTCGGCCCAAATCTTTTGAATGATTTAATTTAAATCTCGCCCATTATATCCCCTATTTGTGGCTGATATAATGAGGCATGTTTGAATCAGTCTTTGTTGTGTGCTGCTCTATTAAAAATAGATCTCTTAACTAGTGCAGACCAGGAGGGTGACCGAGAGGCTGCTGGTAATCACTGACTGTTTCCTGTAAATACAGGCGTGCGTGTGTGCGTGTATGTTTGTGTTTTGTGTGTGAGGGAATGCATATGTCTGTATGTGCGCACGGGCTTGTTGTATAAGCTTGTATCCTGTCCTATTTAGATGCTAATGTCCCTATGATCTTGGAGCAGAGAATGTCATAAACCGTTTATCGTTTGTCGATGAAATACGCCCTCTAGGCATGTGACGGGCCTCCTATATGTGTCTATTTGAATCCACACGTACCACAAACCCAAAAAATTAACCATACTCACAGTTTTACCTCAACAGTGAAGAGAGAAAGGAAACCTTGTGATGTGAGAGGAAGTGACACGTGGCCTACCAGAATCAGATCTGGGTTGCTACAAGGCCTGCTGTGTGGTTGGCACCCTGAGGGTACACGTGCCATGAGGTTCTGCAGATGTCTTCATCTATGTCCCGGTTTGTCTCTTTCTGTTACTTGCCAAAGCCACGGCCGGGAATATTGCTCCCAACTCTGAGGTGAACTCTGTTCAACTTCTTCTTTATAAATAGCTCACCCTCATCGCACTTATAATCCCCCCCCCCCTTGTGTTGTTTAGGTTTGTGCGTAATTTGTTGTGATTTGTGTGTGTGCCGGGTTATTAGGGTTAGGCCACCTGGAGGACATGACACTTCCCTTCCCTCTCCTCTCATCTTTCTCTCCTCACCTTTAATCTCCGATGGCACCCCAGGGTCAATCTGTCTTCTCTCTCTCTAACTCTTATCTCTGTCTCTCTCATTCTCAATCTCTCTCTCTCACACACACACTCTCTAATTAATCTTGACTATGCTCCTGCCCTGCCGTCTCGGTCCAAGCGGTGTAGTGATCCGTTCAATGATCCCCGTCAAAACAAAGCTCACTTAAAATCTGTCATCACTAATGCCGGTTAGCCTAGCCCTTTTGTCCATTAGCCTTCATGAGCTCAACCTCCAAGCTAATACACGTGTGTACACAGACAACCCTACGGTCACTTAAGATTTGTGCTGTAGCTAGATAATACAGTGGCACAGCCTTGACAGGCCACTTGATATACCACTGCAGGTTTAGCAAAGAGAAATGCAGCCTGCCTTTCCATTTAGCTTCAATTACTTGTTTTATTTTAAGATATATATATATATGCTAGGCTGTCAAACGCATCACCTGTAGGCTAACGTTTTAGTATCAATGATGGTAAAATGAATGTGTCTTAGTTGTTGAAAACATACATTTAGCGGTTGATCGGTTGGTCAGTTAAGATTTTATGTTCTTCCTGAATTTCTATTAGCTCCATCCCCCTGCTTGCAAACACCAGTTAACATCTGACATTTCAGCCTAAACCTCAAGTATTGGGTTTTGTCCCCCCAGGAATACGGTCTTGTTGGCAAGAGAATCCAGTGGCTACTCCAAGGCTGCCCCCTAACAGTAGCATGCAGTACTGCAGGGGGACAGCCCGTCCTATAGGGATAAAGCATGTTGTTGTAGAGGAGAGCATCATTTTCAACCTGCTCCATATCTTAGGGTTCCGAGACTCGGATGACCTGTCTGGACCTGCTTTGATTTTAGAAATTGATAAGTTTCCGATTACAACATAGCTGCAACCACTTTTGTAACGTGAAATGTTCAGAGAATTACACTTAAACCTTTTTCCTCTATTCACGTTCCTTAGCGACAGAGTTTCGCTCTACTCCGCACTGTGTGTGCGTGTGCGTGTGCACGTGTGTGTGTGTGTGTGTGTGTGTGTGTGTGTGTGTGTGTGTGTGTGTGTGTGCGTGTGCGTGCGTGTCCCGCTGGGCCCATTATACTCAGGGTTTTATATCCAGGATGGCGGGTCGGGCCCCCGGCAGCCGGCCCAGCATCCAAACAGGAAGTGCTTTCGCTTTGCTTGTCCAATGGCAGGGGGTCGGGGGTCAGGCGGCTGCTAGGGGAAACTGTGGGGGCTGCCAGCAAACATTGACGATGTGTCACGGCCGAGCCACATGCAGCTGTGTGACAGCGGGAAGTGCTCGGAAAAGCGGCAGTGTGTCGGGAGGCGAGGCGTTACGTCATAAAGCTGTCCCTGTCCTTCGCTTTAGACTGGCCTCCATTCACGACTCGTGTGTTTCACACAACCGCACGAAACATCATTCGATTTCACACCCTCGTCTCACAAGAGCCAGGGTGTGAGGTAATGGGGCTTTAGGATTGTTGAAGGTTTCTTATTGTGTCAAATGAACTGAAAGGTTTGTTCCTAAGCAGTGTCATGCCTGTGGGTTTCAAGCGTTATCACTGAGGGAATGTAGATTAGTCTTTACTTGGGAATGAAGAAATTCATTGAGAACGTGTGAATTTAAAAGGTTGAACGTATGATATGGGGGCTGAGTGTGTGTGTGTGTGTGTGTGTGTGTGTGTGTGTGTGTGTGTGTGTGTGTGTGTGTGTGTGTGTGTGTGTGTGTGTGTGTGTGTGTGTGTGTGTGTGTGTGTGTGTGTGTGTGTGTGGTGTGTGTGTGTGTGACCTTGCTGCTGTTCTTGCTGTCCGTGCCAAGGATGCTGACTAGATGAATTGAGATTTGCTGGTGGAGGGTGTGGCTGAGAATCTCTCTCTATCTACTTTCTCTTCTTTCTCAGGAGAAGGAGGCTGTGCATATGGAGTAGGAGGATGTTCACCTTGTAACATGTATATGATGTGGTTTGAATGAATCGCCTTGGCAAGTGGTTTATTTAGTCTTCGTTTAGTTCAAAGAATATCCTGGGACAGGACACACTGGGAGCACCAATGTGTGTGCGCTGGCAGTGTGAGATTTCTCTCTGTGATAGCCGAATGAAAGCGGCCATTCACGTCCCAGTACAAAAGGCCACCAGGCGTCACAATAACACTGTGGTCAGTATCTTGGCTGTACTTTCTTGCTCGATCTCACCCTCTCCCTGCCTATTTCGCTCTATTTCTCCTTCCAGCACACTCTCTGACCCAGTGCTCTCTGTCTCTCTCTCACTTTCACTTGCTCTCATTTTCATTTTGTCGTTTTTATTCAGAATCTGCCATCCCATCATCTTCGGTCTTCACTCTTGCTCTCTGCTTCTGTCTCGGCTCCTGCTCAGACGCGTCCAAGGTGGATCCACCCTGTGTGTGTGTGTGTGTGTGTGTGTGTGTGTGTGTGTGTGTGTGTGTGTGTGTGTGTGTGTGTGTGTGTGTGTGTGTGTGTGTGTGTGTGTGTGTGTGTGTGTGTGTGTGTGTGTCCTTGTGCTTGACTGATGAAGCATCATACAGGAAATACTGAATGTTTATTTGACCTCTAACCTCGTCAACACACATGCAATCACATACAAACACATCTAGAGGCACATTGACGCATAAAGACATACACCCTCCTACCTTGACAATATAATGCTGTATATATAGCTGACGAATACCCATTGTTCATGGTCATCAGGAATTAATGTCTTTGTAATTGTTCATGGTCCATTGGTAAAGGTCAGATTCAGCCTGCTTGTTGAGGAAGGGACTCCCCCATGTAACTGTAGATACACCGGATGTGAAAGGTAGTGGAGTTGGGTGGAGTGTGCACAGCTGTGCCATAGAACATTCAATATTCATATTTATAGATCCATCTATATATATTATGTTTCTAGAGCCTTCTTGGGACATCTGATACAGCACCCACAAATAAATGAAATAGTTGCAATAGTTTTCCCCCATAAGAGCTCAGTTACAAAATGTGATAAAGTGCTTAAATGGTACACTCGATCGGTATGAAGATATGAGATAAGAATGTAGGTATTTGGGTGCGGGTGTGTGCCACAGTCTGTTTTAAAGTGTAGCCTCAGTGTCTGTGTCACACACTCTAATGTTTTGGTCTCTCCTGCCCCACAGTGGCAGCTTAACATCACTTCCTACTGCAGTCAGGGTCTCTCTTTCTCTCTCTCTCTTCCTCTCTTGCCTTGAGGCTTTTTCACACACTTGGTGAAATAATGATATTATTAATAATTTATGTGTGGCAGCAGGGGAAATTATTTTGAGTAATAAGTTTCTGTCCTTTTTTACTTTATATGTTTCTTTAACTGCTGAGTCAGATTTGTTTGCTTCAGCCGAGGATGGTTTTCTTAGAGTTTTTGACTTTGGTTATGACCACCTGGATATTGCAGAAATATGATTTGGATTTGTTTTTACTTGACTATTAGAAATTTTAAAAAGAGGGCCAAGAGTGGATATTCAGTTTAATATTATTCTATGTTATTGTGACTCATATTCCCCTTATATATACATGCTGTTGTTCTCCTCTTCTCCTTCCCTTGATTACTTATTGGTTTTATAAGGCTGTATTTTTTGCTTTAGCCTTGATATTGCTAGTTGTTTGCTTTTGTGAATAAGCTATGTGGGTGGTTTTAACAACAGCAAATGTTTGATTGTCGTCAACGTCATACTTTATAGTTCACATACAGCATGTGGCATCTTGCCGCCTTGGAAACCACCAGCTTGCCTTTCTGGCCATTATAAAACAGCAAATGGAAAACATGGCCCCCAGAATTGGGGGTTTTCATGTGGTGGACCAAAGTTGTCATTAATGATTACGTAGGGGTCTATCTATGACTCTACCTCATTCTTAAGCACATCGTTTCTTTTAATTCATCAAATTCACTGGTTTATTGGTTTCGCTCATTGATCTATTTTCCATTGCACGTACCAGTTCGAAGGCTTTGTTTTGTGTAGAGGTTGCTAGGATGAAAATATCAGTGGCATTTCCCAGCAAAACACACACACACACACACACACACACACACACACACACATTGTGTGATGTGTCGGTAACTCTAGGACCCCTGTCTCCCAGCAGGCAAACTGAATCATACTGACTCACTTAGTGATGTTCCACACACACAACCTCACACTGGTTAAGGTCTTATACATGCTGTCGCAGTCAGCAGACGTCCATTCAAAGATAGCCGTTAATAAAAATAACCCTTGTGTCTTCCCTCAGAAGAAAATGGTGCGACACACACACGCACAAGCACACCGGGGTCTGTTGACTGCTGCCCCGGTGATTTACTGGTCTTAGCGGTGCTCCACGCAAAGGTCTGGCCGCCGGCTTGTATCAGTGGAATGGAATTCAGTGTACGAGTGTCATCGAAAGGCAGAGAGATTCAGACCTACAGCCAAGTTACAGAGAGAGAGAGGGAGAGAGAGGCAGGCTGTGAAGGAAAAAGGGGTTGCCTCGAAAGAGAGAGAGAGAGAGAGAGAGAGAGGCTCTCTGAAGTTCTCAGCCTAAACAGAGTAACGCTAACTGTACATGTTTCAGAGACGAGGGAGAGTGCAGGTTTTAGACAATCGAAAATGGCAGTTAGGAAGTAGGACGTATGGGAAAATACATATTTGCCTTTTTAGAAAGAGAAGTGAAAGAAAGAAGTTGTCTTTTTCGTAGAAGTTTTTTTTTTTAAACAAACTGATGATGGCAGTAATTGCCTTTTTCTTTCTTTCTCTGTCTTGGACATAAGCAACATCTGTCCTAGCTGTTCGATCTTGCAGTACATTTCTTCCTGGTTCGTGTGGGATTTACGGGTATCTTTGCTCAGCGTTTGGTCAGCAAGGAACGATGGATATCTTCATGGACCCAGCGGTGATGACATCGTTCCTTGTGGTCGGTGCGCACGTCATCACGGCGGCCGGTGTCTGGTTGTACCGCAGACACCGCAGACGGTCGCAGAGTCACCGACCAGGTAAACGTAGGCAGTCTGGACCTACTACCTGTCGAAGGTAGTAGGTGTCGTCCTTTTATACATTTCCCTGAGAGCGAGAGAGATACGGGTGGTGATTGACACCAATGACAACCTATTACCTTCCTAGTTCCCTTTTTATGTATATTTTTCCCCTCCCCATCGTTTAAGTGCCCCCCCCCTGATTTCTGTCGGCGTATCACCCTCTCTTTTTCATTATTTTGGAATGTGATGATGTGGTCCTTTTCAGTTAGCTGTGAGGTGGCACTTCACATGTTGCTAATGCAACTAGCCTGGTTACTTGGCAGCCGCAGGCTTTCTATTTTTGTTTACCATTACCGGAGAGATGTTTTTTATATGGCTATTCACTGCTCACTAAAAAGGCGCTTGTGTATGATGGCATCCCGAGTACTTCTGTGAGTCAGTGAGAAAGAATTGTCCTTATTTGGCATTCCCCAAAAAGGAGACAATTGTTTCACGCACTATTATGTCTGTTGTGTGTCTGTTTTTCTTTCTGCTGTAGGAACAAGCTTTGACTGGTTGGTTTTTCTTTTTTTGTAAACAATTTTGTGTTGGTTTAGTAAACAGATGTAATCTGTGTTGTGTCAGTAAGCTGCTTAATGCAGCCCTGTGTCTCAGTATTTACAGCTCCAATGTAAACACTGTGTTGTGCATTTGTACCGTTGTACAAATCTCATCCTATGTACAGTGTGTCAAATTATACTTTCCATTAATCTCATAGAGATAGGATAATTGTTTTAGCCAAATCATTGTAAAGCATTGTATTCATCATCTATTGATGAATACATCATTATTTTATTCATATAAATTTGTAAAACACTTAAGGTTTGTATGAAAACATTGGGCTCGGCTGAATATACCATTTGTGGGTTTAGTTTAATTGTTTTTCCAACTTTCCGTGCCATGACAGTGTTGAATTCAGAAAGAATCATCATATTGTCACGGTTTGTCTAACTAACTTGATTATGATGAGAACAGAGTGTGTGTGTTTGTGTATCTCGTGTGGGGGCGGTATCTTCATTGTGTGGGAGGAAGGGAAAGTTAATGACAGAGTGACAGTTGTGGGTATTTGCCATGGTTGTGTGTTATCTTGGCTTAAGTGAGGGATGTGTTATTAATGTGATCTTTATTTTTAGATTCTTGACAGGATGTGGGGTATGTCACAGTGATGGGCGAAGCTGGGTGGAGTCCTTCAACTGTGTGTTTGAAAATATATATGGATATTAGAGGTGTCCATGGGCGTGCATAGAACTTGTTAGTCATACTCATCCACATTGTTCATGAACTCTGCTGCACCCACAATGCACTGCACGGATCATCCCTTCCAGGCATGTTGAATGGAGTGTTACGTGTACAAGGTCATGTGACGGTGAATTATGATTAATCTCTGCTTCGAGTGATTCAATTATGCCTTTTGTGGTGTTGTTTTAGCCTGCGGTTTTCACACTTGACTCTATGTTAGCAGTGTCAGCCTGTCGCAAGAACAGTTTAACATAAATAGCGTTGTTAGATAGATCCTTAACATACGTTAGCAAAAGTGATTCATTATATTCTACAGTCACATATTCTTTCTAAAAGGTGTGTAACAATCACGAGATACATTAATATCAGAAACCAATCAAACAACCACAAAACCGGCCGACAATTCCAATTCAATTTTTTTATTTACACATAGCTATGACAAATTGAATGGACCGTAATTAAATCTGATGCTAATCTGTTGAGCGGCGAGCTAACCGAGCTAGTGATTAACATGTTGTTGGATGGTGTGGACTAACTGGAGAATGAATGAACTGCTCTGGGGCGCCCAGCACACTGTTCAGATAAATTAAATAAGACGGACCCGGAGACATGGAATGACCAGCATTGAGCGATGAATATTAATGAAACGCATGAGTCTGTCAGCTTTGTTTTTCTTTCACGTCCACTTTAACAAAGTGAAAGTGAAATAAATAGGTGGACATGATCAAAATGAGGGTTTTTTTGGGGATCCAGGGCTTGTTCCCATTGAATTACATCACATTGAATCAGAGCTGCAGACGACTAGAAGATTAGGAAAGGAGGAAAGATAGAGAGAGAGAGTGAGAGAGAGAGATAAGCACACTGCGTGGTATTAGAGGCGTTAAGCTGCATGTTATTTTTAGTTTTGATTTGTCCTGAGACAGGAAGATGGCAGAACAGGGATTGGATAGAAAAAAAACAACTAAGTGATGAGCAGGAGTAGCCGTGAACGAGGAACGAAAAAAAGCAATCTCTGTCTAAGCTTGGGACTCTGAGTCACTGTCTGGCCTGCATAGGTGTAATTGTCTGTCTATCTGTCCAGGTGTTTGTACGTGTGAAAGGGCTGTACTGTGTAAAGACATCTGTGTTCATCTCAAACACTCATACAAGCATTGAGGTCACGTAGAATGGATCGGCTTTCCACTCATCAAATTATGAACAGGTTTGACCTCTGACCTCCTGACTTCTTTCCTGGCCAGGTTTCATGACATGACTCCAGGGGGCAGTGACATCATCAGAGCATTCGTGCTAAGGAGGCGGCCTGTGTTGCTAAATGATGTCATCGCATTTGGGCTGTTTTCCTCTGGCAGCCCTGATCTTCTGTTCTGCCGTAGGGAAAGAAATGTGCTATAAATGATTAAACCTGAGCCCAGTGCAGTCGGAATGAAACCAACTATTTCGATGGACTTAAAAAGTTATACAGAGAGAGAGCCAATAAGAGAAAACAAGGTAGTGTCAGATGTGAGTGTGTGTCTCTGTGACGGTGTCTATCCAATGTGTCAAAAACACAAGGCGGTGTACCTTTCAGATGGCCCCCTTAGCTAGCTTAGCCTGTTCGCTGTTAACACATGTTACTATGGCGACAATATCCTGTCTGCCTATGGTTGTTGTGATTCTGGGAGGCCATCTGACAAAGGCTGTGTTGCAAGACACACACACACACACACACACACACACACACACACACACACACACACACACACACACACACACACACACACACACACACACACACACACACACACACACACACACACACACACACACACATTCACACATGCATGGGTCTGTTTCCACCCTTTTATTAAATCAGACATCGTCCGTAGTACAGCATCTTCATACCAGATCTGCCTCCAGCTGCTGCTTGCTCTTTCTGTCATACGCTCATGGCCATTGGACTAGAGGACACTCAAGAGCTTGGAGGAAGTCTCCCGTTCAAAAGGACCCAAGGGTGGTTATCTTTCGTTCCGAACGGAAGGAAGGAAGGAAGGAAAAAGGGCAGACTGGGAGATATCAAGGAGACGTTGCAAGGATACAGCCTGGCTTTACTCAGCTTAAAGTGTGTGTGTGTGTGTGTGTGTGTGTGTGTGTGTGTGTGTGTGTGTGGTTATTTTTTGTCTGAGTAAGGAAATATTTTTTGGTGTTATTTATTTAGAGCACTGCTGGAGCAGATGAGATCATCACAAAGGGTCGTTGGTAGAACTATTTCACATGTTTTAAGACTTCCTGGTTCTTGACCTTCCTGGATTCTTACTCAAGACCGTGTTATTCATTTAACGTTTGTTTTAATCAACTGCTGCACTTCTTTGCTCTTGGATATAATTTAAACTGAATGCCACTGTGTGTCAGAAACTTCTTGGCAGAACAAGGTCAGACACGTGTCAATTGTGAAATAACCTTTTGAATAATCACATGAAGAAACAATACCAACGGGATACCACGATAAGTGTATCTCTTTTTTGAGTGAAAACATGAAATGGATGGAGACAATTTGGATGTAAAGGAAAAAAAAAAACTGTATTCACAAAGAACTGTGAGCTCGTGTTCTGCCTCCGACGTACAAGAAGAATCCTCTAGAAAACCCAGTTTAGGACAACCATTTCGACCACAGCAAACGGATAGAGAGAGGAGTGTTGGAGTGCCACAGACTGGTGAGGCAGTGGAATAGTGCAGGAAGAGTAGAGGGAGGGAGGGAGGGACAGGGAGAGGGAGGCTGTCCTTGCTAGTTCTTAGGTGGGCGGAGCACAGACTTTGACACACACACACGTGTGAGCGATTTAGAGAGAGAGAGAGGGGAAGAGTGAGAGAGAGCGAGCAAGTAAACGTCACGGTGCGCCGTCCAAGAATTGGTTGTAATGGCTGTAACGGACTGCAGAGAGATAGACAGTGAGAGAGAGTGAGGAGGCGCAGGAGGAGTGGCTTGCTGGCTGTCAGCTGTGGAACAAGCTTAGTCTCTCTCTGCCGCTTGCATGCTGACGTTGTGTACAAACTTGAAGTTCCTGCTCCAGCTGCTCTTAGCTAGCAAGAAGAGCCGGTATGCATAGCTAGTGCCGCCGGAAGAAGAGGACGTCTTATAATTACACCTGACCTCTCGGCCGGACGCCGGAGCTCTGCTCACTGCCGCACACGGGGCACATGTGGACCTGTTGACCGCAGCGGGAAGGAGAGCAGGAGGGACCGAGAGGGGACACAACACAGGGATTAAGAGAGAGAGAGAGGAACAGCATGGTGGAGAATGTGGCCCGACTACAGGAATGAGTGTGAGCTCAATGCTCACCTGTACTCGCTCATGTGCTGTGCAGGTCAGTGTCTTGGCACGCAAACACGCGTGTGTGTTTGTTGGTGTGTATGTTTGTTTTGTCCTTGCCACAGAGGAGCTAGCGGAGCTAGCGCTGCTATTGTTTACATACGGCCGGTGTGCAACGTGCAGCAACAGAGGTGCTGTCAGCACGTGTGTGTGTGTGTGTGTGTGTGTGTGTGTGTGTGTGTGTGTGTGTGTGTGTGTGTGTGTGTGTGTGTGTGTGTGTGTGTGTGTGTGTGTGTGTGTGTGTGTGTGTGTGTGTGTGTGTGTGTGTGTGTGCGCGGGAAGTTTGAACAGTGTAGATTTGTGTACAGACCACTGACATGAAAAAGGCTGAACATGGTCTCAGTCAATCAATATGTGTGTGTGTGTGTGTGTGTGTGTGTGTGTTTGGATAGTATGCAGGGATGTGTGTGAACAATGGCTCTCTATCTCTTTCTGCCTCAATGAGAGCCATTCTCTGACTGACACACACACACACACACACACACACACACACACACACACACACACACACACACACACACACACACACACACACACACACACAGCAATACATTATTTTGATTGGCAGGAAATAACCACACGTGTTACTACAAACCATTATCTTCATACTGGTTTGAAGATAATGGTTTAGACAACAAGGCTAAAGGAGGCTACAGCTTGACGCCACTTCTGATTGAGTTGTACAAAGTCTGAACTAATTGCATGTTAAAGGTGTTTACGTGTGTGTGCACGTGCGTGCTTCAGACTATAAATGGTGGCAAGCAGGTCAGGTTTGTATAGAAAAGCATGTTGTAGTGGTGACACTATTGCGCAAGAGATTGTTGAAATCTATCTGCCTGGGGCCCTGCCCTAGTAAGTGTCTTTCATCATGTGTGCCTGTGTGTTTCACTTTGTGTGTGTGTGTGTAGGTGTGTGTGTGTGCGCATACGCTACTGAGGCTTACCTTTAACTAATTTAGGGATTTGACCTAAATCCCAACCTGCATTTCCTAATTGGATATCCCCTCTACTGTTGAAGCTTGCCTCTATTAAAGCTAAAGTTAGCATGTTGCTATTGCTGTTATAACATGTGGGAGAGCCTTAAAGTGTGTGTTGAGAGATTGTGTGTGTGTGTGTGTGTGTGTGTGTGTGTGTGTGTGTGTGTGTGTGTGTGTGTGTGTGTGTGTGTGTGAGAGAGAAAGGCTTTGGGGTACAAGCAGTTTTAAAGAGGAGGAAGGAAGTCAATGATAGCTTATTGCCACATGGTTTCTTGCGGTTACACCGTCACCATGGTAACTGTCTAAACAACAAGCAGGAAGGGGAAGTACCTGACACCCGATGCCTTCTGATTGGCTGAAAATTGTATTCATAGAAGGGAGGGAAAAATCTCAGTGTGTAGAGAATGGCGCCGAAATCATGACACACAATCTAATAATATATACTTAGTAATAGTTAATATCTTTACTACATAACATCTCTGTGTATTGAAGGAATATCATATATATATATACAGCTGGTATATTTTGAATAATTATGTAATTTATAGAGAACATTATAGTTCTCTACCATCAAAACTAAGGACATTCCCATATGCGTGAATGTAATACATGTGTGATATTTTAAGAGAAATGTTCATGTAATGAAATGTCAGTTATTTGTGTTCTCTATCTTTTATTGCCCTTTTATTTTTTAATCTTTTTTGCTGGATGTAAGAGGCATAAAACCACACATGACATCACTCTCCTGTGCTTCAAGACCGTTGGTTTGTGATACGAAAGAGAGGAAAGAACGTGGAGAGGGGGTCTGTGTTTACTCTGTCAGACTGATATGAGAGAGAGACATAGATGGATAGAGGCGAGAGAGAGAGAGAGAGAGAGAGAGAGAGAGAGAGAGAGAGAGAGAGAGAGAGAGAGAGAGAGAGAGAGAGAGAAGAGAGAGAGAGAGAGAGAGAGAGAGAGAGAGAGAGAGAGAGAGAGAGAGAGAGAGAGAGAGAGAGAGAGAGAGAGAGTGTAAGTGCAGAGGAGGCAGATGTAACATGGTCGTGGCCCAGCATGGGGCTCTATTCTGGGCCTGACGGCTTCACTCCTCTGGCCTGTGGGTGACGCAGCGCTGGAGCCCTGCCTGACTACAGCTCCCACTCCATTTCCCGGCCGACACCAGGCCTGGAACCACTAGAACTAAATAAAACAGTGGTCTCTCTAGCAAAACCAAAGCAAATCAACATGCAGCCTTTCAGTCTGCCTTGTGTTGCAGAGAACACTCCTGAATCAAAATGATGTTGGTGTCATGTCCCAGGCGTCTACATCCACGTACTGATGTCCTCACTGATTGTTTTGGCATGAGATTATTTAATTAAACTCTATTTCCATCCCTTCTCCCTTCCTCCCTCCTGTGTTCCAGATGAGAGAGACAGAGTACAGAAGAAAACCTTCACAAAATGGGTCAACAAGCATCTCATAAAGGTACAGTACCGTGCTACAAGCTACTTTCTGATTGGCCCTCCTGCCACTAGTGACAGAAGTATGTCAGAAGCTTTTGTGATGCTAACCTATCAACCTAGCAGTTAAACACACAGCAAAAATGTAACAGGAGCTTTCCTAATGTATATACTTTACATTGAGACATATCATATTTCAAGTACCTTAAAAGTTCCAGCGTGTTGGAAGTTACAGTTTGCTGCCACATATTGAACCAACATGACTTCACTTCAGTTGTTGCCATGGATACAGTAAATATCCGCTGTTGACATTCCGGGTGCAGGTGATGAAGATCGAATGAATGACGGAAATGCAGTGAGACTGCAAATGGTTCAGTAGTGCAGGTTATGTGCTACTGGGCTCTGTGTGGGGTAAGCCCCTTTTACTATGAGCTAGTGATGATCAATGTGTGTCTTTTCTGGTCTTTCTCTGTGACAACACACAGTGAGAGGTGTGAAATGACTACACATTGTCCTACACAATTGACTGGTTGCCTGGTTTACAGGTTTGTTGGTCTATGGTTGGTGCTTTTTTAGCTTGTTATGCTGGTTAGCTGTTTATTTAGATTACTAGGTCAGATTGTTGTATTGTTGTCTTTCCTTGGCTTCAGGTAGAGGAAAGTTATCTCATGTTACAATATATTCATATGTTAGAAGCTCAGGCCCTGGCTGGCTGTGTCCACTCTGCCTGTTGGATCCTGTAAGAAAATAGATGAGTAGATACATGTAAACACCTGTGCTCATATTGAATGGATAGGAAACAAATTATTTTTTATTTGCTAAATTAACTTAGGGTAACCAGACGTCCCCGGTTACCGGGGACCGTCCCCGTTTTCAGTGACCTGTCCCTGGCTACTGCTATCCCCGGAAATGTCCCCGGATTTCACTGTGACTGAAATAAAGATCCGAAGCCCCCCCCCGTCAACAATCCTGTCCGACCGCAAACCCGTACCACCCCCCCCCCCCCCCCCACCCCCCCGTCAACAATCCCGTCCGACATGTTTGGAGGTTTTTAAACCGCTGAACCCAAAATGTCCCCGGATTTTGTCTCAGAAATCTGGTCACCTTAAATTAACTTCAACTGAAAATGAGAGTGAAGTAATATTACAATTATATAAATAAATGAATAAATGTAAATGGAAGTAAAAAGGAAAAGTTCTAACAACCCACCAACTATCTGTATCCAATTTATATCCGTGTGGAGTCCTTCTATTTCTGGATACAGCATATGAATTTGAAGTTATGTTGCATGGAATTCTCGTCCCTCATGTACCGATCCTCTGCCCAACGCACATGTTTCGTGTCACGCACACATGCAACACTCCATTCTGTCACTGACCAGGAGATGTGTGTCGGACATTCTGATCACATGACTCTGATAGAGGAGATTCTATTTGACCTCATAACTCCAGAGCAACTGTTGGCACCGCAGTGTGTTAATGTCACTCTACGGTGGGCTAGACTGGCACAGCCCAGATAGAGAGAGAGGGTAGGAGCGGAGAGGGAGAGATACCGGTACTTCAAATCAGAGGTGGAACTTCCGAGTTCAGAAAGTTCAATTCCTAGTTTAGGAGATGGCGGGAACATGGTACTTCTTAATTTAAAAGACAAAAATGTTGCTCAAATGACATATATTATATCTAAATATTTTACAATATTAAACATTTTGAACAATGTCTGTCATAACTGGCTTCATGCCAACAAGAGAAGTATCAACTGAAGAATCACCTTTAAGTAAAGAAAGTGGAGGCAGAGCATCAAAGAAAGACATAAAACTAGCGAACAAACCATTTTCCTATCTTATCAAGATGGAAAACACTAGCGAGGGGGAAGACAACTTTATTTGTCTAATGACATCATCATTCCAGGCATTCCTCCTGTTTCACGCTTGTTCAATCTTATGTAAGTGCTGAGCTGGACAGGTATCCGATCAGTCAGATTGTCAAAGGCTTTGGTAGGTCTGTTTACCTGTGTGTGTGTGTGTGTGTGTGTGTGTGTGTGTGTGTGTGTGTGTGTGTGTGTGTGTGTGTGTGTGTGTGTGTGTGTGTGTGTGTGTGTGTGTGTGTGTGTGTGTGTGTGTGTGTGTGTGTGCAACAACAGAACAAACCCACCAGTGCAAACAGTGCCCTTCCTGTTAAACATAGTTTCTGTTCTTAAGGCTGCTGTTGAAGTGACAGACTAAGACCCAGTGTTTTTTCCTTGGCAGGACACACTCACAAACTGTTACACAAGGAGAGTAGCTGCAGGTTAAGACCCAAGCTGTGTTCAATATCTTTCCCTATCACGGATATAGTGCACTATATAGGGTGCTTGCCATTTTGTAGTGGTGTTCGAATTCTCAGTGGTTAATTTCATACAATATATAGTGGACAATAAAACATCCCAAATTTGAGTGAACATACGATGTTCCCTACATGTTATACACACAATGCAATCTGGCTAGAATCTGAAATATCTTGTATTGGCTCAAATCTTTAACAACAAAGCTGCTGACTGTAAATTAGGTGTGTCTTGGGTCTCGGCCAAGGCTGGTGTCTTTAGATGATCAGGTCCACTTGAGGTTTATTGGGCATAATTGTGGAGAATTGATGCACAAATGTGTTATAACTCGACCTTACTCTACAAACATCATGCAGGTAAAAGTAGAAAAAACAAATAGAATATGTGGTACTAAGTACCACAGTCATAATTAAGTCACATACAATTGCTACACTGATCCATGCATTTCCTAAAGCATCACAAAGTAAATCAAACAGTCCTGCTTAACTAATCCCAGAAACTACCCATATGTGAGTGAATGCTTGAGTTCAAATTGATGTAGCAGAACAGCCAAACAGCTGAAACCCAAAGGGAGATGAACGCATGAATGCACCAGCACACAGAAACACAGATGCACACACAAAATGTCCAAAAATAAACTATTATGAATTAGTGTTTATGCATGAGCAACGATTTGAATTGCCATCAAACAGGTTACAAATCATACTATCCTTAACTTTATCTACTATCCTATTATTATTTTGTCAATCTTACCTGGGGGGAAAACTATTGCCAGTGTTGTGCCTGAACGCGTTCATTGAACGATAGTTCGTGAACTCGTTCATATTTTGGGCGAACGTGAACTGAACGTACTGTATTACTGCCTGATGAACATTACTGTGAACGCGTTCATTCTGGTGTCTGTGAACGGCAAGCTCTCTCAGTTTAACTTCGTTCAATAGAGTGCCAGATTTCTAAAGATTTCTAAAGAGCCTAAAGAGCTAAAACACACCATAAACAGGCCTTAAAGGACAATTCCGGTATTTTGAACATTGAGCCCCCTTTCTGGTTTGTCTAGGATGAAATAGAGTGGTTGACACCGAATGTTGACGATTGTTCCTGTCTCGGGTATTTGGCTTGTTTCGAATCGTCCCTGCCTGCTTCAGAATGGCTGGCTACATGTATGCACAAACCTAATAATAGCTCCCAGCAACATATTGAAAAAAATAACTATGAACTAGTTCATTTAAAAAATTTGTGAACTGAACTTTGAACTAGTTCATGTAGAAAGTGAACTTTCCCCTGACTATTTCCCTAAATGCTTTCCTCAGCATTGTCAGAGTTGAAATGAGGTTGGAACAGAACTTCTCATAGTTGTAGGGGAGTTTGTACTTATCTTTGATCTACTACCCTTCTGAACCTGTGTACTGCACACAAGATGTAGATGTACCACACACACACACACACACACACACACACACACACACACACACACACACACACACACACACACACACACACACACACACACACACACACACACACACACACACACCTATGTTCAGTTGGCGATGACAGAGCTGTGCTTCCTGCGTCTAATTAATCCTACTTTAAGTTTTTTGTCCCGTCCATGACAACACTCGGGCCACCAGGGAACATAGGAAGGGAGGGGTGGAGAGAAGGAAAGGAGTGGAAAACATTAGAGAGATGTAATAAGTGCAGAGAGGAATAGGCGGTAAGCCGTGGTGACAAGATAATCCTACAGGAGGGACTAGAAAACCACTCCCAATAGGCCTGTTAAGCACTAATGAAGCCTATTGGGAAGGTGTGTGTCTGGTAAAGATAAAATGGTAACTTCTTTAATGCAATCATTTTGTGTAGTGTGAGAGAAACCAAGAAATGCTTGTTGCCATTTATTATCCCAGCTCAGGTGAACCCTATTAGCCGAACGATGTAACTAAGTACAGTGACTTAACGAGATGTCAAACTGGAAATGTTAATCTAGTGTTTGGTTTTTATCTGTTGATTGATATTCGGTTTTGACTAAGGGTTGCTGCTACTGGTGAACCTTTGCGGGTCATGTTTCCCCCTAGAGTTGGAATGTGGTACTGTCATATGCTGTCATCAGGGCTGGTCCATTTGACACTTGCTTGTAATCATGAATTTAAAAATACACAGAGAGGGCAAATTGATAATCTAAGGATAAATATAACAAATGTATAATGGTATTAATTAACTCATTTATTTATGTGTTTAATTATTCTTAATTTCTGTATTTTTATTATCTAAAAGTACTACATTTTATTGTGAAAGAGCCTTATATCAGAAGCCTATAGGGTCGCCTATCATATCTTTTCCCTGCTCTCTATTCCCCGATCAATAATTCATTTTGGTATGTCCCAGAGCTCTTTATGCTGCAGTAGTCAGTCGAGTGGTCTATCTAACTGTGGTCGGGAATCAATTAAAGTCTCTGACATTCTCTAACCCTGGTGCGGGTGCTTCACTGCTAGGGGTCTGAATGCTGAGTCACAGATTCCCCCGGCTAGCGGCAGTCACACCCGTTGCCTGATGTGACAGGGGGAGCAGCGGTCACAGCTGGTGCTGAGTCTGGGTTTCCATGGCAACCACTGATGGGGGTAGCTGTGGTAATCATTATGGCAGTTGTTGTCGGGAGTAGAGTCGACATCTGTGGATACTTTCTCCAACACTCTTTGTTTTTGCAATTCGTTCTATATCCTGATCTTGGCGTTTCCCCTTTATTCATCTTATCTCTCTCTGGATTTTGGCACAGCCGTTCATAAACATTAACATAAGAGTATAACTGATCAAAGTAAATAATGCTAATGCGTAATTTCTCTCTCTCTCTCAGGTGAGGAAGCACATCACAGACCTGTATGAAGACCTCAGAGATGGACACAACCTCATCTCCCTGCTGGAGGTCCTCTCTGGAGTCACCTTGGTATGAACGCACACAAAGACTCACACGCACATTCGCACGCACATGCACATTACAGATAGGCCGTTGGTAAGTAAAAAATCTTTGAATGCGTACATAATAATGTGGACTTTTTACACACTTTCACACAACAGGTACTCAAAGTAGCATCATAGGTAGCCACTACAGCTGCCTATATAGAACAAAAACACAGACACCAAACACAGCAATATTATTACAGACTTGTATTATTTAAACACAACCCTTCACAGAAACTTTGCCTCAACAGTTTGCCTCTGTTGTTGTGCTGTAGTGACCGTGGTGACAGTGGTTGTTGTTGTTTCCTGATGATGTGTTGAGTCATGCAGTCCCAGTGCTTCCCAGACACACATTATGGTGCTGTCTGACAGAATAGCCGACGGGCTGAACCCACTGCTAGCTAGAATGGTACCAGGGAGACACCTTTATAAATAGTGCATTAACAAGCACATTGGAAAAGGAAAAACTGTGAAAAAATAATTAAACTAAGGAAATTAATAGGAAATAATTCTCACATTCACATTTTCATAGGTTTAGGTGGATTAAACCTAGCCATAACATGAAGTATGTTTATCTCTAAGAAGTGGGTGTCTAATATATTATTTCCTCCTAAATATAACACGTTTCAAAATGTGATCCAAAAAAAGTGTTACTTTAGCCCCCGCCCCCCGTTCAACCTCTCCACTGTCTCTGTCTCTCGTTCTCTCTCTCTTTCCTGCCTCTCTCTTTCTCACTGTCATTTCTTCATACCATACTTTCTCTACCCCCTCCGTCATCACCATTTATCGACTCCCCATCTTTCTGTTGCCATAGCAACTCAAGAGCGGCCCCGTGTCGGTTAGGGCGTACGTGTCCCGCGCCCCCCCTCCCATCTTGATCGCAGGGGAGGATGAGGAGGAGGAAGGAGCCCAAGGAGTATGTCTGACCATGCCCCCCCCCCCCCCTCTCTCCATCGCATCCATACTCACTCCTTTCCCTGAGGATGACCTCTCACCCTTGAGCTTTGACCTTCACCCGGGGCTGGGGTTTGGGGCTGCATGGTAGTGCTGCTGTTCCAATTGTGTGCTGATATCACTCCAGTGTTAAACATCCAATGGTAGTCTCTATTGAATCCAAGTTAATTAATTGATGATTATGATGAGAAGTCATTGAATATCCTAGCTCTCATCTAATCTACAGTAGGTACACATAGTTTTCACATGCAGTTTGAATAGATTGCCTGACTCGGCTCATTGGCAGCCATGAAGTAGTCCTCTTCGCCATACATGGCTGGATAGTTGTGCGGTCATTTAATTGAACAATGGATGCTCTCTCCCTCTCATGGTTCCCAGCATGGTGTGAAGACCCACACAACCGCATAGTTGCACCTGCTTGTATTAAGGAACAAGTGTGTATCTGCATCAAAGTGTGTGCGAGTGTGTGGGTCACAGTGTGCAGTGTGTGCCCCGGTCCGAACTGTTCAAGTCCTTTGCACTGGCTATGTTTGACTTTTTTCCTAACAAGATGACACCTCAGGATTTTCAAATATAATGGCATGGTTTGATGTGCAGTGTTGTGGTTCTGCCCTGCCTTCAACAGGTCCTGTTGAAGACAGCGCCCTCTAGTGGATAATGAATATCACCACACCTTCACTTTTGGCCTCAATGTGCTTGGAATAGAAAAATGTCTGCATTGTCTTGTTGCCTGCTGTCAAGATACAATTGATAGTGGTCAACTTTCAAGATACAATGCTTGTTTGGCTAATCTTTTCTTCTTTGCTTTCTTATTTTCTAGCCCAGGGAAAAGGGCCGGATGAGATTTCACAGACTACAAAATGTGCAGATAGCCCTGGACTTCCTCAAACAAAGACAGGTACATGAGTCTCTGTCTGTCTGTCTCTGTCTCTGTTTCTCTCTGTCCGTCTGTCTCTGTTTCTCTCTGTCTGTCTCTCTCTCTCTCTGTCTGTCTCTCTCTCTCTCTCTCTCTCTGTCTGTCTGTCTGTCTGTCTGTCTGTCTGTCTGTCTGTCTGTCTGTCTGTCTGTCTGTCTGTCTGTCTGTCTGTCTGTCTGTGTCTCTCTCTCTCTCTCTCTCGCTGTCTCTCTCGCTGTCTCTGTCTCTCTCCGTCTCTCTCTCTCTCTCTCTGTCTCTGTCTCTCTGTCTCTCTGTCTCTGTCTCTCTCTGCCTCTGTCTCTCTATCTCTAGTTATTTTGTGCTGTCATTCATCCAAACAAACAAACCAGGACCCTAAATCCCAGTGGTTTCTCTGTCTCAGGTCAAGCTGGTGAACATCCGGAACGATGACATCACCGACGGCAACCCTAAGCTGACCCTGGGTCTGATCTGGACCATCATCCTTCACTTCCAGGTCAGTCTGCTGTTTCTGATTGGACGCGAGTGGTTCATGGCTGTGCTCTGAGTCCTCACTCATGAGGGATCGCTCCCTGGCTGATGGGGTTGTGGACCAAGAGAGCCATGATGCGAGGCTCCCTAAAACTGTGGCTTCATGAAATGCAGTATCATCAAATACCTCCCAGAGGGTTCATGTTTATTGAGCAAATCGATGGATTCTGTAATGAAAGGGCGATGGAAAGATGAGGGATGGTCAAGACGATGAAAGAATTCGGGGGGTTTCCATGGAAATATAATTTTTGTGGCTTTTGAGTTTCCGAGTTACCAGATGGACCAGCTGCTTAACATCTACTGCTCAGCATGTTAGTTTTGTCTCTAAAGAGTCGGGTTCTGCCAGCTAGGGGTTAGTTGTGTGCTTATTCACATATGCACACAGTGACATAACATGAAAGGTGGCTGGTTCCACAGCTGTACCGGTGCACATGTCCATGCACGTGTGCAGAGTGTATTTCTGTCTGTATTTGCTTTTGCCCCTTGTGTTTATAGTCTGGGTACACAAGGTAGTCTTTGACCAGTGTGATATCAAAGAACATGCAAATCCTTCCTCCAGTTCTTGTTATCATTCAAATGTAAGGCAAACCACGGTACACAGGACACCCAACAGATCAGGAGGTGTCTAATGTAACGGATTGAGGCAAGCCTTGAGGATGGTGTGTCCTGCTCTAGTTTAATTCACACTGAATGTCCCTGCACCAATGCTGTCATACAATGGAGAGCACATTTTATGAAAGGGAAAACCATCATTTTAACATGTATGAGGATATGGTTACTTTAGGTTTTATCACGTCAACAGTCTGCCACTGTTCTTAAGGGTGACCACTAGAGTGCACTGTGCAGCAGAACGGTAGTTGACGTCACCACTTGTCAAGGTGACACAGAATGGAAAACACGTTGCCACGGATACTGAAGGAGGGGCACATGACTCTGCAGCAGTCAATTGCAACAGCATGAGTCAGCGAGAGAAGCCCTGAGCAAGATAGAGATGGAGAAATGGAGAGATGGAGGGTCATAGAGACATAATTATAATCAAACCTGTGCACAGATTTGATCATAATTAAAAGAGTAAGAGATATAAAATACTGGTGATTTCTTTATTCACAGGTATATCTGTCTGGGTGAAATCAAACTTAAACATATTCTCACCAACCAAGCCGACCCATCTTTGTTAATCCTCCAAAAATATCAATAGAAATACAATTTTAATGTATGCAATGTTGCATAAACAAAATGTGACTGCAATTACTCTTTCAAACCACTGAGTGTCACTAGTCTCTCTTCATCTGAGTGGCAGCAGACTGCCAAATATGCCCAACCACTGGCATCTACGGCTCTGGCTTTGCTGAAATGGCTGTCATACCTGCTGCTCTATTAATTATCGCTGTCCTAGATGTTGGTGGACGCTTCCATACATCAGATTCTGCAAGTAATATCTGTATTCCCAATGATAGTTGGCCTTATTTTAAAGTTCTGTTACTTTCTTCCTGATGACCCAACGTATTTTCTAAATTCCTTTATCTTTTGCTGATTTTGTTGTTTAAACAGTGATCTTTGAAGAATTGACTTGGAGCCATGTATTTTATGTGCAGAGATGCTGGGAGTCTGTTGTTGAGGCTTGCTGCCGTTGAGCCTAGCTGTTGGAGCTAGCTAGCGGTGGCTGCTCGTGAGTTTCCCTTCTGGGAAATGTCTTACCGCTGTTGAAGAGGATTTACTGTGATGCCTGATTTGTGGTTCAACATCGGGCCAAAGTGTGTGTGTGTGTGTGTGTTGAGTGTCGAGTGTCGCTGTGGGTGTGTGTCATCCCTTTTAATCCTCCTCATAGTTTCTCTTTTCTTTCTTTAATCTCCCCTTTGCACTCTATTAGTCTACTTTTTTTCACGTGACCACAACATCCTCTGGGGAGATGGAAAGTTGTTTTAATGTTTAGGAGCGAGGGAGAGTGAGGGAGAGATTCCAGTGAAATAGATTGTATTGCTCCTTGGAACCATTCCCAGGAGACAATAGTGTGATGCTCATCGCATTCTCCTTCTTTTCCCTATTTTTATCTTTCTTTCATTTTCGTGGCTTCTTCAGATTCAATGGGGGCTTTTCAGGTCGTGTGTGTGTGTGTGTGTGTGTGTGTGTGTGTGTGTGTGTGTGTGTGTGTGTGTGTGTGTGTGTGTGTGTGTGTGTGTGTGTGTGTGTGTGAGATATCGAAGGGTTCCCACAAGCAACTGTGACTTAGAGGGAGCAAGAGAGCGAGAGAGAAGAAAAAGGAAGCAAATAGGAGGAGGAGCGCAGAGCTGGGAGGGGTAGAGAGAGAGAGAGAGAGAGCGAGTGAGTGAGCGATCGAGCAGTAGAGAGTGTGAAGCCGCAGCAGCAGCAGCAAGGAGATCAAAGCCTTTCCATCGCCCACCCTCTCTGTCTCGCTCTCTCCGGCGGTGGTTGAATACAAGGGATAAGTCGGGAGGAGGGAAGCCAGCAAGAGGGGAAGCGAAACGGGGCCGTCGGCTGTCACAGGAGCTCACGGCATCCCCTCATCTACAGGCCTCTCCACATTCTTCACACTGGGGGAAGACACGCACGCAGGAGAGGGCTGGCGGACAAGGACAACCTGGGGACTGTCCAGATTTGTGTGCACACACAAAGACGCACACACACACACACTCAAAGGACTCTCCTCTTGAGCAGCGGTATCGAGATGGATCAATGCCGGACGGAACCCCTTTCCACTTTTTAGAGGGACTATTAGGCTCAGCGCCGGCGCGCTTCCTCGCAGGATAAAGCAGCGTTAAGCTGTGGCACTGTGGCTGTCTCTCCTCTGCCTCGTCGTACGTATTGTGCAGGTTGTTTGGATTTTGGCTGGATTCTGAAACTGAACCGAGGGGGAGGGTCCCATCGCTCTCGAACCGGACACGGCTGGGGACACGTTCTCTCCCGTCCTCTGTAGCAGACTGGTCGAGGCCAGTGGATCTCCTCGCTTCATACTAGTCTTCGGACCCTCTACTGCTTCCTCAAGCCACCCCTCCTCCTCTACCTCAGCCTGGAGACGGACAGACGCGGTCCGGAACCAGCCACCGCTCCTGGCCCAGATGTCTCTCCTAATTAGACATGGAGCTGGAGTTGGGAGGCTATAACGAGACACCGGAAGAAGCGGAGAGAGAGAGAGAGAGAGAGAGAGTGGGGGTGCAGGACGAGTTTCGCTTCATCTTTCTTCCCACCCCCCTCTTTGTTACAACGTGATCTGCCCGATATCTCCCCCACCCCCTGCAAGACTATGTATTTTTGTTGGGACTATTGCATCGACGCACTGCACCACCTGATGAGGAGCACCTTGGCCTGACACAGAGGAGGGGACACAGGCAGAGGCCATTTGTTTTTGTGTTGCACTACCACCCCCGTGGGTATTGTCTTGACCGACTTGGTTGGAGGAGAATCTGTAGTCCTGGGTCTAGCTGGGAGGCGTGCGAACACAGGCTTGTCTGGTCTGCCTAATCCTCTGGAGATACTCTGATGTAATAGCTACCACCGAGACTGGCTGAGCTGCATAACGGATATGCACACACATGGGCGAGTTCAGATATCAAGGCTCCACAGGTAGCCAGAGTTTAGGCTTGCACACGACTTCTTTTGGACAAGCATTTGTTTTTTGGCTACGAGCTGTTGATCGAGCACCTGCTTGAACTAAAGAGGCATACACGCACACACACACACACACACACACAAACACACACGCTCTAACGCACACATGCACACACACATAGCATCTAGCATGTCAGCGGCTGTGCAGTTGGATGTGCAGGGAGGAGAGTTGTGGGAGGAGTGTGGGAGCCTGGAGCCGGCACTCTGATTGAGTTATTAACAAGATGTCACTCCATTGGCTGGCTCTCCCAACAAGCTACCGCAGCATAGGCTGAGTGCACACTCTCCTTCAATCTAGCCTCCATCGCCTGCGAATTGAGAGACTGTCTTTAGTCGTTAGCATCAGAGTATATCGACAGCGCTATCCGTACGACTGCTACGGCTACAGCTACCGCTACTACCAATACTACACTTATTACGACTGCTGCTTAATATTCAGTATCTTCTTTTACTCCGACTTGGCTGACAGTGAGGGAACAGGGCTACAGTTGCTATGCCACATCAATATTTAATGTGCTTACATCACAACAAAGAGATTTGCATCGAAGTCACAGCAGAGCCGCGGCCTCTGCCAGTGTGGAACTGCTGATTTTTAAACAGCCACGCCAACCCTCACTCCATGTGATATCATGTGCAGTGTTTGATGCCGTCCACCCCGGAATAACGTGGCGTCGAGCCAGTGAGATGAGACTGCTATTGATTCCAACTCGTCTTGCCACTTTAGAGCACACACTCGCAGACACATCCCTGCACACATCCAGCCTTGCGTGCACACACACACACACACACACACACACACACACACACACACACACACACACACACACACACACACACACACACACACACACACACACACACACACACACACACACACACACACACACCAACCAGCGAAGACCGAACACACAAGCTGTGCCGTGGAAATAGTCCAAGCCTTAATGAGGAGTACGAGAGAGTGACTTTGCAGTGCATGGGTTTTCTCCCCATCCCCCTCGCTCCTTCTCTCTCTGTGTTATAAAAAATATAAAATATCACTGAAGCCCACAGACCTCAACTGGTTGCACTGCCTTTACTACCAGGGGCTACCAAGAACAGGACTAGGACCGAGGACCCAGGACCAGGAAGCTCAATCCATGCAGCCCACATTTATTTCAACCCCCCCTCCCCCCCCCCCCCCTCCTGACTTGACGGTGTCTTGGTGTCCTTGACGACAAGCGCACGTCCCCGGAGACTAGCGGAATTCAGAGTAAAGGAGGCCAACACAAGCACACACACACACACACAACCAGCAGAGACACTGGCAATAGGGGCTAGCTGCCCACAGTGTGGTTGAAGAGAGGCATAGAGGAAGACCCGAGAGCGAGAGAGAGAGAGAGAGCGGACCGAACAGGAGAGTTTTGACACGCATTCCTTGCAGCAGGATTGGCCTCTCGCTGAACCAATGAGCACCCCAGGCAGGGGAAGCCTGACTGCCTCTCTCCAGCTCCATGTGACTGCGTTCACCCTCTGTCTTTTTAAATATTCAGTGTCCCATGTCGACAAGGCGGGAGCTGAAGCGTCCCTTGCTGACGTTTTCGTTCTCACAGGTGTCCGGGTCGACGCGGGCGACTGTCACTCGTATCGCATAGCCGCTCTGATCCGCCCCCTGTGTTGACCCCTACTCGGCTGAAACGGCCAGAAGCAGTCGTGTAAATGGCGACTTAAACGGTTCGTCCGCTTCCTATATTCCTATTTTTTCTAATCCTCTAGTTTTTCTACTTTTTCTACCGGAGAGCCTGTGGGCGGACAGGGCCGACATGGGGAGCTCCATGGGGTGCGTTCGCCCCCAACGGGAGGATCTTAGTGGGGCCCCGCCCCTTTCGCCCAAGAAGCGCCTGCGCTTCAAGAGGAAGCGCAAGGGACGGAAGGGCCGGAAGGGCGAGGCGGCCCAGGAGGAGTCTGGGCGTCGGGGGAGCCACGACCCGGACCCCCGGGACGAAGAGGAGGAGGAGGAGGAGGAGGGCGAAGGGGAGAAGGCGTCCCTTCTAGAAACGACGGATTCCAAAAACAACAGGCTCTGCTTCAGGGGGGTACCGGACCCCCGGTTGGGTCACTTCATGTCGTCCAGCAACACCCTCGCCCCTGGGTGTCACAGCGTCTCCATGGGCGGCAGCAGTCTTCTGGAGGTGACCCCCAAACCCAGCCCGGCCTGGAGGGGGGTCTTCTGCCTCCCGGGCCAGGAGGACACCGTCAGCGCCATCGTGGAGCTCTCCAGCCTCCCAGGCCAGACCCCCACCACCAGGGCCCCTCCAGCCAGCATAGCCCTGGGCACCGCCAGCACCGCCAGCACCGCCACCAGCAAGACCCCCCTGGGCAGCACCACACCGGGGGGCGGCAGGGTGTGCCGAGTCAAGGAGAAGGTCCAGGGGGTCCTGGAGAAACCTTGGATCCTCCGACCCAAGAAGGAGAAAAAGGAAAAGGGGAGAGCGCGGCAGCAGCAGCAGCAGCAGCAGCAGCAGCAGCAGCGGCAGAAGCATGAGGTGAAGGAGGCCGGAGGGACGGGCGGAGGCCGGAGCGGAGGTCGGAGCGGGGGCAGCGCGGGCGGAGGCGGGGCCCAGGCGGCCTTGGAGAGGGAGCGGAAGGGGGTCATCCACATCCGGGAGGCCGATGGGAAGCTGTGCGTGGTGCGGACCGTCTACCCCAGCGACTACGGATCCCCCGTGTGGCGGGGAGACGTCGACGGGGTAGAGGTCCGGGCAGAGCCCCCCGCCCCGTCCCCCGTCACGGGGAACATCCTCACCGTACAGCTCTCCGAGGACGATGACGGCAGGGCCAAAGCGGCCGACCCCGGTCATGCAGTTTCTGCACATCAAACGGGGAATCGGGAAACTAAGACCGTCGCTCAGCAGTTTGACCTGGACACTCCCCTAGGCAGGCTAGGGGGTATTTCGATGCTGGAGTCGGGCTATGCCAGTGACCTGCCGTTGACCTCCCCCGGTACTGGGGGCACCACGCCCAGTCAGACGGACTGGGGAGGCCTCACCACCAGCAGCTCCTCGGAGAGAGTGGACTCCATGGTGGAGAGTCCTCTGTCTCCATTGCAGCAGGCACCTGTTAAACACCTGCCACAGGTCTGGAAACAGCTACCCCTCTCTGTCTCCCGCGCTCTCTCTCTCTCTGTCTCTGTCTCTGTCTCTGTCTCTCTCTCTCTCTCTCGCTCTCTCTCTCTCTCTCTCTCTCTCTCCTCTCAATTGTTTTTTTTTACTGAGAATATGATCTCTCTTTTACTGTCTTTCTTTCTCTTTCCTCCAAGATATTTTTGGGTTTCCTCTGTTTCAGCCTGTGATAAAGCCTCCAGAGCGTGTGGTTGTCATGCTCGCTTTGTTCATTGCGTGTGCTTACTCTCTTATCATCAATGCAGACGGCTCTACCCCCCTCCCCTTCCTGTCCCTTTCCCCAGAGGCTAATCAACCCAACACAGACTGTCACCCCATTCTCTCTCATCTGTCATTCTCTCTGTCTCTCACTTTCTCTCTCCTCCTTTCTCTCTCTCTCTCTCGGTCTCTGTCTCTCCCCTCTCTGTCACTCTCCTCCTCTGTCTCTCCCTCTCTCCTCTCTCTTTCTCTCTCTGTCTCTGTCTCTCTCCTATCTCTCTCTCTCTCTCTCTCTCTGTCTCTGTCTCTGTCTCTCTCTCTGTCTCTCTCCTCTCTGTCTCTCTCCTCCCCTCTCTGTCACTCTCCTCCTCTCTGTCTCTCCCTTTCTCTCTCCTTCCCTCTCTGTCTCTGTCTCTCTCTCTCTGTCTCTCTCTTCCTCTCTGTCTCTCTCTCTCTTTCTCTCTCTGTCTCTCTCTTCCTCTCTGTCTCTCTCCTCCCCTCCATGTCACTCTCCTCCTCTATTTCTGATGCCCTTGGCACACCGGCCCTTCATCTCTCCCTCAGCCGTGGCTGACAGCGTGCATTAGTCTGAGAGTGACGAGTAAAGTGCGTGTGTGTGTTTACTCTGCTGGTGCCTGGAATTAGAAGGCAAAAAACTGTGTGCTGGGTTTAAACCTGCACTGCGAAACATTTCCCTCGCTTCCATCACATTTATGAAAAACCCTTACCCCCATTGCTCAACAAGCCCAGGGATTAGGGTTTCTGTTTGAACTAATGCATTTCAATGATGAAGTTGTAACATAGTGCAGCTTTTAAGCCACGCTCACCTTGAAGATGAATGAGCTACGGTAACTACTGCAGTACAGAGGGAGAATACGAGAGAGGGTATATAAGGGAGGTTGACCGGGGCTGACGCTGTGCAGGAGAGAAGTTGTGCGTTACCCTGTGTGTAGTGTCTCCCCTTACATTGTGCAGGATGGAGAGAAGCGCTGTGCGTTACTCTGTGTGTAAACGTTGTGCGTTCTTCTGTGTGTAGCTTCTCTTCTTACGTTGTACAGGAAGTAAAGAAGCGTTACTCTGTGTGTAGCGTCTCCTATTACGTTGTACAGGGAGTAGAGAGGCGTTGTGCGTTTTCTCTGTGTGTAGCGTCTCCTCTTACGGTGTAGAGGAAGGAGAGAAACGCTGTGTCACGCGTGCAGCTAAGAACGATGAGACAGGCTGTTTAGCCCTCTGCCAGGCGAGCAGCAGCTGCTGAGTAATGGTAAAAAGGAGGCAGCCAGCCATGTTCGCACGCACACACACACACACGCCAACGCACGCACACGCACACACACGTGCACAAACTCTTAGCTACACACAAGCTAGAGAAAACAAATGGAATTGGTGCTAGACCAATTTGATCACGTTGCAGGGATAGAAAGGACCTACGCGTTCTTTTTCATAAAAATCTGAAAATAAATCCTCCAGGTGGTGAAAGTGATTGATTTTGCACCAGAGCGCCATTAGCAAAGTTCTGGTACCGGCCAGGAAATAGATAAATTGAGATTTGGCCTGATAAATCACACATTCACACTCTTGTGTGCAATGTGTTTGTGTTGCATCTCCTCTTCTGAATAAATAGGGATTTGAAATGCGCATTCATCAACGGGTTAGCTACTGTGACTGACCCCCCAGGGAACGTCTGTCTCACAGCGAACATGGTATTCAAATCTTCCTGTCCAGCCTTCCATCACCTTTCTACCATCATTCTGTCCATCCATCCACGCATCCATCTAGTATCCCTCCTTCCATCCAACAGCTGCCCCTTCATCATCCCATCCCTCCCGATTTGTCTCTACTAATCCATCCATCCGGGCCAGGCATCCACCCACTCCTCCCTGTGTGTCTGAATCTATAAAGCGATCCATCACTCGTTCATTCACCAATTAAATTCATCAATTCACATTACTCAAGAAGACAATGCAACCAACCGTGATTACATTATCATGTTTCTCTCTCTGTTCCTATTAAACCCCCATTCTCTCCATCCTCCCCTCTGCATCTTTGCTGTAGTCCTCCATGTCTATCCCCCCCCCCGCCCCCCAATGCATGTCTTCATATTAACCCCCAACGATCTGTACTTCAAAGAGCCAATGTGGGGGGTTAGTGGGGTCTCCCTTGGGGGGGGGGGGGGGGGCTGCTGGGGGTCTTAGATGTTTGGCTTTGTATTAAGGATTAGTTCAAGCATGTTGTGTGTGTGTGTGTGTGTGTGAGGGGGATGCACACCGTCAGATCTTTCTAGTTGGCTTTTAAGACTCTTAATTGTTATGCTATATATTATTATAACTGAAGATATCATCTCCATGTTACACATTCTTCAGGGTCTTGATGTCAACCCCTTTCTCTTCACCGATGGAGCCCCCGCGGTTGCATATTCAGGTCCCTGTCCCACGAGGGGACAGGGACAGGGAGGGATAATTGGATCATGCTCGTGAGCGTTTCAAAGCATTTCTTAGCAGTGTCGCGGGCGGGGGGGTCTTATGTATGCCTTGCATGTAGGCCTCGCCTCTGTCAATAGCTTAGCCGTAGCATTAGCCCGATTGAGTGTTTTGTGGCCAGGCCTTTGTGGTTTCGAGGTAAGCAGCGCTGGCTAAAACACAATGCTACGTGCTCCTTCTCGTAGTACACAGCCATGTCAAGATAATTATTCTGTTCATGCACAGGGACCTAGAGCAGGTTTTTTCTATATTTTCTAATACTGCTGCTTCAATGAGCAAACCTGAATGGAGTGAAATATGAGCTGGAGAGTACAGAGTGCTTAACAACATAGTTGTCCCGAATAGACTGTTGGGGGGTTGGTGAACATACTGTGGTGATGACGAGGAAGACGGATGAGGTATATGAACAGAGATGACAGGTTGAATTAAGATGACTGAAGACCTTTAAGAAATCGTGCCACAGAGACCAATCAACAAGGTGTGTGTGTGTGTGTGTGTGTGTGTGTGTGTGTGTGTGTGTGTGTGTGTGTGTGTGTGTGTGTGTGTGTGTGTGTGTGTGTGTGTGTGTGTGTGTGTGTGTGTGTGTGTGTGTGTGTGTGTGTGAATGGATTTTTGGAAAGAACTATCCACCGAAACTATTTATTTAATGAAGATTGTTTTTCTTGTTTCGTGCCCGCTTTTCTTTTCAAGGTCCTTTTTTAAGAATGAAGAATTTAACCTGGATATTAAGAAATGGTCTCTCTCTTTCTATCTGTCTCCGTCTCTTTCTGTTCCTCCCTCTGTCTGTCTGTCTGTCTGTCTGTCTGTCTGGCCTCCAGATCTCTGAGATCTATGTGAGCGGGGAGTCGGGTGACCTCACGGCCAAGGAGAAGCTGTTGCTATGGACACAGCAGGCCACGGAGGGCTACCCAGGCCTGCGATGCTCCAACTTCACCTCGTCCTGGAGCAACGGACGCCTCTTCAACGCCCTGCTGCACCGATACAGGTGAGGGACGCACGCACACACGCACACACACACACACACACACACATGACAGACAGACCGACAGACACAGACATGACACAGACAGACACAGATATGACACAAGAGACACACATACACATATGACAGACAAACACATACACATATGACAGAGACACACATAAATGCATGTATTTGACACACACAGATAACTGTTTTAAATATTTCCCCTTCCAGGCCAGACCTGATTGATATGGAGGTGGTGACACACCAAAGTAACCGTGACAACCTGGAGCAGGCGTTTGAGATTGCAGAGTCGCTAGGGGTAACCAGACTGCTGGACGCTGAGGGTGAGGCTGTGTTTCTTGCTTGTCTGACTGCATGGCTCAGGGGCTGATTTACTGATGTACTGGCCAAAGAATAGGTTCAGTTGTTGGCTGATTAGTTGGTCCTCACGTTCACATAATGATAAGCACATCATAATAACATAATATTGTGGCATTACAGTAATCACATAATTAAAACATTTTATTGTTCTTTGTAAGTCGTGTTTGATAAAATTGTATTTGGATTACAGTACAGTACTACTCTACAGTAATCCAAATAATCCAGTAGTACACTATTAGCAATAGTAATGGTAGTAATAGTAATGATCTTCTTAAGGCGTTCAACTGTCTTTTAACTGCTGTTAACCCTGTGCTCCTCTCGCCCCTCCAGACGTGGACGTCCCCTCTCCGGACGAGAAGTCGGTCATCACCTACGTGGCTTCCATCTACGACGCCTTCCCTAAGATCCCAGAGGGAGGGGAGGGCATCCCAGCCCACGTACGTCCCAGTGTCCCCCGCACTCTGTACAATACACACACCAAAAAAATGTTTTTATTAAACATATATCTACATATTTTGATACTTACTTTTTGGATTACTTTTTGGGGCTTGTCCTCGTGCAGTGCTTTTTGTGTGTATAATATTCTAATAATAAAGTTACAATGTTCCCCCATCAGGAGGTGGACCAGCGGTGGTCTGAGTACCAGACCCGGTTCTCCTCTCTGATGCAGTGGAGCCGCAAGCACACAGCCCTCATGGCTGACAAGAACTTCCCCCAGAACCCTGTGGAACTCAAGGTGAGCCCGTCTAATCCCACCCAGCTAACCACCCACTGTAGCTGCACTGGGGACTTCTAAATCAATTATTCTGATTTGGGGAGTCCCATTTTGAATAAATGAGGGTTGCTGGGTTGTTTGATTCCCCGCGGGTTTGTTTTTGGGTTCGATGCCTATTGTCATCAGTCTGCCTGTCGGCATTACTGACCTATACACCTCACCCCAATCTGTTGCTTAATGATCAGTATCTGTAATCACCGTCTAACACCATCAGCTCCTTTATAACCCCTATCTGTATTCAATACAAGGCACCAATTTAAGAGCTGCTCTAAAAGTGTCTCCTTAATAAATAATTCAAAAGCAAAACAAGAAAACCTTGCACATTATCTTCCATGTTACTTTACTGGTCAACCACTCAAAACCAAACCAAACTGCGTTTTTCAGCAGTGGCTTCCCTTCACTTCCCTATTTTTGTTCACGTAAAAAAACCGCATTCAAGTAACAGGCAGGTTTTTCCCATCTCAGGGGACAGGGGGGAGGTTTACTAGCAACGCTTTTGCCTCTCGTCAGAGAGGGGTTAACGACGCTAATGATTTCTTGTGTGAGCCACACCGCCACTGTCCGTTCTAATATTGACCCCCCCGGTAAAACATCAATAACCTCCCTTCAACATCTCCTCCATCTCTTTCTCCTTCTCTCTCGCCATACTTGCCGCTCTTCAACCCCGCCCCCACCACCACTCTCTCTCTCTCTCTCTCTCTCTCTCTCTCTCTCTCTCTCTCTCTCTCTCTCTCTCTCTCTCTCTCTCTCTCTCTCTCTCTCTCTCTCTCTCTCTCTCTCTCTCTCTCTCTCCTTCTTCGTGTCCTCCACTCCACCTCTCCCTCCAGGCACTTTATAACCAGTACATCCACTTCAAAGAGACGGAGATCCCCATCAAGGAGATGGAGAAGAGCCGTGTGGAGCACCTCTACAAAATGCTCGAGGTAAAACAGCCGGAATGGAGGGGGCGCCGTAGGGAGGGAGGGAGGCAGGGGTGAGAAGAATTGAGAGAAATCGGGCTGGCGCACACCACGCGCTTGGCTTGCAGTGGATCATGAGGCAGAGCCGAGAGGTGTGTTTGTGTGTGTGTGTGTGTGTGTGTGTGTATGAGACACTGTCAAACCAATAACTTGTCTTTTATGGTGTGTGTGTGTGAGGTCATTGATCCCCGAGCGTTCCCGGCATGAAACATTCTTGTCGTGTGAAAGTGCAAACACATGATGGTTGAAGAAGGCTCTAATCAGCTCATTGTTTGTGTAAAAGGTTTGCTTCCCTGATGAACCGTATCGTTGTTGTGCTTGTGCGTTTGTGCGCATGTCCAGGTGTGGATTGAGTTTGGTCGTATCAAGCTCCCTCAGGGCATCCATCCCAACGAGCTGGAGGAGGAGTGGGGGAAACTCATCTTGGAGATGCTGGACAGAGAGAAGGCCCTGCGGCCTGCAGTGGACAGGTACACACATAAACACAGACATACGCACGGCCACCAGATTATCAACCAGAATCTAATAGTTCCCACGCGCACATGGTAACACATTGGGACACACACACACACACACACACACACACACACACATACACACATACACGCAGCACACATACATGCAGCACACATACACACACACTCTTATGCAACTCACACTTAGTATCACACACAAATTAAATCATCACAAACACACACTCAATAAGTAATAGTACACTCACAAGCATTTTCACACACATACATCCTACATAATTTATATAGATATTAACATTGGTTATAAAAGCTAGTCATGCATGAAATTAATAAGATTAATCTGTTAACTGCTGTATGTCTGTTTGTTTTCTTGTCTGTGAAACAGGGTGGAGTTGCTGCTTCAGATGGCCAATAAGATCCAGAACACGGCTCTGGACTGTGAGGAGAAACTCACTCTGGCCAAAAACACTCTCCAAGCTGTGAGTCCACACACAAACACTTCTGTATGAATATAACCCAAAATAACAGACGTCCAATCACAACGCCCAGCTTTTACTCTACACTGTTAAAGCTAGCCTAATAAGACCATCTTAATATTCCCCATCACTTTTCGCAGTGAATATCAGTTGGCTAGGTAGGAATTGATTTCCAAATATGGGCGCAGCCTTACATTGTTCAAAACACTTTGCACTTGCCGAATCCTTTTGAAGTAAAGCAAAAACATAGTCTTGCCTGAAAAATAGCCTTCAGTGCAGACTTCTGTTTTTCTATTTTGGAGAAAAACTAGTTTTGATTGCACGGAAGATTGCAACATTTTCCTCCTTTGCCATTATTTTTCATTTTGGGCAGACTGTTGCTCTTTCTTTGTCATTAACTTGAAGATGGATCTGCAGAGAGAAATGGAACATAAACCTATAAGCTCAGGATGGTCTCACGATGCTGATATCAAGCCGCCATTTAAACCCCTTGCCTCCACCCCCGCTCCCATCTCCATCCTGTGCAGGACATGTCCCGCATGGAGAGCGGGGAGGGGGTCCAGTGTGAGGGTGAGCTGGCCTGCTACCTGCAGGACTGTGAGGGTCTCATCAGGCAGCTGAACCAGGACGTCAGGGGGCTACGAGAGGAGCGCTACTACCAAGTGGACCAGCTGGCCTCCAGGTGAGCGGTCGGCCGGGGAGGGGGGGGGGGGGGGGCTGAGGCGTGGGGGTGGCAGAAGTCAATACCTTGTAGGCCTGAATGTCTTTTGAATGATTATGGGGATTGCTGCTGTGAAAGTGACAAGACAAAAAGAAATTGATTCATGGTCGTCAAAGGTATTTCAGAAACCCTCTTATCTACCCGCATCGTATTTATGGAGAGCTCTTATCTATTGATCTTGATCGTGCTGCAAAAGCAATACTAATCGACGAACACCTTCTAATATCCACCTTCCCTCCATTCAATTGACTTCAAGCATTAACCCGCCTCCGCCTCTCCCTCCCAGGGTGTCGGGTCTACAAGAGGAGCTGGTCTCCCTCAGGCTGCAGTGCTCCAGCGTCTACAGGAAGGGCCACTTCTCCTCCCAGTCCCCGCTGGAGCAGACGGCGCCCAGGCCGGCCGACCGAGGCCTCTCGGTGGGGCAGACCCTGCTGGGTGCGGTGGGGGCCGTGGGGGCGGTGGGGGCCGCCCTGCTCCGCAGACCCATGGCCCGCTCCCAGCTGGTGGCCATGTCGTCGTCTGAGGACGAGGGGAGCCTGAGGTTCATCTATGAGCTGCTGGGATGGGTGGAGGAGACCCAGGTGAGGCTGAAGCTGCACCCGCTAAATGAAAGCTGCACTTGCTCAAGGAAATCTGCATTGACTAGATTAAAGCTGCACTTCATTAAAGAACCACTAACTGAACTATAGATGCCCCAATTTCCGGACGACTGCCACTTTTATTTTGTTATTATGAGTGTGTGTAGAACTAAAACCCACCCACCACAAGGATTTGTGTGAATTAATCAAATCATTTTTTGAAAATGTATTTGTTTCTTCGTTTTACGATAAATGCTTAACTTCTTAACACAAATGTGCAATGGGGAGTATTCACCTGTGTGTGTGTGTGTGTGTGTGTGTGTGTGTGTGTGTGTGTGTGTGTGTGTGTGTGTGTGTGTGTGTGTGTGTGTGTGTGTGTGTGTGTGTGTGTGTGTGTGTGTGTGTGTGTGTGTGTGTGTGTGTGTCTTCAGGATCTGCTGGAGGGGGCTGAGTGGGGGGCAGACCTCCCCTCGGTGGAAAACAACCTCCAGGAACACAACGAGATACACACCGCTGTGGAGGAGCTGCTGAGCAGCATCCAGGAGGCACGCAACTACCAGGTACGCACGCACGCACGCACACACACACACACACACACACACACACACACACACACACACACACACACACACCCCCATGTAATGTGTTCCGCAGGCTGCACTCGTTTTTAATGAGCCCTTCTTCTACTCTTGTCCTCCAGGGTAAAGTTTCTCCAAACTTCAAGAACAGCTACTGTGAAACCATGGCCAAGCTGGAGCACCAATACTGCAAACTACTGGTCAGTCCCACACAAACTCCCACCAAATCTTTTCTTATATATGCCCTAAATATGGTAAGGCATGTGATGGATGGATCATAGAATAAACTACTTTTTGGTTGTCTTTCCTATTAAAGAACAAGGCCTTTAATATACGTATGAAATACATGTTTTGTTCCTCCATCACTTTCACTGGCACTCCTACACTCTGTCAAACTCTGTTTGCACCTCCCTTGAACTCGCTCTCATCGCTTAAGTCTCATAAACACATTCTCTGTGCATCCTGTTTTTGCACTCACGTCCGTTCTTTTATGACTGTGATTCTCTGTGTGTAATCACCCGCCTGTTATATGCGAGTGTGTTTGTCAGGTTGATGTTGAACCTTGTCCAGCTTAGTATTGGGTGACATGCTGACCATGGAGGGTGTTAAACAAACTGACCCTGTTGTTCTATGCTGCACACACACACACACACACACACACACACACACACACACACACACACACACACACACACACACACACACACACACACACACACACACACACACAGTGTATTTAATACACTGTACCACAAGGGCTATATAAATACCAATCGTGGAACACACCAGAAAACCACGACATAAAACATGACACATGACAAATAAAAAAAGAAATGACAGAAGGTTCCTTTCATCAGTTGTTTCCCCTGACCCTGACCAACGCTCACCACAAACATGCTATTTATTTGTGTGTGTGTGTGTTGCCGTAGGAACGATCGTCATGGCGCCTGCGGAGCCTGGAGAGCCTGCACGGGTTTGTGACACGCTGCACAGAGGAGCTGATCTGGCTCAACGAGCGGGAGGAGGAGGAGATGGCCTACGACTGGAGCCATGGGAACACCGGCCTGGACACCAAGAGGGAGCTCTACGCCGTGAGTGGAGGGCTGGAGGGGTGATGGGGTGGTGGACTGGAGGGCTGGAGGGTGGGAGGGTAAAGGGTAGAGGGTTGGAGGAGTGGAGGGTGGACGGGGGAGGGCGGAGGGCAGAGGGGTGGAGGAGTGGAGGGCGGGAGGGCAGAGGCATGGAGGGCTGGAGGGTGGGAGGAGTGGAGGGCTGGAGGCTGGAGATGTGGAGGGCAGAGGAGTGGAGGGTTGGAGGGTGGGAGGCGTGGAGGAGTGGAGGGCTGGAGGGTGGGAGGCGTGGAGGAGTGGAGGGCTGGAGGGTGGGAGGTGTGGAGGGTGGACGTAGGCGATGATTCAAGGTCAGTGGTTCCCGTGATAGAGTGTGGTCGTCACTGTGGAATAGAGATATTGACTCATTGAGATGCCCAGTCCAGGTAGTTTAAAGTATTGTGGTTGGTAAATAGTATATGTCCGTAAAAGGATGAGAATAGAAGGTTTGGAAAGGCAGAGAGCTAAAATGGTAGTTTTAGCCTGGTTAAGTGTATTTTAGTAACATTTACTTTAATGTATCTCAGTTAGACTGTGTTCGAATGGTCTTTACAATTAAAGAATTCCCCCATGAAATAAAATAATAAGTGGTCTTGTTTCTGGGGTATTTATTTATAAGAAATTACTAAATATGCCATTTACAGTATCTTCACTTACATTCTTGACTAATGTGTTTGTGTTTATGAGCTATTTTTGCTATTAAATGCTTATTATTATACTGACAAGGATTTATAGTTCATCATGAGGGAAATAAACTTAAACTGTTACTATAGTAAAACTATAAAACTGTGTGTGTGTAGATATATGTATGTAGATATATATATATATATATATATACATATATATATATATATATATTCTGTTTGAAGGCATTGAAGGAAAATATATTATTTTGAATGAAAATACCAATAACAAGGTATCCACTATACTCTTCTATTCACTATGTGAATATCTAATAAAAAAGTTAACGATACAGAAAAGTTCACTCATGCATACTTGTATTAAAATTAAATATGAATTAAAAGGACATGCAAACCATGTTGTGTTCAAAGATAATGAGCTTCCTGTCCCAGTTTAACAGCAGCAGGCAAACATCATATTCCCCTCGGGTCAACCTCTCTTAAATCACCTATCCGGCAGGAAATGAGGTCGGAGCTGGACGAGAAACAGGACATGATGCAAGTGCTCCAGGAAACAGCCGACCGCCTCTGTCAAGAGAACCACCCCGCCAAACAGAGTGTAGAGGTGAGGTTGCCTAGCAACAGCCACCCCTCTCTGCTGGGTACACAAGATGGTGACCTTCACGCACAGGGTCTGGTGTAATATTGCGTGCATAAGTCAGAGTGAATATAAATCCTACTTGATTCCCACAGTGAAAACTACCATCCTTCATATTGAAATCTTTAAAAGCCTTTTGCAACAAAGGATTTAGACACTTGGCATTGAAACATCTATCATTCATTTGGTTTTTCCCATTATTTTGATATGGGTGCATACGCTTGTGTGGTACCACTGTGTGATCCCACAAACCCAATGGGGAACTCTGAGGACTATTCTTCATCCGTATGTCTGTCTGTCTGTCCTCCAGGCATACAGTGCGGCCCTGCAGACCCAGTGGCAGTGGGTGAAACAGCTGTGTGTGTGCGTCGAGCAGCATCTCAAAGACAACGCTGCCTACTTCCAGGTAGGACAGCCCAGGGCAATAGGCCCCAGCCCAGGGCACTAGGCCCTATCCCAGGGCACTAGGCCCTATCCCAGGGCACTAGGCCCCAGCCCAGGGCACTAGGCCCCAGCCCAGGGCACTAGGCCCCAGCCCAGGGCACTAGGCCCTATCCCAGGGCACTAGGCCCCAGCCCAGGGCACTAGGCCCCAGCCCAGGGCACTAGGCCCCAGCCCAGGGCACTAGGCCCCAGCCCAGGGCACTAGGCCACAGCCCAGGGCACTAGGCCCTATCCCAGGGCACTAGGCCCCAGCCCAGGGCACTAGGCCCCAGCCCAGGGCACTAGGCCACAGCCCAGGGCAATAGGCCCCAGCCCAGGGCACTAGGCCACAGCCCAGGGCAATAGGCCCCAGCCCAGGGCACTAGGCCCTATCCCAGGGCACTAGGCCCCAGCCCAGGGCACTAGGCCCCAGCCCAGGGCACTAGGCCACAGCCCAGGGCAATAGGCCCCAGCCCAGGGCACTAGGCCCTATCCCAGGGCACTAGGCCACAGCCCAGGGCACTAGGCCCCAGCCCAGGGCACTAGGCCACAGCCCAGGGCAATAGGCCCCAGCCCAGCCCAGGGCACTAGGCCACAGCCCAGGGCACTAGGCCACAGCCCAGGGCACTAGGCCCTATCCCAGGGCACTAGGCCCCAGCCCAGGGCACTAGGCCCCAGCCCAGGGCACTAGGCCCCAGCCCAGGACACTAGGCCCTAGCGCAGGGCCATAGGCTCCATTCCACTTACCACTACTAATGTGCTATGAGGCTTTAAGACCATCTTGATATCAGAAACAAAATATACTGTGTATCATATGATTTTGCCCCAATTATTGTTAACTCTCTGTTCGTCTCTCTCTTACTGTGTGTGTTTCTTTGTGTGTGTATTCTCAGTTTATGAGTGAGGTACGCGACTGTGAGTCGTACCTGCGTCAGCTGCAGGACACCATCAAGAGACAGTACACGTGTGACCGCAACAGCAGACTGGGCAAACTGGAGGACCTGCTACAAGACTCTATGGTACGTCCTGCGGTTCTGTCCTACTCTCACATTCAAGGGCTTTTCAATGATCAACACAGAACTTCTGGGGAAATCTATTCTCATGCTGTGCACGTCTCGTCTTACCCGCTGCCTTCAGATCTGTGGTACCAACTGCTGTGCAAATCCAGCCTTTGGAGTTTCCATTGAACTTCTTAGGAATACATAAGAATACAGCAATAAATCCTCCACAGACGTTTCTAGAGCTACTTTAAAGAAGAGCCGGTTGAAAGTGAGCTTTGAGGTTAATCTGAAATGATATTGAAGTTTTTAAAGATTTTCTGTAGACCAGCACTGAGTGCAACTCGCTGCATAGCCTGCTGTAACTGCAGCCCCTGAATCTTCCTTCTGCCTCGGAAAGTTATAGCTTACTGCTGGGTTATAAAGAACACAGGCTGATAGGCCTGTTTGTCTCTGGTAGCCATGGCGATAGGATGGGAGGTAATCTCTTGTGCTGGAGGATTCTCGCTGAATCATGCCCCCTGTGGTGTCTTAATTAATCGCATCACACAAACACACGCATGCATGCATGCCTGCACTCACACAAACACAAACACTTTCTCCCACGCGCACATTTTCCATAAACAAACAAACACGCACACGCACACACGCACACATTGTGACTCAGAGCAGATGGTTGACGGAACAAATAGGAGCAGTGGTACGGCCCGGTAGCTCGAGCACATCCCTCAGAGGTGTGTTTGTGAGCATACGTGTGCAGACACATACGTGGGCCTTCAGCCGCAGTTAATGACGTTTCCGGTCGGCTGGGTTGCGGCTCCCTCTGGAGGACGCCCCTCTAACCTCTGTACCGCGCGGTAACTCAAGTTCGGGACGCAAACCAATCTCCTCTCTGCTCAGCAGGGGTGAAGGGGTGAAGGGGTGAAGCTGGGCTGTCACTGCTCTTTCCCTTTCTCACTGCTCTTTCTCCTAGTTATCGTTCCTTTCCTTGTTAAGACACGCGTCTACTTTTTCATTCATTTCCTGATGCGATGCCTTGCTATGCCTCACGACTGAAAAATGTATGTAAAAGTATGAAATGTTGAGATATATATGTTATAATATTAACATTCATATTATTTTGAAATAAAAGTACCCCAGTGTTCACTACCTCACCGGCCCACTTCCTCATCTGTCTGTGAAAGCATTAACATAACGGGGTGATGGACCGTCCCGCTGACCAATGACACGTGCCCTACAGGAGGAGAAGGAGCAGTTGATAGAGTACCGCAGGTCTGTGGCCAGCCTGGTGGGGCGGGCCAAAGCGGTGGTCCAGCTCCGCCCACGCAGCACAGACAGCCCCCTGGGAGCCGCCATGCCCATCAGAGCCATCTGTGACTACCGACAGATAGAGGTGAGGACGCACACGCACACGCACACACACACAGACACACACACACACACACACACACACACACACACACACACACACACACACACACACACACACACAGTGGTATTCACCATCGCACTTTTCAGATGAAAGGCTCACTTCAAAAGCTCAATGAACAGCCTTGCAGCGTTCAGATGTCGTGACTGTTCCCTGTTCTATTGGATACAACGATGCTTTTTGTTCTTCGAGACTTTGTTTCCCAGACTAGAATAGTGCTGATGTCGTTCCGCTGAACAAACTGAAACAAATAGCAGGAACCGTGGAGCGGCACAGCCATGATTAATGAGAATAGGAGAATTCCATTTGCTAATGTTATTGCTCTTTTTTTTCATGCCAATCTCATACAGCACTCACATGAAATGGCCCAGACACACACACTTTATATCCCTCCTCTCTCTCTCTCTCTCTCTCTGTACCTCTCTCTCCCTCTATGTGTGTGTGTGTGCTGTGATATCCTCTGGGATTTCCAAAAAACGTTGAATAATGTAGTCGCCAACACCTTTGCGGGTTTTTTCGTGGCAGATCGGTGTGTGCCTGTTAAAGCTCTCTCTATCTGAGGTCCTGGTTGGCACGGACACCTGACCGCATCGCAGCGCTTCTATTTCGGTCCACAGTCCTCTCTGACAGTTTGTGCATGAAAAGGGCTCCAGTATGTAGCGGACTATTGGCCAGGTCATCTTTGGCTGTGTATATATACTCCACCATATAACATAGCATGATGGGAAAAGCAGGAAGACACATGGGCTGTGTTGGAGGTAGAAATGCTATGAACGTGCACCTTTTTATTTTTATCGGAAAAGATAATAAAAAAAAAACGTTTCTCCTCCCCTCCTCTTTTTGTTGTGTTCCTTCTCTCCTCTCTCTCTCTCTCTCTACATGTCCTCGTGGTCATCTGCTACCTCGGACTACCCTGCCCCCTCCTCTCCCCTCCCCCTTCTCTTCCCCTCCCTCCCCCTTCCTCCTCCTCTCTCCTCCTCTTCCTGTCCTCTGTCGGCTGGGTTTGGCAAGACTGACGTTCAGGTATAGCTGTCTTCTCCCTCTCTCACCTCAGACCCCGCTCTCACACGCCGCACACTCAGCACACTCAGGGCTAGCATGAGATAGCATTGAAAGCTAAGTGTCATTCAATAGACATATAGAGGTATGCTGGGAGGGACATCACCTCAGACGGTGGGGGTAAGAGAGAGAGAGAGAGAAACCGGATGCTTAAAAAAACAAAGCACTGGACAGAAAATCAGGGGTTCATAAGTGGGGTCAGGGGTCATTAGGAAATATCTGTTGATGATGTGAGATAATTTCCGTTGGACACTGGGGGTTCTGAACAGAGTTGTAGTTATAAAAACATGCTTGTTCACATGTTTAATGCTGTCAGACATTTGGGGGTCTTTCCCACTGTGAGTCAAGACCATTTTTTGAATCAAATCAAAATGTTCAGTCAGTTGGGGCAGGCTGCTAACAGTTGACCTAAGTTTAGCTGAGCTAAGAGAACTGAAGCGACCTGAAATCAGACTTCGGAGGCTTTCAGGCAAATAGACTTCTTAGAGACATCTTTAAGCTTTAATGTACATTTCTTATGCTGTACGTGCACCTCTTGCATTATTCATATGTGTGAGGGGCTTCTGTGTGCGTGCTCGCGTGCAGAGGGACGAGGTGAGAGAAGAAGAAGCGGGTGGGTGGGGAATAGAGATCTATCTTATCTCTGCACAACCTTGAAAGTCTTCCCCGCTGTTACTGCTTTTTCTTTAGGTTTCTTTCTTATTTTTTCTAGATTATCACTTAAATATGCAAGATTTCTAATCTAATTACTAATTCTAATTGAGTCGTGATGATAGCTGGTCTTCTGAAACGCATTCAATCGAAAATGTGTTTTATTGAAAGATGTACCATCTTCTCGCTTGTAATTGGAGCAACCCTAGTATTTGTGTGGCACCATTCTCCTACCTATTGCTTTCCAACTAACCAAATTAAAATCATTAACCAATGCATTGTTAATAATAAGTGCCATTATTTAATCGTGGCTTTGGGATTTTGTTTTACATGTTTCTGTATTTCTGTTTCTGTTGTCATTGTCGTTTCTTTCCTCATCTTTTCACCTCTCTCTTCTCGCCTTCAAACTCTTTTTTCCTGTCGGCGTCTCATCCTCTTCTGCTGCTGCTCCTGGTGTCGCTGTCTTGTGAAAACATTTCTCCACCTCCAACCACCTTGTTTTCTGTATCTTTTTCCTTCTGCTCTTTCTCTCCTGTCTTTTCTTCTCTCCTCCCACAACCCGTTGTTTCTGTCCCTCCACCTCTCCTCCATCCTCATCCATGTGTCCCCCCCCATCCATCAACATCCTGTCTCCCCCATCTTTTCTCTTCCTTCTCCTCTGATCTCCCCCGTTCTGGCTCTCTTTCCTCTATCCCTTCTTCTCTCTCCCTAATGTTTTTCCCCCCTCTTTACACTCTCTGTGTCTCTCTACGTCTCTCTCCCGTCCCTCTCTCTCTCCGTAGATCACTATATCCCGTGGGGAGGAGTGTGTGTTGGAGGACAACTCCCAGAGGACCAAGTGGAAGGTGATCAGCCCCAGTGGGAACGAAGCCATGGTCCCTTCGGTGTGTTTTACCGTCCCCCCTCCCAACCAGGAGGCCATCGACACCGCCAGCAGGTACTGTAGTACACACTGTTACTCTGCTCCGCTGCTCTACACTGTTTTCTACTGTTTATGCTGTTCTAATATACTTTGTTCTAATCTACTGTACTGTACTCTACTCAGTTATATTATACTCAGTTATATACTACTCTGTTCCATTTGACAATACTCTGCTCTATTTTGTTCTACTCTACTCTTCTGAACCCTCTTACAGTTTGCTCTGTTACTCTTTTTTATCTACTTTCATCTTCTCCACTCTACATTACTCCGCTCAATATTACCTGACTCATCTACATCAATACTCAATAAATTTTTCTGCAATCCTTTTGATCTACGTTCTACTACTAAACACTACATTACTCTTTTACTTGAAAGCAATATCCCTTCTCTATTCTGCCATCATCTACTTTACTCAACTCTGCTCTACTCTACTGTGCGGTTTGTGATCACACCATGTCCGGCTAACAGTACAGCAAGTGTCTAAATCAGTCTGTCCGACCGTCCGTCTGTCCGCAGGATGGAGCAGATGTACCAAAAGGTGATGTCCCTGTGGCACCAGCTGCACATGAACATGAAGAGCGTGGTGTCCTGGCACTACCTGACCAAAGACCTGCGCACTGTGTCCGCCTGGAGCCTCGACACTGTGAGGACAATGACATAACAACAACACAACCAATAAACATGAATATATACATACAAATAAGAAGTACAGAAACTCTGGATGCTACCATCAAGAGTATTGTTTTAAAGCCGGGCTTACTAAATGTACATTCCCATCACCCCACCGTCTCCCCCCTTCCCCACCCCCTGTCTCCCCCTCTCCTCCTGCTGGTCCAGATGCGCTCCCAGACTCCGCCGGAGCGGGACCAGGCCCTGGATGAGCTGGAGTCCCACCTGGCGGACTTCCTGTCGGACAGCAAGGAGAGCGCTCTGTTCTCGCCCTCCGAGAGGTCGGACCTGGAGAAGGAGGCCCAGCAAGCCCAGCAACACTGCCAGGACCTGCTGCTCAACATGGAGACCGGTAGGGAAATATACATGGATACACATTTTTACACACTTTTCTCTCTCTCTCTCGCTCTGTGTCTCTGTCTCCTTCTCTCTCTCTCTCTCTCTCTCTCTGTCTGTCTGTCTGTCTGTCTGTCTGTCTGTCTGTCTGTCTGTCTGTCTGTCTGTCTGTCTGTCTGTCTGTCTGTCTGTCTGTCTGTCTGTCTGTCTGTCTGTCTGTCTGTCTGTCTGTCTGTCTGTCTGTCTGTCTCTCTGTCTCGCTCTGTCTGTCTCGCTCTGTCTCTCTCTCTCTGTGTCTCTCTCTCTCTGTCTCTCTGTCTCTGTGTCTCTCTCTCTCTCTCTGTCTCTCTCTCTCTCTGTGTCTGTGTGTGTCTCTCTCTCTCTCTCTCTCTCTGTCTCTCTCTCTCTGTGTCTCTCTCTCTCTCTCTCTCTCTCTGTCTCTCTCTTTCTCTTTTTCTCTCTCTCGCTCTCTCTCTCTCTCTCTCTCTCTCTGTCTGTCTGTCTGTCTGTCTGTCTGTCTGTCTGTCTGTCTGTCTGTCTGTCTGTCTGTCTGTCTGTCTGTCTGTCTGTCTGTCTGTCTGTCTGTCTGTCTGTCTGTCTGTCTGTCTGTCTGTCTGTCTCTGTGTCTCTGGGTGTTTATTTATCCATCCATCCTTCCTCTCCTACTCCCCACTGCAGTGGAGAAGGACGAGTCTGTCTCCCGGTCCTACCTGTCGGAGCTGCAGGACATCAGCCTCCACCTGGAGGACGTGGAGCGCAGGCTGACCCGGGCCATCCAGACCCCGCCCCTCAGCCACCTGTCAGGGGACAGTGCGGACGGCGGCGCCGCCAGGATCACCGAGCAAGAGGTGGGTGTTGGCTGGGCGATAGTTTGTCTGGTTTGTTTGTCAGGGACAATGTGCAAATAGGCATTGGTCTCAATGAGGAGAGCTGCATTATATGGGGTTACAGTATTGATAGTGTGCCAGGGGCTTCCCCTGCTGGTTGTAAAGGGGAATGACAGGCTGTGTCATGTGACATACATGTATATGAAGACAATTCTCACTTTTCAAATGGCAAGTGGCTGACAATATTAAGTATTAAGAGTATATTATTTTACATTAAGAGTCTTTAAAGAATACAATAATAGCCTGAATATAATATATTTTATTGTCCAATGACCAGATAAATTAAGATAAATAGTTAGTAGCAACATCAGTAATTATATTAAAAAATAAGAAAAGAAATACAGGATATTCTTCAACAAAAACTACCTTTAGAACTGGTTAAGCATTCCCATAGCCTCATGGATAACCACCGTTTGTGGACCTCCTCCCTCCCCTCCCCCCTCTCCCTTCCCCCCCTCCCAGAAGATGCAGGCGGAGCTGGAGGCTCTGCAGTCCAGCGTGGGGGAGGTGTCCCGCCGCTGCGTGGGCTACTTCCAGGAGAAGCCCACCTCCTCCAGTGTCCCGGCCATGCGCTCCGAGCTCAACCAGGCCGTGGAGAAGATGGACAAACTGTACAACCTCTCCCACGTCTTCCTGCAAAAGTCAGTGCACCGCTGTCAGGGTAGCACACACAGTTATGAGTGATGGAGGTGGTGTTATAGTTAGGGCTGTCTTGGTTGTTTAGTTCATTTGGTAGCAGTTGACAGACAGAAATTACAAAAATAAAAAGGACATAAAAAAAACTAGACGGATTTCGGCAGGGGCCTCATTATATGATGCAACGTTGATTTTTTTTTTTAATGCCGGAACGATATTTATACTGTAAATATTGTGGTTCTGTAAAAATTGTAACACGATATTATGATTTTTTTAATGCAATTTTATATTTTGTGTAGTTTAACTTATGGGTATAACATTGGGGTTTGCTTTCTTCAGGCCTGTTAGTGTCCTCCATTGTCTTTTATATGAAAGTGTCTGAATAGAACAGAACCTAGTTCAGGGGAATCAGCTATAAGGGAATACTCTACAGTGCCCCCTGTAGGATGGTACCCTTAATGTTTCCACTAACATTACATTGATGATGAAAAAGACAACATTTTCTATTTTATTTCTTTGTTCTTTGTACAACAAAGTCTAGAGCACCGAAGTTGAGCATCAGTTGTTAGCCAGACAGATCCTTATTTTAGCAGTAGAAAAACATAAGGTGTTTTATTATGGTTTCAGTGAGGGTGCTGACAATAAGAAAAGCCTTATGTCACATGATGTCACGTTTGCCCACTCTTTCTCTCCCGGCAACGCTCACTCTCTGGCTGACCTCTGACCTCCAGGCTGAAGACGGTTGACATTCTAATGAGCCGGCTGGCGGACACAGAGGAGGTGGTGAGGAAGTACGAGAGCCGACTGAGCGACGAGGACACTGTCCCCGCCGACACCGCCGCCATGCAAGACCTGCAGGAGCAGCTAGCGGTGAGAGAGAGACACTCACTCACTCACAGAAGAAATTGTTTACAGAATGTTTCAAACTGTTAACACTAATGCACAAACTCACAAACTCAACATAGCCCACGCACAAGAACTAATCAGACCAAGAAAAAAGCAATCAAACCAAATTTGCCACCACCTAATACTCTCCCTCTACCCCGTTCCTCTGCACCCACGTCTCTAAAATCGACTAATCTAAGAGGCAGAGCATATTTAATAATCCAATCTAAACCTAAAATGCATTTTCATCCTTTACTGGGCTCCACACACTCCACTAATCCTCTCCCCCTCCTCCGCTCTCTGTGTAGTCGTGGCAGGGGGAGCTGAGCGCGCAGGATGCCGTTCTCCGCTCGCTGCAGGCGGAGGTGGAGCGGGCGAGGGAGGCGGGCTCCCAGCTGGCCCGGCTCCACCCGGACCGCAGCTCAGAGCTGGAGCGCTACCAGGAGAGGGCCAATCAGATGGCAGAGAGGTGGAGCAACGTGGAGCGGCAGATGGAGACACGGTGAGCAGGGGAGGGAAGGCAGGAAGGAAGGGAGGGGACACCTGGTCGAATGGAGGGACGCTAGAAGTCAGGATAGTCGTGAGTGCCAAGGGTTTTTTGACTCGAGGCCAGAAGGTTCTGGGTTTTATACCCAATGATCCATACCTATAGGCATCCTTGAGCAAGTATCCCAATATCTACCTGTTACTTAATGACCTGTATCTGATTATAATATGTACCTGCATACACTCTCTACACCTACCGGTTCCTTAAAGCCCTCTATCTGTGATGACCTATGCCTATCGCTTACCTGCTCCTTGAAGCCTTCTATCTGTAGTGAATGCCTACCCCTTACCTCCACCTTAAAGCCCTCTATCTGTAGTGTCTGTGTGTGTCTTTGTATGAGAGCATCTCCTAACTGGTGAGCCGGTGCATGTTGTTCCAGGCGTGCTGACCTGGAGGGCCTGGGCTCGTCCCTGCAGCAGTACAAAGACGGCCACTCAGGCCTCATCAGCTGGATCGAGGAGACCACGGAGAGACAGGAGAACACACAGCCGGGCCAGATGGACAGCAAGGCCCTGTCGGAACAACTGGCTCAACAGACGGTCTGTATCAGGGCGGACACAGAGCAACATCAAAAATCAAATGCTGTGCTTGGTTCAAATCAATGTTTGTGAAGTTTTTCCAGTGTTTTAAGTTTGTTTATGCTTCGATTCCTTCCCCAGGCCTTGGTAGTTGAGATCGAGGCGAACCAGACCAAACTAGACCAGTGTCAAATTAACGCCAAACAGTACTGTACCTCAGTCAAGGTGTGTATCTGTTTCACCAAACAAAAACATTTCTACTTGCTCATAGTGAACTATGATGAAATATACAAATTGTTATAACTGTCTCTCCACTCTGTGTGCTTTTGTAGGACTATGAGCTTCAGTTGATGACCTACCGAGCCTTCGTGGAATCCACCCACAAGTCCTCCCTCAAGAGGAGGAGGATGCACTCCTCCTCAGACGCCATTTCTCAAGAGGTAAGGAGAGCGACGAGGGACAATAGGCCAATGCAAACTTGTGTTAAGATGTTACCAGTTGCTAAGCATATTCCTTTCATTATATTTATTTTTCTTATACATTTTTCATTATTTTATGATAAAAAAATTGCCTGTCTCTCTATCTCTCTTTCTCACAATTTTTCTAGGCCGAAATGTATTCCTGAATGTATTCATAATTTGTCTACGTGTGTCTGTAGTTCATGGACTTGCGGACACGCTACACCGCCTTGGTTACCCTGACAACGCAACACGTCAAGTACATCAGCGATGCTCTGAGGAGACTAGAGGAAGAAGAGGTTTGTACTTTTCGTTATTTAATATCTGTGGTTTCTACATGCGCCTATATTTAAATTTTTTTGTACATACATACATTTCTTCTCTTTGCTGAATTCCCTCTATCGCTGGTCTCATTATACTATACTGTCTCTGCCTGTGTGTGTGCAGAAAGAGGTGGAAGAGGAGATGCAGGCCAGGGTGGGCCCGGTCTCAGATCTTCTGGGCTGGGTGAAAGGTCTCCAGGGGCGGAGCCTGGGCCCCAATGCTGAGTCCTCATTGGCTGCTCAGCAGGTACTGTTCAATTTGTCAAAAAATACATTTGATATGATACATTACAACCTAACTTATTACAGAAAAATAGAGATGTTTGACCTGACTATGTATTTTCCATTCCATGGTATTCCACTCACATTTTACCAAAATAAATGTAAACAATTTAGAATGCACCTGAAATTTATATATTCTGTTTCAGGCCATCACAGAACAACTCTCCGCTAGGAAGGAGGAGGTCGCAGAGGCCATCAGGAGCACCCAGGTGTTCCTCCAGTCTAAACAAGCCAGCAAGTAAGACTCACTCACTCACTCACTCACTCACTCACAAGAATCCCGGGCCCTTAAGTCCTCATATTAACCATGGGGGCCCCTGTGGTTCCCGTCCAGGTTGTCCCCAGAGGAGAGTGCCCGGGTCAGGGCCCAGCTGGAGGAGCTGACCTCCACCTACAGCCAGCTGTGTGACAGCTCCAGCCAGCAGCTCCAAAAGATGGAACACCAACTGGCCAAGGAGGAGGAGGAGAAGGTAAAAAAGACGGAGAGAACCCGACACTACAAAAAACAAGTTGGAGGGAATGGCCCTGGGCAAGGTGGAGGAAGGGGTGGGGGTGGGATACAGAGGGGAGACAGGGGGTTGGGCGGATGAACAGAACACACGGATGTAAAGGTTTGGAGGTAAAGAAGGTGTCTCGGCCTGTCCAGAAGGACGGGATCATCAGAACTGCGTTTTTATTTTAATGCAAGCTTTCGAAAAACAACCTGCAGTCACGCTGATGTTTGTCTGCACAACAACATCGCCACTTCAGCCGCGTGGCTTCTCTGAAGTGTGCGTGCCATCCGAGAGCAAGAGGGTGTGTGTGTGTTTGTGTGCGAGGACCGTGTGAATACTTTATATAACGAATTGCATGATATGTTTGTATTGCTCGACCACTGTGTGTTATGACATCAGCATCAAACCGGGAATTGTGGAGCTGGTTTGATTTAGCTCCTCCGACCCTTTTCAGACACCAGTCCACTAAACCATCCACAAAATCAATCAGTAGTTCACTTTATTTATCACATCCTAAGCTGAGGTAACCAGAAGGAGCAATTGTTTGCATGTATTTATTGAATGTATTAAAATTTTCATTTCGGTGACGATATTTAATCCAAATCACTTTTGCAAAGATATAGCTTTTGGCTCATTCTTTTGAAAGAATAAGCTCATTGCACGTGGACACAGGATGCATTGGACTGCGCAGTCTGAACTGGGTCGTAGCACAGAGCGTTGTTTTATCACGGCTCCAGAATGTCTGCATCTCTCACCTTCTCATATCACAAAACCCTTCACCCTTCACACGGCCACCGTCATCTTCATCACCTCACTTTCATCGTCATCATCGTCATCGTCATGAAACACATCTGCTTAACGGCTAACTTGGCTAATCTGTGGTCTTTGTGGTGCGTCAGTAGGGTAGCGCTGCCATGCTAGAAGTTATAGCCGTAGAACCTTCATTTGGTTAGAAGACATTTCTGGTGTGTGTCACTCGCTAAAGGATGCACTAAAATGTTATTGGTTAACCGTTTAACATTTTGAGACGGTAGTAGTAGTAGTAGTAGTAACGGTAACATCAAACATGTTCCATTGGTTTCACTTATTTATGTGTAAACATTGTAAATGTCATACAGTCCTTCTTGTGATATTCCATCATTTTTTGATGTTTGGCATGAGATGATTAGAGCATAATGGATATTTAATAGTTGTTTGCTTGTGTGCAAGAATACGTGCAGGCTGTGTGCGTGTGCAGATGTCTGTACAGCTCAATGAGTTGGACTTAATAGGCCAAACAGTGCTGTGGATATCAGGAAAACTTTCCTCAGTTTCATTGCTTTTTAACATGAATACCTCCGAATGGCCCGTCGAATGAACGGCGGGTCCTTTCAAAAGTGTTTTTCCTTATTCCCCGGGAAACAAAAGGTTTAGATTTTCAAGGTGTGTTTAGGCTGAAGTGCACCAGAGGCCTGCTGTGCAACGTACTCACATCACCGTTTTGAGCATGATGTGTCCAGGTCACGTGTGTGCGTGTGTGTGTATGAGAGTATATGTCTGTGTTTTGTTTGTGCTAATGCTCAACTGCAAATTATTTGTGTGAAACTTTAAACCAGCATTTTGCTTGAAAACCACTAACAGCTGCCATTGGAGATTCCCAGAGGACATCTGAGTTCAAAGCAGAAATGGAGTTAATGCTTTAGCCATCTTGAATGAGTTATTAGACAGTATAGTAGTATTGGGTTATGAGTTATAAGGTTCAGGTCATAGGTACAATACCGCATGCAGACAGCTTACTTCTCACCTGTTGCGCCCCGCTCTGCCAAGCACAGGGCTGCCCACGATAAGGTAAGTGTCGCTCGGCCTCTATCTCTCTCTCTCCCACTCTCTCTTTTACAGTATCAAACCATATTTTCTTTCACCAATTTCTTTCACATATTTTCTTTCACCTTCTGAGGTTTTTCTTTTAGTTTTTCTTTCTTGCTTTTTTTTGTGTTTGTTGTTGCAAAGCTGTGCATGCTTAGTGCTATTTGTGTGTATGATTTAATAAATGTGAAGAAATTGTAGCTATATGTTAGCTATAATTGTGTGTTCATGCATACTTTTCTTGTAATTCAAAACATGGTGGTGGGCTTAAAACTTTTTAGTTTTACTCTTCTCTGCTAAATTTATATTATTTATATATTATATATAATTTTAATTGAGAATTAGTTCTAGATTCACATTGAAATATTTTACATATTTATTATACATCGAGATTCTAGTATACATGTATTGATTATATATTTTTCAATTTTTACAGAAACAAACTGTTATTGCTGGAGTCATCGACATGGGATCCATGGAAACCTTCTCAGTGTTCCATGCAGCCCAGTGCGGCCTCATTGACCAGGAAACCTGCCGCTTCCTACTGGAAGTCCAACTCATCTCTGGTGGGCTCCTCCAGCCTCCCTCCCCTCTCAGCCTCTCACTGGAGCACGCCTTGGCCCAGGGAATGATAGACAACTACACCAGCCAATCGTTATCTTACTTGGAAAGGGCCTTGCATCTGGTGAATGAGACAAAATCAAAAGAGGGAGAGAAGCAATGTCTCCTGCCAGTGGCTTTAGCCTTAGAGGAAGGGGTTATCAGTGAGCAGTTGGGGCTCCATATTCTAGAGGTCCACATGAATACAGGAGGCTTGAGATATCCCAGTGGAGAATTGGTGGATTTGGACATTGCCTTAGACCAGGGTCTTTTGCCTCCAAGAATCTACAATAAGCTCCAATCACAGCTTCAACGTAGGGAGCTTATTGACCCAAATACAGCAGAAAGGTTAAGCCTGTCTGAGCTACAACAACGCTGTGTAAGTCATGAAGAGTCTGGCCTTCATCTCCTGCCTGTTCACCAGCAATCTGGAGGAAACGTCTCCCTATGTTCTGGAAGAAAAGTGGGTATCTTCCGCGCCATCCAAGAAGGTCTTGTCGACCAAAATGTTGCCGTGAGGCTACTTGAAGCTCAGCTATTTGCTGGCGGTATTGTTGACCCACGTTCTGGACATCGTTTAACCCTTCATGAGGCTGTTAGCCAAGGATTGATGCATCGGGATCAGGCATGCACTATACTGGCTCGGCAGCTCCAAGCTGGAGGAATATTGGACCCACGGAGTGGAGAGCGTCTAGGGTTGAAAGAAGCTCTCCGCAGGGATCTTCTGTCTCCTTCTTTGGCTCTCTTGGTACTTGAGTCCCTGCAGTCCTTCATGGGAATGCTGTGGCCAGAATCTGGAGAACTAATGCCCATTGCTGAGGCCCTACAGCAGGGAGTCGTCTCAGAAGATCTGGCGCGAAATGTCCTTGGGCAACGTCATGTTGTTGGAGCCTTGTATGATGCTGTAGCACTTCACTTGGTACCTCTCAGCCAAACAACTGAAAAAGCCCTGGATCTCAGTGTAGCAAAAGTCCTAAGCAAGATCCATATCCCTGATGTTCTCCACTATATGACCCCATTGAGTACTCCATCTATGAATCGCATCAGCTGGTGTTCCACCAGCTCCTCTCCTCCTCCATCCTCCCCACCCCCTGGATCCCTAACTACAGGGCATTTCTGGGACTCTACTCCCATGGATTATAGTGATACACAAGAACAAGCAAAGCATGGGTTACTTTTCCATCTAATGACTCACAGCTATGTTGATGTTGATTCTGGGAAACGCGTTGTGCTTCTAGATGACGAGCTTGTGGAGTTGGTCAAGGCGACTGGGCTGTCATGTGCAGACAATTCTCCTGGATATCAAGTTCAGGAGGAAGGAAGCAGTTTGATCCCTGGTTCAAAGCAGACCATAGGGAGTATCAGAACAGTAGGATTGAGTGCCGAGGGAGAGAAAGAGGAAACAATGGAACATGTACAGACAAGCTGTCAAGCAATCACAAAGGATGTCTCCTCCAGTAAAATCATTGAACAAAATGGCAGAACTAGTCAGGAAAGTAAAAATGGTGTAGGTGACAGATCATTGCAGCAAACATCAACTCAGAAAATAGAGCCAGCAATCGGAGGGAAAGGCGAGAAAAGAATAGAAAGTGTCACCGCAAAAGGTGAAACAGATATGGCTCCTCTGAAACGAGAAGAGAACTCTGCAGGAAAACCTCTAAGTGAGCAGATAAACAAGTCAGGTGAACACAAAGAGGTGCCTAATCAACAGGGTAGCTCACCCTCAAAACAAGAGGACACTTCACAATCCATTAACCAAGACAATGCAACTTCTTCTGTAGTAAATACAGAAAGAGTCTATGCTGAGTTAGAACAGGATCTATCCATCGTAGAAAATTCTAAAACTATAGATTCTGCATGCTCCCAAGATGTAAAATCTATGGGATATGCTAAAAAAATTAAAAAGTCGGAAGCCTTAGATTATAAATCACAGTTTAGTAACCGTAACACAGAGACAAATAAAACTAGGGAGGAAGCTGAGATGGAGAGGTTAACCATAGAGCTTAAACAAGGTGGCCTCCTGACGGAGGAAGGCGACAGGCTGCTCCCAGATGAGGCTGTAGCTCAGGGAATCCTCCCAGGCCACACTGCAGTTAAACTCATGTCCCAAGCTGGTCTTTTTGGTGGTTTCCTAGATGCCACTAGTGGTGAGTTACTCAGTTTAGAGGACGTAATGCAGGAAGATCTTCTTGATGAAGACCTAATGTGGAGTGTTCTTAAGTCTGATAAAAGCCTATCTGGTGTAGTGGACATTGAAAAAGGAAAGATCTGTGGGTTGAGGGAGGCAGCTCAGAAAGGCTTGATCGACTCCAACACTGCTTCTCGTCTTCTGGAAGCCCAGGTGGTCTCTGGGGGAATTGTTGATTTAGATAGGGATGAAAAAGTATCAGTAACCCTCGCAGCTAATCTGGGTCTGATCGAGGAGAATCAGAAAGAATCATTAGAGGCATTAGAAAATGCTTACAAGGGAAAGGCCACAGAACCGCAAATGGCCATTGCCAAAGCCACATTACAACTACAGATGGACGGCATTGTTGACCCTGAATCTCGGTCTCCTGTTCCACTCGAATGCGCCATTCAGAAGGGATTGATTGGTTCAGAGGAGGCTTATCAGGCACTGTCAAAGCAGGTTGCTGAAGGGGGTATTTTACACCATGCTTCAGGAACAAGGCTGTCCGTTTCTGATGCTTTGGAGAGAGGACTGGTGGACCGCTCCCTTGCCCCTGGACTAGAAGAACTGCAGTGTGTCTACAAGGGGAACGTCAGCCTTTTATCACATCCAGAGGCTGCTCTTTTCCAAGCTTCAACAGGAGCTATTTACAGCCCAGAATCTCGACGTAAACTGACACTGACTGAGGCAGTTTCTAATGGTCTGCTTGAGGAAAAAGTGGCCAAGGAAGCTATGGCTTCTGCTAGTGTAACTCAAGGAGTAATTGATCCCCAATCCTGTCGTATTGTCCCTTATTCTGACCTAGTACAGCAGGGTAAGATAGATCTTAACACAGGAAAACGATTCCTGGAGGTAAAACAATTCAGCGGTATTCAGGATGAGCAAACGGGCAACATTTTAACATTAAAACAGGCCATTGCAATTGGAAAAGTTGACCCTGTTCCAGCTTTGAGGCTGCTCCAAAGCCAGGCTGACAGTGGCGGGATCATTGATGTCACATCTGGAGATAGGCTCCCTCTGCCTGAAGCCTCTGAGAAAGGTTTGATTGAGGAGGATATGGCCAGAGTAATAGCCATCAACCAGATCACCAAAGGAGGCCTGATCCATCCTACTACTGGTAAAAGAATTGCAAGTCTTGATGATGCTATCATAGCAGGGCTAATCTCAAGTGAAATGGCCTTTGGTATCCAAGAGAGCAGGACTTCAGTAGAAATAGATGATGGGGAGGGTAGTTCTACGCCAGTGATTTCCTCAAACAGTGCCTACAGCCCTGGTGCGGGTTCATCAGTAGCTAGCAACCTGGCAAAATGGTCAAGTGAAAGCTCTGTATCATCATCTCCACTCTTGGAGCAGTCAGAGAGAGATTTGGTAATTAAAGAGGTGGATGAAAAGCAATTGGATTATTTGACATCAAATCAATTGAGCTTGTGTGATGACACTTTAGAAGAAGATACTGTAGAACAACCACTCTCTGAGTCTGACTCATCCATTGACCTGCTGGCTGAATTTGCCAGCAATGTTGGGAAAAGGATTCAGCAAGCAATCAATGAGATCAAACCTCAGAAAGGTGAGCTAAAACAGGGGCCAGGTGAGGCATCATCAATCAGGGAAAGCCATGCTGTCGGAACACAAAAAGAGAGCAATTATTCTGATATCACCGCAGTACCACCCTACCAGGAATCAGACCCTGAAACATTCAACACATCTTCTCAAGTACAAGTTGCAGAACAGGTGACTATCACAAGATCAGTGGACCCACCTGCAAGGTCTGACAAGAAAAAGACAAGGACAGTAGATAGGGGTTTGTCAGTGCATCATGTAGATGATAATGATGAAGGAAGGAATGACGAAACAGCAGATGAAGTCAGGGAGGAAGGAGAACTCAAGGAAAGCATAGGTGTAGATGGGCTTTCTCTAAAACAACTAGAACATGAATACACTGAAAAATGTGACGAAGCAGGGAAAAGAGAGATTGAAGGAAAACTGAAGGAGGACACAGCTGTAAAGATTGAAACTGGAGAGGCAACTGATGTGAAGCATTCAGACCAGAGTTTGACTGCTTCAGATAAAGAGGCCGAAACCAAAAGCAAGAAGAAGAAGAAGAGTAAGAAGAAAGGAAGGGGAAAGGAAAGTGAAAGTAAGCCGCTAGCTTTAGAGGAAAACGATAATGTGTCAGACATTAAGCAAATTGATGCAGAAAATGAAGGGCAGTCTCAAGTCACTAAGTCAATCACTGGTGTTTCCCCATTACCAGTGAAGGTTAAGATATTAGAATCCACCCCCGAAAGGAACCTCCATGTCAAAGATGGAGAACTTAAGATTGATGGGAAGATTGCGCCAGCTGAAGTATCTCTGGTATCTGATGATCAGCAAGCAAATTATAACGTAGGGAAACCAGACATGAAAAGAGATGAAATGGTAAGGGGGCAGATGGAAGAATGCGTAGACAAACAACAGGATGGCAAGAAAGAGATTGGTGTTAGTGTGCAGAAGGGTGCACAGAGACCTGAGAAATCAAACCTACCAGAGAATGAGAAGGCAGCCCTAATACTGAAGGCAAAGGAGAGCATATTGAAGAAGGTGTTTGAGAAGGGAGTGACAGAAAAGCAAGCAGCTGAAGAGCTGGAGGCACTACGCAAGGAGGTGCACAGGAAGGACATCCAGGCAGGGAATGCCAGAGATGGAAAGATGCAAACTCCTGTGATTAAGATGGAAACTCCCTCGAGAATGATGGCAACTCCCTTGATTAAGACGGTTGATGTTGAGGGTAGTACTGATGAGGATGATCTCAGAAAACAGCCTGATGCTAAGCCAAAGGTGGAATGTATGGGAAAGACCACTGGCCGAATGGAGGAGAATTTGAAAGTGGATGTCAAGGAAGTTTTGGTTGTGGATGAGCCAAATATCACAGATGATTCAAGTTTAGCCCTTAAAGAAGCTAAGACTTTATCAAAAGAGGAAGTTGATCGTGTCAGTGGTGTTAAGGAGGGAAATAAAAAAGAGACAGTTTCACCAGAACAGCATAAAGAAACTCCTTCAAGAAAGATGGCAACTCCCTTGACCAAGATGGTTGATGTTGAGGGTAGTACTGATGAAGACAAGCCAAAGGTGGAATGGATGGGAAAGATCGGTGGCCGAATGGAGGAGAATTTGAAAGTAGATGTCAAGGAAGTTTTGGTTGTGGATGAGCCAAATATCACAGATGATTCAAATTTAGCCCTTAAAGAAGCTAAGACTCTATCGAAAGAGGAAGATGATTGTGTCAGTGGTGTTAAAGAGGCAAAAGATAAAGAGGCAGTTTCACCTGAACAGCATAAAGAGACAAGGCAAGGGAAGCGGAACAAGAAGAACAAAAAGTCTAAAATATCAAAAGTTGCAGACCATGCTGAACCTGGTGCAGAAAAGCCATTTACTGGTGATGCTGTTGATGCCGTTGTGATGGCAACAGGTGTGAATGTAGAAAGAAAAGCTGATGACCAGAAAGGGGAAAGTTGGAAAAATGTGAAGTCAGACAGTGATGTTGATAGGCCCTCGAGCAGTGACACTAACAAGATGGCTACTTCTACAGTTAATTCCAAAACGACTAATGAAGTTTTACAAACATCAATCTGTGCATCAGCACAGGCAATGGACAAGGCAAAGGCTGAGGTTAAGTCTGTCATAGAAGAATTAAAGGGACCTTTAAAAATGGATGGAAGAAAGTCTGTAGTTGAAGAAATTAAGGAACCTTTACAATTAATTGGGAATCAGTCTGCTGGAGATGAGTTTAAGAAATCCTTACACATTGCTGTCATTAAGTCTGGTGAAGAAGAAGTTAAGGAACATGTACAGAAATATGTTTGTGACTCTGTAGGGGAGGGAATTAAGGAACCTTTGAAAATAGCTGGGATTAATTCTGCAGAGGAAGAATTAAAGGAAGCTTTACAGATGACTGGACCGAAGACTGTTGTCAAAGAAATGGAGAAACCTGTACAAATAGCTGAAATTAATTCTGCTGCAGAAGAAATTATGGAACCTTTACAATTAACTGGGAATCAGTCTGCTGGGGAAGAAGTTAAGAAGCATGTACAAAAAGCTGGAACCGACTCTGTAGGTGAGGAGATGGTTGGGAAAGAACTGAAAGCACATCAACTCAACATTAAAGAGCACCAACACCCTGTAGTTCTCACTGCTGAGGAGTCTTTTGATTCAATACCCAGCATTGCTGCTGATGTTGTTGGCACCGATAATGAGGCTGTAAAACCCAAATCATACTTACAACCTGATTCTACATCAATGGATCCCAGGAAACAGGATCCAAACCTACATTTGAAGGGGGAAAATGGGCAAACGCGACTTCTAGTTGAAAGTCCTCTTCCAAGACAAACAGGCCACAAGACACATTCAGAGTCTCTTTTACCATTGGAGGACATTCCCACAGAATCTGAGTTAGCTGAGGTACCAGAGTTTGATACAACTACAGGGAGCAGTGGGGAGGGGGAGGAGGACAAGGAAGAAATAAAGATGAAGAAAAAGAAAGGCTCCGCTAAGGTTAGATTAAATTTTTTTTATAAATTCTCGATGCGTGACCACATAAATTATCTCTTTGTATCTGCACAATTGTGCTTCTATTGTCCTTTTAACTTTGATCTTTTCCCTGCAGTCATCACTGATCCGGCAGGAATGCCTGGAACACGACCAGCGAATTGTGGCTCTGGTCTCCATGGTGAGGCACATAGAGGTCTGCCTCAAACAGCAGCAGCAGCAGTCTGTCGGCCGCAGCCTCATCTCTCTGGAAGACATCATCAGACAGACAGAGGTAAACAAATCTGCACACAGTCTTGGTCTACTGATGTCACACAGCTAACTTTTCTGCTTTGAATTATGATGTTAGGTACTTAGGATTTAGGACTCTAATTCTTAGGTTTGTACAAAGCTGATTGAACAATGAATATGCTGTTGTTCTGTTCCGCTCTAATTAATCTGTCGCTTAGGCGCTGAGCCTTGAGCTCCAGGACCTTGAACCAGAGGTGAACAAGGAGGTGGAGGCCGCTGCCCAACTGCTTGAGCCACGCCCTTCCAATGTCCCACCTCAGCTCCTATTGGCTCTGGAGAAGGATAGGCGGAGCCTGGCCCGAGGGTACGAGTCCGCCCGGGGAGTCTCTCAGACCATTCTACGCGGTCTACAAGAACACAGAGACGCTTACAAGGTAAAGGAGGGTCATCGAAGCAGAAGAGTGTCTTTAATGTTATTATTTCTCCCTGTTTTATTCAAATTACCTAGTTGTATTTATACTGGTCTCATATGTCTTGGATTGGCACCAAGATTAGGTGATTTAGTTGCATGCTAACAAAAACGGTTGGCTCTCCATCTCTCGATTGTTTCAGGAGGCTGTGACAGCAGAGCAGAAGAACCTGGGAGGTCGGGTGGAGAACCTCCTGTCCTGGTTGAGTGAGACAGAGGCCAGGAGTGACGGAGCGATGGCAGGGAAGGAGGAGAAAGATAGCGCTGTTGATCAGATTACGCAGCAACTGGAGTACTGCAAGGTAAATGACACACATGGTAGTCAAGTCCAATGGCTAATAACGATAATGTTCAATACCCCTGAAATATGTCCTTTGCCTTTTTAAAATAATATTTTTTAACTTTGACGGTGGAGTTTTTTTTCTCCCAGGAACTACTAGTCTGCCATAGCTAAACTTTTCGAATGAGGTTCAATCTCAGATTTAACATGGGCACACAAGATTTGAACTAACCCTAACCTTAACCCTATATTATCACATGAAAGTGAGTTGAATGCTGTCTCTCAATCTGCCTACTTCTACAACTATCACTACCACTACGTCTTCCCTATTCACTGTCCCTTCTCATCCCCATCAGGAGTTCCAGGCTGCCCTGACGGCCCGCTCCAATGAGGTGATCGACGCGGCCTTTGACATTCAGGTGTTCATCTCGGAGCGTGCCCAGGACCTCACCCCTGAGCATAGCAGGCACCTGCTGGGGCAGCTCCAGAGGCTGCAGGGGGCCTTCCACCAGGCCAGTGGGCAGGCCCGGGCCCGCGCCGAGGCCCTGTCCAATCAGAGAGCCAGGGAGGAGGAGCTCCAGCAGAAAGAGAGCGCTAAAGTGCAGGAGGAGGAGAAGGAGAGGGAGATAGAAAGACAGATGGCCCGGAAGATTGAGGTTTGGATGCACGCGGGACAAGTTCATTGACATGAACGCGTGTTTGGAGTGTGTTTTTCTCTCACCACTCTGCTTTACTCACCGAAAGAATGTCTGCATTTTGCCTCGCAAATCACAATCTTCTTCTCGTAACTGTAATGTTCATTATTTAGCTCTACCATGTCATGGTCATGTATCCATCACACTGATCCATCCTTGCTGATTTAATAACTACAACTTGCAATCATACTCACATCATTGCCTCATACCTTGGAGAAATCCTCCATCCTTACAATAATAATAATTGAATATCAGGCCTTTACATTAAGCTTTTTAAGCCACTTGAATATATCATCTAATAATACAATCTTTGAGTTGTGTATCACTGCTGCTCATGCTGCATATGCTCTGCCACTAGACAGTTCATGTAGAAAGCTACCATCACATGCTTCCTCACCAGTATGTGTGCTACTCTCTTGCATGTCTCTTGCGTGTTAATATTAACATGTCTGCCTTGCTCTTCCAGATTGCCACGGAATGGAAAAGGCTTTCACGCCAGTGGAAAAACTCTAGAGAATTGATAGCAACCAAACGTTACTGGCTACAATGCTTTCTCTTTTCACCCCTCGACTCTACCGTTGTGTGAGAGAAACGGGGGAGGAAAAGAGCATATGTGTATACGTGTTTTTTTTTTTTTTTTTCCCTCTTGCTGTCTGATTTTACCTTGACTGAACTGTTGCTGACTTATTGATGAGATGATCCTGTGTATGTCTGTGTGTGCTTGTTTGTCTGCCTGTTTGTGTGCGTTGATGTGAACTCTGGACACAATATGCTCAAAGCTTTGCTCAAAGTGTGTGCACTGCACAGAAAAAGGTATTACAGACAAGTGTGCACTCCAAGTTGATGTAGGCATGGTCGGTTTTTGGCTATTTTGGTCGAGGTCTGTAAAATAGGATGTCACCATCGATATCAATGGTTCAGCTATTGGTTCTTACTTTTATATTTCTGTGGGCCGTCCTTCTCTCCTTCCTCCCCCTTTTCTGTCTCTCAGGTGGTCAAGCAGCAGAAAGCAGAATGCTCTCAGAAACTAGAAGGCCTCAACATGTGGTTGGCTGGAGCCGCCAGCATGTTGGCCAATCAGAAAGCCTGTGCAGAGTCGGGGGATGTGGATGTCTTGCAGGAGAAGCAGAAGGAACTCAAGGTACTAAAAACTTCACAAAGATCTCTATTGATCTTTATCCACAAGACATATAGGCTCATAATGACCTAACAAATGGCAAAACAATTTAAATATAAGAATGATAATTTTATATAATTGAAGCTTTATTATTATATCTCTCTCTACTAGTCAAAGTATTCACTGTATTCACAATCAATCATGTCTTCAGCCTCTTTATCTAACTGTCCCAACCAAAACATTTCTACGTACCACTGTGTTGGGGATCATGTGGCCAGACACACACACAAATCTAAATTTTCTTTGTATTAGCATCAATCTCTCCCTCTCCCTCTCCCTCCCTCCCTCGTCCAGGAGGTGCAGAAGGAGCTGCAGAGCAAAGCAGAGGGCGTGGCCGGGACCATCCGCTCGGTGGAGGACTTCCTGTCGGAGCGAGGGGACTGCCTGAGCCCCGAGGAGAGGGACAGCCTGCAGGGGGCGCTACGCCAGATGAAAGAGCAGTACGCTGCGCTGACCACCTCTGCCGACGCCTCGGTCACCCAGCTGGACACGGCCATCAGCACCACGCTCCAGCAGAACACACAGAGGGTAAGGGGAGCAGAGGGGGTTCATGGGAAATGGAGTCTTAATAAGAGTATTATTTATATAGAGTGTTGTTCGCCTTCTCATTGTAAAGTCATTTCTTTGAATATTTTGTTGATGGGAACTAAACAGGTTTCTCTTTTAGTTTTCTTGACCCCACAATGTTAAGATGCACATTTTAAGTTTGAATTTAATATTGGCTGTTGATCTCTCCACTCCACTCCTCTCCACGTTTGTCCACTCCTCCTCCTCCTCCTCCTCCTCCTCCTCCTCCTCCTCCTCTCCAGGCTAAGGCAGAGGAGGACCTCCAGGAGACCCGGGGACAAATCGATGCCATGCTGGAAGGCCTGTCCTCCCTCAGCGCGCCTGCTGTAAAGGCAGCCGCCCCCAGGTGCAGCACGTCCGCTGAAGATGTCATAGATGGGCAGCTCTCTTCCACACAGCCAGAGGGCGCTCTACAGTCACACACAGACATGCTACAGGTCAGACATGGGATGGCAGGGGTATTTTGTTTCATTATTTAACATAACTGTGGAATTCTTTGACAAAATGTATGCTTTTTTTTAATTATGCATCTAGGAATATATCTAAATAATAATATGACAAATAATATATGTTATATATGTTCATAGTTCATTAATAAAGATTTTATAATACAAAGATGCTGCATTTGTAGGTTACATTTACATTTAGGGCATTTAGCAGACTCTTATCCAAAGCGACTTACAATAAAGTACATTTGTCAGAGTTTCTAGAGAGGTTATAAGTTCATAGTTTGTTTCACACATTGTTTTACATTTTCCAAACCTCTCTCTGAGCCCAGCTGTGACTTGACCTCAACCTTTAACCCTCTAATGGTTCTCCACCCGCTCCCCTTCGACCCCGCCAGGCGGAGATGCAGCAGCTCCAGGCCCAGCAGGCCCAGTTGCTGCAAGTGGCCCAGTCCACACGCTCCCTGCTGGAGCAGCCCGACTCGGCGGTACCCCCCGAAGAGAAGCGCCGCCTCCGGGCCTCTCTGGACCAGCTTCAGGCGCAGCACCAGAGCAAGCTGCAGAACTGCCAGGTATGCACGGCTGGATCTCTCTCTCTCTCTCTCTCTCTCTCTCTCTCTCTCTCTCTCTCTCTCTCTCTCTCTCTCTCTCTCTCTCTCTCTCTCTCTCTCTCTCTCTCTCTCTCTCTCTCTCTCTCTCTCTCTCTCTCTCTCTCTCTCTCTCTCTCTCTCTCTCTCTCTGTGTCTCTCTCTCTCTCTCTCTCTGTGTCTCTGTCTCTCTCTCTCTCTCTCTCTCTCTCTCTCTCTCTCTCTCTCTCTCTCTCTCTCTCTCTCTCTCTCTCTCCAAATGGAGAGTCAGCACACTGGAGTGAAGAATGCAGATGGGATGGTGGGTTGCGCAGTGGATTTCCATTGGCAAACATTAACTAAAGCAGGAGTAAAAATGCATGGAGTAAAAAAAGACAAAATCCTATTTCAAATACACTTTATCGTAAATTAAAATCTCTAATTCTACATTATATAAAATTGTATCCTTACAAAATCTGAATGAATTGAAGAAACTCCTGCACCCAGTAGCTCATTATGCAGCACATTTTATGAGTAGTTATGTCAGACTGATCATGTATTGAATCCTTAACTTTCTGTCTGAGATGAATAAAGTACTTCTGCATCTTCAAAAGACCGATCCGGCAGGAGCTTGCATCACCGCTCTCTGCGTGTGTCTCCCTCTAGGACCGCCTGAGGAAATCGGAGGTTCTGCGGGACGAGCTGTCCAAGTTCCTCCAGGAGCACGGCGGCCTGGGCACCTGGCTGGACCAGAGCGAGCGGGAGCTGCGTTCCCTGGGGGAGGGAGAGACCGACGCACAGGGGCTGAAGGGACGTCTGGAGGAACACAAGAAGGTAGGCGCGCTCGCGACTCAAGACTAGAGGGACGTTCTCCCACGCATCGATCGCCCTTGCATGCACATACTGAGCACATGCTCTTTCCCACAATGTCTCTCTCTGTCTCTCTATCTCAGTCTCTGTCCCCCTCCCTGTTCCCCCACACATCGATTGCCCTTCCATGCACATGCACAGATCAGGTTCCTCTGATCTGGTTCCTCTAACCTGGTTCCTCTACCCCCCCTCCCCCCCTCCAGCTGGCTGAGGAGGTGATCTGCCACAAGGCGGACCTACGCTTCGTGTCCATCTCGGGCCAGAAGGTTCTGGACTCGGTGCAGGGTGCGCTGGAGCAGGCTGGGGGTTCGGACCCGGCGCTGGACAGCACCAAGCAGCTGGTGACGGACAAACTGCACGACGCCAACCACAGATACACTGCCCTACACACCAAGGTAGGCCTCCACAGATACACTGCCCTACACACCAAGGTAGGCCTCCACAGATACACTGCCCTACACACCAAGGTAGGCCTCCACAGATACACTGCCCTACACACCAAGGTAGGCCTCCACAGATACACTGCCCTACACACCAAGGTAGGCCTCCACAGATACACTGGCTAACTCCCTCCCTCTGTCTCTCTCTCTCTCTCTGCCTTCCTATGTCTCTCTTTCTCTCTCCCTCCATGTGTCTCTCTCTCCCTCCCTGTCTCTCTCTCTCTCGTTCTCTCTCTCTGCAGTCCTCTGAGCTGGGCGGCCGTCTGTCGGGGCTGCTGGAGCGCTCCCAGCAGTACCAGGACGAGGCGGTGTCGCTCCACTCCTGGCTCAGCAGCCAGGAGCAGGAGCAGGACACGGCCCGGCCCAGCGGGGACACCAACGCCCAGAACCTGCAGAACACACTGAGACAAGTACAGGTGGGACGCGCGCGCGCACACACACACACACACACACACACACACACACACACACACACACACACACACACACACACACACACACACACACACACACACACACACACACACACACACACACACACACACACACACACACACACACACTCCCTTGTTCTCGTTAAACACATCTTGTTTCGCAATATATTTATTCTCACAAAAATTATTAGAATTGCAGCGAATCCACCATTTCCTTGTGACGTTTTTTCTACAAATGCATCCCTGAGGCATATTTTATTTTCATTAACTGTGGATTTTTGGCGGATACTCTGCTGATATATGCATTTTCTCATATGCACACATTTTTACATCATTGTTTTTCCTCCCTCCGCAGCTGTTGCAGGATGAGCTGGCGGCCCGTTCGGTGCAGCTGGAGAGGGTGAAGAGAGCGGGCAGGGAGCTGGTCAGCACGGAGGAATCCCCCTCCCTCAAGGCTGTGGATATCCTCTGCACAGCAGGTAGGAGCTGGGCCCACTGGGTGCAAAACAGCGCCATCTAGTAGCTCAGAATAAAGCTGTTGGTTCTCAACTGAATTACAGTCATGCACAGAATATTTTTGGGCCTATTTTTTCAAGGACATTTCTTGAATTTAAGTCTCCTTTATGTTTTTTTGTGTTCATATCTGTTGGAAAGATATTACGTCTAAATCAATTGTATTTAGGTTTTATTTTATTTTTTTATTTTCTATTACATATTTTAAAATGTGGTCAAATGTATGCATTTTGACTAAAACCGGCAATTCATTTCCTCTGCTCTCTGTCTCCCTCAGATGGCCTGGAGAGACGGTTCGACACGCTGTCTGCGTCGGTGTCGGAGCGGGCCGAGCAGCTGCAGACAGCGGTGGCCCAGTCGGTCAGCGTCCAGGAGGGGCTGAAGGGTCTGCTGTCCTGGCTGGACCAGCTGGTTCTGAACCCAGGACCGGTCCAGGCCACCACTCAGGCTGTTCAAGACGCCATGACACAAAACCAGGTGGGTAGGCCTCACGGCCGCGGGGGAGATGGCTGCCACTATGTTTCTCGTGTTGGAATAAGCAACATGCTTTTGATCAACATGCACTTATGAAGAAATTGACTTGGAGGTCAACTAGGGACGAACATGAAGTCTCTCTGTATTAATTGCTGGCTTTAAATAATTAAAGTCGAAAACCATTTAACTTTAATCGACACACTACTCAACTGAAGTACATATGTGCATGGTGTACACATTGACTTCGGCATTTCAAATGGAAGAAGCAAAGGCATACTTCTATTTAGGGTCTTAACTTAACCAGCAACAATCATCACACATAATATTCAACAAATGAAACTAAGAAGAAATAAAAATACTTTTCCTAATTTGACTTGTGGGTATAACAAAGCAAAATCCATATCTCTGGTATACCCCCTTGACCCGCCTGACGTACTGCCTAGCGTACACCGTACCCCCCCCCCCACCGTGGAGAGGGGTGTTGGCGTTACGTGAACCCCAGCCCACCTAACCTACTCACGACCCCCCTCTCCTCTGCAGAAGCTTCGCCAGGAGTTGCTGTCCCGGCAGGGCAGTGTGGACGCCACGCGCGACTCCCTCTCCAAGCTCCTGCAGAGCGCCGACGCAGCCACGGCCTCCGACCTCCAGGGGGCGCTGGCCCAGCTGAACGGGCGCTACTCCGCCGCCCAGGCCAACCAGGCGGAGCGGGAGGCCGAGCTGAAGGACCTGCTGCCCAGGCTGGAGAGCTACGAGCGCCTGGGGGCCGACCTGCAGGGCTTCACCCAGAGCAGGCTGAAGGCCCTGGGGCCGGTGGGGCAGCCTGAACACAGCGTGGACGACTACAGGCAGACCCTGGAGGTTAGCAGGAGAAGATGTTATCCGCTTTATAGTCACAAGCCTTCATCGTAGTCCACATTGGCATGAGTTTTATCAAACGTGTGGATATTATTAGTGTTGAAGTTTAACATGTGGTTTTATTCACCAGCCATGCATTCGTTGGGCAATTCCATCATGGTTTTTATTGTCAAAAGGCTTTCAGATTTACCGTAGTTTTACCATAGGACAAAGAATGATGGACAATGAAATGTTGTTTTGTTAATAACACAGTGCATACATCTTTTGTGTCCTTTCACAGGAGGTGAAGTCAGAGCTGGAACAGGAGGCGGGACAACTGAAGTCCTTCTGTGAGCTGGGTACGGACCTCAGCCAATCACAAGCCATCTCCAACTCTCAAAGCCTGTTGGATAATGTCAAGGAGGTGTCAGATGAGTTCAGCCGACTGGAGGCCAATGTCAATGACAGGTAATATTGCAAATGGAAACCTTATCTCAACATATTTTTTAATTTATGTACAAACCTTTTTTTTCGTAAGAGCTTTACTGTGAATATACAATAGAGGTGTTAAGGTTAAAACATTAACAGATAGGAACTAGTAAAGCTAATGTACTGTACAGTAATGTCTGGGTGCTGTTAATCATCACACTTTTCTATCAGAACGTGACTGTACAATTCTTACTGTAACCCGTAGTGCTTCTCAGAAACATGGAGTACACTGAGAATGACATTATGGTCAGGGTGTATTAGTGGTAGCCTGATGCTGTTCAGACAGGGCTGCATCGGGCTACTAGGCCTCTGTTTCTGGATGCCTGCATTAATCATGCTGATTAATCATCTTTTTCTTATTTCTCTCTCCCTCCCTCCCTCCCTCCCTCCCTTTGTCTCCCAGGTTTTCAGCCATCCAGGGCTGTGAGCAGCGTCTGGCTCAGTTCCGTGGGCTCTCTGGCTCCCTCCTCAGGTGGCTCCAGGCCTCTCAGGAGCAGCTGCCTGCCAAGGAGCCCAGCCTGGACACCGAGGGCATGCAGCGCAGAGTCCAGCAACTCCAGGTGTGTGTGTGTGGGTGTGTGGGACTGTGGTGATGGCTGGGGGTAAGCGCTGGTGGTTCAACTATATTGCAGATCAAATTCAGTTCTACTTAAGCATATTAAAAATGATGATAGAGAAGTCAATAGAAAAGCACTATAGTCAATTGGATTAAGTACAGATACAGTATGTATTTAAAAGGGTTCAACGTGAGTGTGAACTAACCCTAGTGGGACTGTGATGGGTGCAGGACTTGTGCAACGACTGGGAGTCCCAGGGTGCCCGGGTCCAGGAGCTGAACAAGACCGGCTCAGAGCTGGAGTCCACCGTCATCGGCATCACCGCACCACAGACCAAGACAGGTAAACACCAGACACTGAACACTGGACATCAGTGTTCCTTACAGGAAGGTAAAGGTCTCGTGACATAGGCCGACATTCCTACTGCTCTGATTAAGTTGTATGTCCCTTAGGTGCTCCTCAGATCAACGGTTCAGCCAACCCAGGCAGTGTTAACGGCATCCATACCTGCAAAGGTGAGCTCTCACTCTGTCTATATCTCCATCTTCACTGACACTATCCATTTCTCTACCTTATCTCGTCACCTTTATCGCTCCCCTTTTCTCATTCCCTCAATCACTCACTCTCCTACACTTCTACAGACAACACCTATTAGCAGTCCCTTCCTTCTGTCGTCAAGGTTATTGATGTTTCTGTGCCTGCGCCTCCACCCCCCCCGCCCCCCCCCCCCCCCCCAGACCTGACGGAGCTGCAGGTGGCGGTGGCGGATGTGAACGGCCGCTACGAGACGCTGGGCTCTGATCTGAAGGAGCGCCACGGCCGGCAGCAGGCCGCCCTGGAGCTCAGGCAGCAGGCCAGCCAGGGGGCCCAGGAGCTCAGCAGCTGGCTGAGGGACCGCGAGCACAGCCTGGAGCAGGGCCAGAGCGCCTCCCCCTCCAAACCTGAGGTGGTACGCGCCAAGGCTCAGGAGAACAAGGTGCGCACCGGGTTCCTCCACGTCTCAAATAGGGGGGGTGGTTTGATTTTGTTTGAGGGCAGCATGTAGTTATTAATCACTGTTCTTCACATTAAATAAATTCTGGCAGTATATACTGTAAACATAAACATGCACTTTTAGAGTATGTGTAATATGATAATAGTACTTATTATTATTTGTGTTCAATAATAATAATTCATAATAAACAGGGGCAAAAAAACCCTACAAAGTCACCAAGTTATGTCATTTTTCATTCATCGCTTTTATTCTCTCCAATGCCTTCATCTCGCCCCTTCAATCACCCCAGAAGCAGTACCGCTACTGTACGTCAGTTTGTCCTGGTTGTTAACCTGCTCCTCCTCTGCTCCTCCAGGCGCTCCTCAGGGAGCTGACGGAGCACTCGGGGAAGGTGGAGGAGCTGAAGGCCTCGCTGAGGAAGCTGATCGCCGACAACCCCGACTCCCCTGAAGCAGCCTCCTGGAGACAGCAGCTGCAGGAGCTGGGTCAGTAGAGCAACCAGAACCCTGTGGCTCCCTGGAGACACCGACGCCATTGTTCTTTAAAAATACATTTGACCAACGTTTATAACCTGTAACTTCTACTGCTGCAGCGATTTACTGCAGTGGTACTGCAGAAAATGATATAGCCGTAACTGCAGCTACACCTCGTACCACTAGAGGCTGCTAATGGGAAAACAAAGCAATAGCATATAATTTGTGAGGCTGAGAACGATCAAGACCAAGTTTCCTTATCAGCAGCTGGACAGAGATTTTATTATTGAGTAGTTGAATGCAAAATGATCACATCTCAAAGTGCATCGTTTCCCTTTCTCCTCTCAGACTCCCGCTGGCAGAAGGCCAATGAGACCGCAGCACAGAGGCAGACGGAGCTGGAGACCTGTGCTGATAGGCTGGGCAGTTTTGCCACGGCGGCCAGTCAGCTGGGGCCGTGGCTGCGGGAGAAGGAGCTGATGATGAGCGTGCTCGGACCGCTGAGCATCGACCCCAACATGCTCAACACGCAGAAACAACAAGTACAGGTAGGGGGCGCCAGTCAAACATACAGGCAGCTCACCACAGACACTTTTAGAGATGTACAGCATTTTGGTTTGTTCTCTTAGGGTTAGACAAACACACATTTATGAATATTTGGATGTGTGCACACTGCACGCTTGACTGGACATTGACAGACACACAGAGAGACGCAGAGATGCATTTTGATCTGCTGAGCCCTTTCTCACAGTTACAGTTAAAGGCCTCACGGGTCATTTGGAAAAAAAAAAGAACTCTCCAAATCGAAGGGAAGAGGGATCCATCCTTCCTTTAGTTTAAGGGTTCTGTTCTGTTCCTGTTTCTCTCTATGGTTCTCCAAACCTTTGACCCAACCAATCCCTCTCTCTTTTTCCCCTCTCTCTCTCTCTCTCTCTCTCTCTCTCTCTCTCTCTCTCTCTCTCTCTCTCTCTCTTTTTTCCCTCTCTCTCTCGCCCTCAGTTCATGCTGCGCGAGTTCGATACCCGGCGGCCCCAGTACGACGAGCTGACCCAGTCTGCGGAGGGCATCCTCTCTCAGTCCGGCGACGCCCCCCAGGACCCCAAGGACCTGCAGGAGGTTCGGGCCGAGCTGGGCTCCATCTCGCAGCAGTGGGAGGACCTGACGTCCCGCCTGGACCTCAGGTCGGGCCGCATCGACCGGGCCCAGGGCACCAGCGAGCGCTACCAGGTAAGCAGTGCGCATGGGGTGCTGGACGGTTGCCCCTGGCGACGGTGATGTTCCTTTTCTAATACTGCGTGCCGTGACAAAGCCCTGCATTAATTCATACCTCGTTAGTTTGACATGGTTATTATTTTGCCGTTAGCAGACACTAGGAGTGGTTAGTGTTTTCAACTCCCTGCAAAAATGTTCTTGTATTGAATCCAATTTCGCAGTCCACCTCTAGGCAGCCTTGAGCAAGAAGCCTTACCCCTACTCTCGTTCATTATATGTATCTGATAATGACTACAAATGACTACTAAACTGCGATAGTACTATACGACTACTATTTAGTAATATAGCATCCAAAGCATTTATTATAATTCATTTTAGGTAGGTGGGGTTTAATCAGGGATCGAACCTGGGCCCTTTCCGTTTCCATCCGCCCTGGCCTCTCTGTTATCCGGCGGGGTCGTCCCACCACTGCTTTAAACAAGCCACGGTCCAAAGTCAGGCCAACACTTATTTCACCAAGCGCCCCTTTACCCCGACCCTCCACCTCCCACCCCAGGGCCTGCTGAAGGATCTGGCGGCCAGCGTGAACGACCTGGGCGAGCGGCTGGACGGCCAGGCCTCGCTCAGCGCCCAGCCCGAGGCCCTGCGGAGCCGGCTGCAGGAGACGGGCGAGGTGCGCTCGGAGCTGGAGCGGCGGCGCGCCGAGCTGGGCGAGGCGGAGAGGCTGTGCGAGGAGCTGAGCGCCATCGTGGCCGAGCCCTACCTGCGGGAGGAGCTCAGCAAGCGGCTGGAGGCCGTCGGCGCGCCGCTGCGGAGCCTGGAGGAGCGCGCCGGTAGGTGGAGATGGGGGTGGTGGTGGTAGTGGAGATGATGATGATGCTGATGACGATGAGAGGGACAAAGGTCTCTTGTCTGGTTGTCAAGTTCCATCTTTTTTATATATATAAATACAGACTGACGGCACAACAACAACAGAAACAATACTATAAAGAACAGAGGTAGCCCAGACACGGTATCATATTACGTTTGATTTGCTTTATGATCCGTTTGTTTGTTTGCTTGTTCAAGTTCGGTACCATCTTTGGTTTAAACCTGATTCTTAAAGTTAGCATCGTTTTTAGCATAATAGATAGAAAAATAGTTGAGCATAAAAATTGGGCAAGATGTCCTCAATGATTCAAATGGTATTTATAAAGGATACTTCAGTGCGATACAGGAATAATAGATAAGGAATCAAATGAAATACAGTAAATTACTGTTTTTCATTTCAACAAAGAACATGGACAACTACCCAAACATACTCAGAATTGCTACTATTACATGATTACGTCTTTGACTAATTTCAACCCGTAGAAAAGCAAGCCATTTATCCTCCTGGGGATAACTAGCACGGGTCGACGGCAATACGAGTATTCTAATGCCCCTTTTCCACCGACAGTACCAGCTCAACTCGCCTCAACTCGCCTCGACTTGGCCCGCCTTTTTTTGCGTTTCCATTGCCAAAAAAAGTACCTGGTACTTTTTTTAGTAGCACCTCCGTCGAGGTTCCAAGCAAGCTGAGCAGGTACTTTTGTATGACGTAAACAGGCTGCTGGCAACTGATTGGCCAGCGGCTGCAAACGGGAATAATCAATCTAAGTTAAGTTGTGGCTGGAGTCCACAGACCCTCTGCCGAGGGGGACACGGATCAGCATTTTGTGTGTCGCTCCTTTCCCGGGGCTAGACTTAGGCTGCGCATGGTTGTGTGTGTCGGGTGTGGTTGTGTGTGTCGGGCGTGGCTGGAGTCCACGGACCGGCTCCCGAGGGGGACACGGATCAGCGTTTCGCTGTTTTGTTTTTTTCGTTTTTCTCGATTTTCGCCTCCATCAACGTTACCATATGACAATAGATTCGCAGTTATTGCGTTTTTTATTTTATTTTATTTCCCATCATAACCTTTCCCGGGAATCAGGAAATAGTCTCGATCAGATTTCCCGGGAATCCTGTCCCCCGGGATTCTAACCTAATGACGACCCGCCCACGTTGAATAGGTACTTTTTTAGATGGAAACGCGACGTGCCTGGAACCAAACCAAGTCGTGCCGCACTAAGTTGTGGCGAGTTCAGCTGGTACTGTCGGTGGAAAAGAGGCATAATTCAGGTCAAACCGAATCCAAAGGTAGATAGGAATGGGAATCTTTGATATTTTCTTTGTTTCATTTCTACATCTTTTTCTCGTTTCAAGTTCCTGACGCTGAGATGAAAAGATAGTTTTTGATAACAAACACAGTGGAACTGGATATTATTCAACACCCTGCTGCCCCAGGCTAGAGCGTCATGCTGCTGTCATTTGATTTCAATCTCTGGCTGGAGACACTCACCGCTCCCTGATAATCATTAAAATCCAATTTCTTTGTTTGCCAGATGTAATCATGTTTGAGAGCAAACAGATGCAACTGTTCGACGTGTTATCTCTCTGAATGTTACCAAAATATCCTACTTCTTCTACAGTTTTGACAGTAGATTGTTTTTAATACAGAGCAAAGTAAATAGACCAGTTGGATATACTAACAGATGTATTTCCAGAGCATCTCCAAATCCCAATTATTTTTGTAAATCTGTCATACAAATTGTTTGGACAAAATCAAAAAACTCCTAACAAACTCTCACTTACACTCTCTCAATCTCTCTCTGTTTATCTCTCTTTGGCTGTCGCTCTCCTTCTCTCTCTCCCCCCATCCATCTGTCTCTCTCCTCCTGCTTCGTTGTCTTTCTCTCTCTCTCTGTCTTGTTGTCTCTGTCTCTGTCTCTGTCTCTCTGTCTTGTTGTCTCGCTCTCTCTCTCTCTCTCTCTCTCTCTCTCTCTCTCTCTCTCTCTCTCTGTCTCTCTCCTGGGCTCTCTCTCTGTCTCTCTCTCTCCTCGGCTCTGTCTCTCCTGGTCTCTCCCTCTCTCCAGCCGACGGTCTGTCCCAGCTGCAGGCCGCCCTCTCCTCCACCCAGCAGTTCCAGCAGATGTTCGACGAGCTGCGCTGCTGGCTGGACAACCAGGCGGACACCAGGGACTCCTCGGCCGACTCCCTCCCCTGCCAGCCGGGGGCGCTGCGCTCCCTGCTGGCCCACACCGAGGACCTCCAGCGGGGGATCGCCGCCCAGCGCGGCTCCTACGAGCTCCTCCAGGCCGAGGGCGCCTCGCTCCTCGCCGCGCTCCCCGCCGGAGGGGACGAGCGCTCGGCCCTGCAGTCGCGCCTGTCCGGCCTGCGCCAGGACTGGGACGGGCAGAACCAGAGGGTGACCGACCGGCAGAACCGCCTGAAGTCCACCCTGGCCAAGGCGGAGACGTACCAGCAGCACCGGGCGGAGCTGGTGCCCTGGCTGGAGGAGTGCGAGGGGAAGGACGCGGAGATACGGCCGTCGCTGGACCCCGCGGCCGTGGACGAGGCCCTGCAGAGGGCCAGGACGCTCTCCATGGACCTGGACAGGAGGCGACCCCTGGTGGACGCCCTCAACACTGCAGCGGACCAGTTGCTGGAGCAGTGCCGCGTCGGAGAGGAAGAGGTAAGTCGCTCGTTAAAGAATTTCTACAATTTGGTTTGCTTCCAGATTCAGCCAAAGCTGTAGATTTTGATCTATGTTTGCTTTTTTTCTATATATATGTTGCATTTGCGAGAATCACAACAAATAATCAAAACAAATTCGAAACCACCCTAGTTTCGATGACTCTTGTCTCCAGTTACAACAGGTTCACAATTCACATTTTCTTTAAGACATGCTTGACTCCCATCGCTCTGTTTTTTATACAGTCCAAAAACAAACCCCCAGCAATGCTAACATGTCCCCCCCCCCCCCCCCCGGTTGACAATAGGTGCGTGATGAGAAGGCCCAGCTGAACCGCAGGGTGGACGGCCTGGGGGAGCGGGTCCACGACCACACCTCCCAGCTGGAGGAGCTGGCCGGCCGCCTCAAGGAGTTCCAGGAGGGGAGGCAGAGTGTGGAGCGGAGGCTGGATGCGGCCAAACACCAGATAGAGGTCCAGGAAGCTCTGGGGCCACAGGTAATCTGAATGGATGTTTAATCTGAATTTGGTTGAGTTTAGTCTGATTTACTGTTGAGTTGTAATACTGAGTAAATCATTGGGCTGTTGTTAATATGCTCATCAGATAACAGATGACAAAAAATGTACTTGATGATTTAGAAATGTACATCTGAGAATAATGCAAAGAGCTCATCCACTACTATTATCATTTAGTCATTCTAACAGATACGTTTATCTAAAGTGTTGCACATCATTTACAAGCAGGTAGGGTAAAGGCATCTTGCCATAGGATCTCTACGGGTAGCCTGCAGACATTGGGAATCAATCCCAGAACCTTTTGGCTCAGAGTCAAACATCCTTACCCCAAATAGACCATCCTGCTCCCCAAAGATTGTAATTATTTTCTCTTCTAAATCATTGACTTTTAAACCCTTTCTCTCTGTGGTCCACAGGCGTGCAGTGCAAAGAGCCTGGAGCGTCTGAGGAGCCAGCAAGAGGCCCTCAGGTCCCTGCAGCCCCAGGTGGTCTACCTACGAGACCTGGCCCAGGGTCTGGTGCAGGACGCCCCCCAGACACCAGGGGGCGGCAGAGAGGGAGCAGAGAGGCTGCAGCAGCAAGCCACCGACACTGAGAAGGAGTATGAAGACGTTACAGAGAAGGTGAGAAGGGATGGGGTCGTTTTTTATAAATTGTACAGATTTCATAAAAAACACACATGTAATTCACTATCATTATGAAGAAAGAGAAACAGTACAATTTTTTCCCAGCACGGCACAGGGGAAAAAGTAATAAGCAATGAGTGAGATCATAGATTATTACTCCTGAGTAGAAAAAGACCAATGAGAACAGCTCTTCGTGTGTGTATGTGAGTGCGAGTGAATTTAGGTCAAGGCTGTGTATTAGACTGCGTGGACCAGTGTCCAGGCGGTTGAGAAAGTGCAGAGAGTGCTGGGCTGTCAGGAGACTAGCGCTATTTGAGTTACAGCTAGTCTTATATGGGCATTGTGGACGTCGTGGCTCTTTTAGTCATCGTTTGAAATGTAAACCACATGTCCTGGAATACAAGGTACTATAACCATAACTATTATAACCATATTTCTCCTTTCTCGTCTCCAAACTTCCCATACAAGGTCACTCCAACCCAAACCGTTCGCCAGGACCATCGTGTTAATATTAATATGTATTTGTTTTACCTAAATACATTGGTCTGTTGCTGCTATTGCACAACCTAGTTTCGCACAGATAACTGGACAGAAGGCAGTGTAGCAATGCATATCAGAAATGCAAGGTGAATCACTGTTTTATTTTATTTGCCTAGTGAACAGCGACCACATATGGTGTATCAAAGTGCTATCTATTTACTTAGTTATTGTATAATTCATTATAAAGTCTATTTACACCTAGATAATACATGCAGTATTAGATAACCCCATGTCTCTCTCCCGCTTAGATCGAGTAGTATTAACCCTATTGTGTCTCTCCCTCCCCCCACCCCCACCCCCCTCCCCCCCTCCCGCCAGGTGGAGCGCTGCTCGGCGGCGCTGGAGTCGCGCCTGCAGGGCGTGGGCGAGGTGCAGACGCACGTGCGCGACGTCTTCTCCCGCCTGGCCGACCTGGACGACGAGCTGGACTCCCTGAGCCCCGTGGGGCGCGACGCCGACTCGCTGGCCTCCCAGGCCGAGGCGCTGCGCGGCTTCCTGGCGCGCGTGGGGGACCTGCGCGGCCAGCTGGACGGCCACGGCTCGGAGTGCACCACCATGCTGCGGCGGGAGGGCTCCTCCCCCGACCTGCTGGCCCTGCGCCGCGAGACGGAGGCCCTCAGCAGGCAGGCGGGCAAGGTGAGACGGGGGCGGTGTGGGGGGGGGGGAGGTGAGAGAGAATGGGCGGGGGGGGGAGGAAAGAGGGATGGAGGGATTGAGGGGGGGGGGGGGAAGAGTAGAGAGATGGTGGGTGGGGGTGAGAGAAGGGGAGAGGGAGGGGGAAAACAGGAGAGAGAGAGGAAGGGGTGAAGAGCGAAAGGGGGAGAAAAGAGATGGGTGGGGGGATGGGGGAGGACTAGAACATAGGCAGGGGAGAGTAGGTAGGAAGGAGAGAGTGGGACAAGGAGAATGGAGAAGGGGCTGGGTGAGATGATGGCGAGATAAGGGGGGAGAGAGGGTTAAACGGGACAGGTGGAAAGATGAGGTGGTTGCAGGGTCGAGGGGGGGAGGGAGAGAGACAGGAAGTGGAGGAGAGGAAAGATTTTGCGGGTAGCAAAACTCAAACACACACACACACACATGACCACCGTTCTATTTCCTCCATCAAAGCTGACTTCCCTCTCTCTCTCTCTCTCCCCCTGCAGTTGAACGAGCGAGGCCAGGTCCGCTTGGGGCAGATCGACGACGCCGCGGAGAAGGTGCGGGAGTTCTACGGGCTGGTGGCCGAGCTGCAAGGCATGCTGGGAAGGGCCGAGGAAGGCCTGACCGCCCAGGGTTTGGTCGGCACGGAGGTGGAGATCATCAAACAGCAGCTGCAGGAGTTCAAGGTAGGAGCTGAGTGTGTCGTCATACAAGTGTGTGTGTGTGTGTGTGTGTGTGCGCATAGGCCAGAGGGAGAGTAAAGATGATGCTGTGGTGGTTTCTCAGCATTGCTCATCAGAACATTGTGCGTGAGTGTGTGCGTGTGTGCACGATCGTAGCGTGAGGTGGTTCCGGGAGCCACACGCTCGTCATCCCCTCGCTTCATCCTGGAGAGCTTTACACACACACACACACACACACACACACACACACACACACACACACACACACACACACACACACACACACACACACACACACACACACTGTCTGTCTCTCTCTCACTCTCGATATCTCTGTCTCCCATTAAACATTCAAGCCTAAGCCTAAGTGTGTGTGTGTGTGTGTGTGTCTTCCAGGATCAGGGTTATTACACACTATCTGTCGTCATTTACAAAATAAAAGTATGATGCATCCATTTTGTCGCGGCGGAAGTGTGTTGGTTGAAGTACACACAAGCGTGCCTGGAACCCGGCAGAGCTGCCTCACTGCCCCCACGATTACCGCTACCAGACTGTTGTCATAGCAACCAAACGGGGCACAGTTGGCAGCGGTATGAGTGAGTGATCAACACAGATGTATCTTGAAAGGGATCGGGCTGATTATGCCGAATAATAGAAACACATTGCATTCAAATGCCTTCAATACATGTTTTGTGTGAGGGCACAGATGTGGTGAGATTTACAGTCTCATTTTTTCGGTCTTTTGATTCAAAGAGACCCAAATGGTATTTGGTCAAAAAGTTAAATGAAGATAATCATCATCATCATTACTGTTTCTCTTTCCCCAGTCAGTTGTTTTGTTAAAGGCCTTCCCTTTTACTGGGTCAAATTAATATATGTATATGGTAGGAAGATGGGAACAGAAAAAAACAAAGACAAAACAGTTGTCTAATTTTGGTCATGGGATGGTGATATGTTGTATGTGATGTATCCTATATCCTGCTGTAGTCAGGATTGGCACTTTCCTAAACTCCATAATAGCTGATCACCTATGGACTCTCTAGAAATAGACTTATGCACAACTGAACACCAGTAAGAAACTTTTCCCAGGTGGAAACACAATTACTCTGAAAACGTACATAGCCCGATGTCAATACATGACACATGTCAATGGCAGAGAAAGTGCGAGAGATTGTAAACATGCTATTAATACAAAATGTCTTCACTGCATTGACGCAATGGTCAGATGCGCTGAAAGCGTCATCATGGTCCATTCTAAATAGCTTTTAATGTTGGGCTGGAGTCACCGTTTGATGGCTGGGGACACAGCAGGGACCTCTGTCTCAGTGTGTTTTCCTTTTCACGGGTGCTGCATCTGTGCCCATGACTTCACCGTATGTCTGAGGTCTGCCAACAGAGCAGGTTAGCAAAGCTCTCTCTCTCTCTCTCTCTCTCTCTCTCTCTCTCTCTCTCTCTCTCTCTCTCTCTCTCTCTCTCTGTCTCTGTCTCTGTCTCTAGACGGTTAACTTCAAAGAGAGCACATCCTGGCCGAGATATCGTATCCTGTCCGGTGGCGAACGCTGTGCAGGCACGCAGCTATGCAAGACTGCAAAAGCCTGTTTAACTTAGCAAGTTAAATAAATAAGAAAAACGGTCCCCGCCTCCCCCTTATCACGGGGACTTTGGGGTCAGCCCTGTCTTTGTGAACTGTGATGGGCGTTTTGGATGAGAGGCCTGGTCCAAATTGTTTTTGTGCTTTTGAAATATTTAGTAGGAGCGCTGCACGTCTCCTGTGTTGTTGCCGCCATCAGGACATGTGGGAGGTTGAAAGAACATCTATTTTAATTTCCTCTTTTTCTTTCTGGGTTTCTGCTAAGCCTTCCTACCTTCGCCTTGTGTCCGACGCACATGTCTCTGATTAGTGTGTTATTTGTCCTTTTTTCTTATTTTGATGGTTGGAATGTGTGTGGATGGTTATTGATCTAAATGGCAGCCCTAGATCTCTCTCCCCCTTCTCTCTCGCTCTCTCTGTCTTTGTCTCCCAGCCTCCCGCACTCCCACTCATGTACCCCTTCTGTCACGGCAGGGAGGATAAAGAGACCCAGATAGAGAGTAGGAGGTGGGTGAGAGATAGAGAGACAGACAGACGATGTTAGAAGATATGCTATGTAATTCTTCCTGAGTTGGACACTGACAAAGAGAGCGAGAGTTCCACTTGTTTTACATCTGCCTCTATAAACAGATATGTCTACACGCTGTGTGCATGCATAATGTTTTATTTCAATGGACTCCCGACCGTTTATAAAGGAGGTTCCTGCAAATATAAACACACGCACGCTAAATAGAGAATGAAATGTGAACACAAATATAAACGGTGGCAGAAATAGTCTGTTTGTCTGCCTGTCTGTCTGTGTACTTTAATCTGAGCACAGATAATTTATTCATAGTGGGCAAGAAGTGGAGAAGAGGATATGTATATTTATCTTTGCACTGTATAGATATATATATGTATACTGTATATATAGTGAAGAAGAGGAAGGGTTGAAGCTTAAGGACAAAAAGATGAATATACTAGAAAGTATCACCCCCCCTCTCTCTATCTCCCTCTCTCTCCCTCTCTCTCTCTGTAACTGATCCAGCTTGGTTCAGTTTGAACCTAAACATGTCTGTCTGGCCCCAGACCCCTTCCTTCCCCCTCCCCAGAACCCCATACACCCCCTCCAAGCCCAGACCTCCCCTCCCCCACCAGACCCCATTTCCAGTCCTAAGCGATGAGGTCATTCCTCCGTTCACAGAGGGATGGGGGGATGACATCGGGGTGTGTGTGTGTGTGCGTGCGTGCGTGCGTGCGTGTGCGTCATGGGGCCGTAATGGCTCCATTAAAGAGAGAGGTTATGTTTTCAGGTCAGGTCTTATTGTTGAAACTTCCCAACAGTGATCTCATAGCCCGGGTTCACCGGGACAGAGGGAGGGTGGGGCGGGTAGTAGTAGGCACTCAAGTCCCTCAAGTCGACTCTCAAGGCATTCATTTGCAAGTGTTTCTGCTAGTGCTTTTTATTGCAACTTTTATCACAAGGAAAAGTCCGCCGTGGTAGGGAAGTTAACTAGGAAGTTCTTCTCTTTGTGTCTGCGTGGAAGGTACTGGGAGGACCTCTCCATTCTGATTGGCTTTTTAGTAGCCAATTTGATGTCTTTGTTTTGCTAAAGCTTTTGGGGGAAAACGTATTCATGTAGCCTCCGCCCACAGTTCTGATTCCCCAAATCCCCTTGCACATGAATGGATGAAGGAATCATTGAACGAACAAAGGGGTTAAAACCTTTCTCTTTATTTGCATCTGATGTTCATTGGTTAATATTATTCTTCTGGTGTCTAGTGTAGTACATTTGAACCACTTTTCATGAGTTGTTGTGAAGAAGTGGAATATAGTATGTGCTTCATTTGGACTTCTTCGTTAGTATGTGTGTGTGTGTGTGTGTGTGTGTGTGTGTGTGTGTGTGTGTGTGTGTGTGTGTGTGTGTGTGTGTGTGTGTGTGTGTGTGTGTGTGTGTGTGTGTGTGTGTGTGTGTGTGTGTGTGTGTGCGGGGGGGGGGCATGCTTGGACAGCTGAGATTCCTGTTGCACCTAAAAAAGGGAGACAGGAATTACAAACATGTACTTGTGCAGAAGACTCACACTCAAACACACACATGCATAAATATAAATATATGTATAATATATATAACACTGGGTGTGGTGCAAACAACCATGTACATGTCCCTGCACCCCTCGGTCCCCAAACAGCTGACACAGTCCCTGGGTGGGTTACACACACACACCTTGCCTGACACACAGAAAAACCATCCCTTTTTTGGAATGTCCATGTGCAGCTGTGTGTGTGTGTGTGGGTGCTTTAAATCATGAACGCACACATAGCTCTGTCCTCACCCTGCACCTCTCTCTCTCTCTCTCTCTCTCTCTCTCTCTCTCTCTCTCTCTCTCTCTCTCTCTCTCTCTCTCTCTCTCTCTCTCTCTCTCTCTCTCTCTCTCTCTCCTATAGCCTCCCAACCACCTCCCTGTCTCTACCTTCCTGTAAGCCCCCCTCTCTCGTCATATCACGACTCCCTCCATATATCATCCCATAGTCTCTCCAACATGCCCTTCCCTCTCCTCATCACATCCTAAGGCCTCTTGCCCATTTCACTGTCCGTGAGTCACGGCGCTCGCCCACCAATGATTATGTCAGCAACTATTTTTGCGCTGGTTCTGGGTTCCAGTGTAAACCAGCTCAAATGGCAGAATTTCTAAAGCAGTTCTAACAGCTACATCCAGATCCGGGTGGTTGATTATGTTTGGGCATGAGCCATGGCAACACATATTCTCCTGCTTTATTACTTTGTACTTTGTTTATAACACTTATTTGATGTATGTCTGGGTTGTTGATGATATAAGTTGATCTTATTTCCCATATCAGTGATAAAACCATTCCTGTGTTTTGGGTTGGCCATATTGCACTCACTATTGCAATCTCCGATACTCAATAAAGTGCCTCATTGCTGCTTGTCAGATGTGGTATGTTCACCAGTATTTATCTTTCACTACATCCTCTTTGAAGACTTTGCTTACATAGTGGGATGCGTGTGTGTGTGTGTGTTGATGCTGGTGGCTGGGGCGTGTCTGGTGTAGTAATGTCTAGAGTTCAGTTTGTGTGTGTGGGTTAATGTGTAAGTGTTAGAGTTCAGTGTGTCGACTAACCCGCCCTGATCTAAACCATACGTCACCATGGTAACCCGATCTACCAGCCCTCTTTACGCATCCAAATACGGCCCTTCCTGAACCAGATTCTCTCACTTTCTCTCTCTCTTTCCTGGACTTTATTATCTCTTATTCTTCCTTCCTCCCTCCCGGTTAAGTTAGTGTGTGTGTGTGTGTGTGTGTGTGTGTGTGTGTGTGTGTGTGTGTGTGTGTGTGTGTGTGTGTGTGTGTGTGTGTGTGTGTGTGTGTGTGTGTGTGTGTGTGTGTGTACCCAAGGGTCTGATTAAATCATGTGAACATAATTTCTCTAATCTCATGAAGTTATTAGTCTATCAGGCCCTCTCCTTAACCAATTCACACACACTCTAACCCTAACAATATCCCTCAACGCCTCAAGTACAAAATCCAAATAAAACAAAAACATATATATATATATTTTTTAAACATGTTTTGGCCGTCATCATGCCCCTGTCTGTTTTCTTTTTCTTCTATTTAATTTTTTTCAAATGGGCATGGTTAACATTATGTTTAAAATTATTTGCTTCTTCTACTGTGTCTCTGTGTGTGTGTGTGTGTGTGTCTTATGAGTTTGTGAAAGCTGTATAGTTTCAGCTGTTAGAAGCGAGAACGACAAGGTCGGGCTTTCTCTCGCCCTCTTCCCACAGCTCACTCTCTCACTCTCTCTCTCTCTGTGTCATTCCGTTCAGAGATGGTCCCACCAGCACACAGAAAGCAATAGATCATCTATAAATAACATATAATCCAATATTTCCAACATGATGCGATGCAGAAGATAGTGGACGTTCCGGGAGCCACAATCTGGTTGTTGTTTTCCACTCCTCAACATCATCTGACATTGCCCATCTCAAACGCGAGGGCTCGCTGAGGGGTCACTGACTTCCCCCAGAAGCCTCCTCCTGCAGGCCTCATACAGCAGCAGAGGTGTGAGAACGGCAAGAGAAGAAGAGAATTGGGTGGGAGTGTAGTGGTTGGGGGTGGTGATCCTACCCTCGACAATCTCACAGGTGGTGGTGTGTGTGTCTGTGAGGGGGGGGGGGGTTTGTGTATCAGTGTGTACATCAACAAGGCAACTTTGTTTTTGTCTCTCATCTTAGTGTGTAAGGAGTTGAAGCTGAGCCTGTTTCACCTGTTCAGCTTCTAGTGGCTTGATAATGTGGAAAAGACCTGACCAAATCAATAACACATGGGCTGTTAAATAGAAACACACACACGCACCCACTGCTTTAGAGGCTGCTGTCTGGTATTTTCCCTTTCAGCTTTTATGTTCTTAAGAGAATGTCCACACACACACCGTTAAATAACAAAGACAAAATCGGTCCCACAATCTGTAGTGTGATATGAATGTGGTGAGGAGTGGATGATTGACGGGCCTTATTGAGACAATGAAGTGGGGGATGGGGCTGTGTGTGTGTGTGTGTGTGTGTGTGTGTGTGTGTGTGTGTGTGTGTGTGTGTGTGTGTGTGTGTGTGTGTGTGTGTGTGTGTGTGTGTGTGTTAGGGAGTAAGAGATTTGTGGGTGCGAGTTTCCCAGTTTCTTTGTCTCTGTCTGTCTGCCCTGAGGAGGTGGGGAACATTATCTGCTTTCACTTACGCACACACACGCATCCACATACACACACACACACACGTGCGCACACAGACAGACAGAACAGTGTGCTAGTTAATATAATGCTCCCCGGGAGACTTGCAAAGGGTGGATACCCACCAAGAGTGGTGCAGTCTGCATTTCTTAAGCTGCCTGGTTACAGGAGAGGGGGAGGGGAGCAGGAGAGAAAGAAAGGAGAAAAAAAAGAGAGACAAATTATGTTTCAGGAGGGAGAGTGGTGTATAAAAGTGTTAAAGACAGAACTTAAGCTGCACGACTTGGAATCAAACTGCCTTTGTGTGGGCAGAATGGGGTGAGAGATGCATGTAAAAAGAGAGAGACAGGAGTGTACTCTGCTTTTGACAGGTGCTCTCCCGCAAGGTACACAGCGACCCAGGAAAATCAATAATGCACATTCCCTGCGTGTGTGTGTGTGTGTGTGTGCGAGCATGTGTGTCAACCGCTAAGTAGTTTACTCTCGGGAGCGAACAAAGGCAACCTGAGCCCTTTTACCTGTGGCCTAACAAAGGCATGGTTAACCAGACCTGTTAGAGTAACGAAATTGGGACGTATTTACTTTTTTAATGCAAACACGGGACAACGATTGGCAGGGCTGCGTGTGGGGTTGCTCAGCAGGGTTGTTTGCTGGAAATCCACTAGAGTCTTGAGGAAACCTACACATATCCTGTTAATATTTACTGTGTTCCGTAAGAAATACAGTCGGGGAAAGATGGATGACGGTGCGCCTCTTTGAAGACGCATCCCTCTGTCGGGGATGACCGTCTTGTCTGGGACGTGTTTTAGAAGAGTTTCTAGTCCTTCCGTGGTAGGGGGAACTACTTGGTAGAAGCCTGGGCTGACGGCGTGGGATGTGAACCCTTAACCGTGGCCGTGCTCCATCGTGATTTATCACCACTCCTGTGGCCCTGCTAAGATGTCCTAATATTAAATGAAGGAGGGTTTGAAAGAGAAAGGCAGGAGATCGATATGGTTCAATCAATGGATGGATCATGGATCATGGATGGACAGATCAGGGTTATGGGGCAGGGGGAGGTCAGGGTTGATGGGTAGAATATTTGAAAGTCAATACTGAAAGCACGGACGGGTAGGGGGGCGGTGGCTTTGTTTGAATCAGCAAATGAAATGACAGCTCCCTCCTCCCAGCCCCTCCTCCCACCCTTGGTAGCCTTCCCACATCTGTAAATACTTGGAGCTAATTGTGGTCTAGTCCGATAGAGTACTGGCCAGCCACAGGTGTGTGTGTGTGTGTGTGTGTGTGTGTGTGTGTGTGTGTGTGTGTGTGTGTGTGTGTGTGTGTGTGTGTGTGTGTGTGTGTGTGTGTGTGTGTGTGTGTGTGGGGCCCAGTGACAAACCCCTTTTGTTTCTATAAAGACGTTTGCGTTGGACGAGGCCTTGACAGCTGCAGTGCAACTGACAGAGTGAGGGAGAGCGGGGGCATTAGGGGAGAGAGAGGGGGGCGAGAGCGGTTAACAAGAATGAGTGGCGTATTTAGCGTGGTTGACATGCAGATCACGGGAAAGTCTCAGCAACAGTTGAGCGAGTGAGAGAGGGATATGGAGGGAGAGAGAGAGAGAATGCTCCCTCCCTTCCATGATTATTAAGAATGTGTTTACAGGCAAAGGAATGAGAAGGAGCGAGCGAGTTAGAGGGCGAGAGAATGAAAGTGAGAGAGAGAGAGAGTGAAGGCGTAGTTCAACGGTGATCAGATAGTTTTAAACAAACAGAGACTGGCTCATATAAGGAGCCAAGAGAGGGAGAATTAGAGGGCGAGAGAGAGAGAAACCTAGAGGGAAAAAGAGGGAGAAAGAGAGGGGAGTATGAGGAGAAATAGAACAAAGCACCCAAACGGAGGGATGCTCTAAGTGAGTACAGCCAGAGAAAGCAACCGGGGCCCAAGCTCTCGCTCTCTCACTTTCTCTCTCTCTTTTACCCCCAGGTAACAGGGCCCCAGGTTGCCCTGTTTGGCAGTATCCCCCTATTTTTGATCTGACTGGGTGGTTTGTCAGACATTTTGTGAACCCCTACGAGCCAACCCCCAAACCAACTTTGTTTGGTTTTTTTCCATTTGCCCCCCGGATATTACACACAGACACACATGCACGCACATGCACACACCCACCAATCTTCCTCAGTGAGATAAGGTTTCGATCTAGGCACAGATCGGCATGCACAAGTGGAGAATGTGACGATGAGCTTGAGTGTGTGTGTCTGTGTGTAAGTGTTCACATATGGGAAGAAGGCCACACATGAAGGAATGCTTTTTGACCGTCACTACTGCTCATTGTTAAAATACCACAAATATTTCTGCCAGCCTCGTTCCAACACTGACTAAACTGGGAAACTTGAGTAAACTAAACTGGGAAACTGAGTAAAAAAGCCTGTAAAAGCAGGCGGCAAGTAAATACACCAAGAATAAACGTTAAACCGAGAGAGAGAGAGAGAGAGAGAGAGAGAGAGAGAGAGAGAGAGAGAGAGAGAGAGAGAGAGAGAGAGAGAGAGAGAGAGAGAGAGAGAGAGAGAGAGAGAGAGAGAGAGAGAGAGAGAGAGAGAGAGAGAGAGAGAGAGAGAGAGAGAGAGACTGTTTGGAGAGCAAAACACTGGGCTTATTATTGATAAGCTCGTTTTACCCCTCATTGAGAACGTAGCTCCACCCCCCCTCCCTCGAGCTCCCGTTCCCTCCTCCTTTATTTCCCTCTGTATCGTTTTACTCTCCGCGGACCTTGTTTTTTTGTGCTGCGACGGGGTGGGGCGGGTAATGACACACACACACACACACACACACACACACACACACACACACACACACACACACACACACACACACACGTGGGAGAATTAGGAGTGGATTACAAACCTCCAAATAATGCAACCATTTCACACTGGTTGACAACCCCCCACCTCTCTCTCCCTCCCTCCCTCTCCCTCTCTCTCTCTTTCTCTAATGTGTCACTTCTTCTCTCCCCCCTGGAACACTGATATCATCCAGCTCCCAGTCTGCTTCCTCATCAGTTATTCTTTAACCATTTTAATTAGTTCCTCTTTCTTTCTTTCGTTCGTTCCTTCTATGCCGTTGTGTGTCTGAAAAAGTGTGGGAAGGTAAACGTTTCGGGCATAGTGGATGGCCTTTCAGAATCAGTCACCACGTGCATTTTTCTCTGGAAACAAAGAGGAATTATTCCCCTGTTCCACTCTTTTATTCTTTCCTCTCTTTCCCTCGTATCTGTTGCCCTGGCTCTACGCCCCCTCCTAGCACTCTCCCGCAATGGTAACTCTGCCTCTCTTCCCCCCCATGCTTTTCTCTCTCTCCCTCTTTCTCCCCCTCTCTCTCTCTCTCTCTCTCTCTCTCTCTCTCTCTCTCTCTCTCTCTCGCTCTCGCTCTCTCCTGTCCCCCCCCCCCCTCCCTCCCTCTCTCCCTCTTTCTCTCACTGTGATTGGTTATTCATGCTGGGTTTTTTCCGGGTGAAAGGAAACCGGCATGATAAGAGCACTTCCTGTGTTTTAATACGAGCACAGGAAACAGAACAAGCGGAGCAGAATTCAAACAAAAACACTGTGTGAGCAAGCGTCTGAGGAAGGAGAGAGAGGGAGAGAGAGAGGCAAGGGAAAGAGGGAGGGGGGAGCGAGTGAGAGGGACGGGCGAGCAAGCGAGTCAGAGAGGGAGAGGAAAAGTGGGAGATTTTTTTAGCAGCTGCAAACCATTTCAGCTGTGCAGCGGCCTGAGAACAGAGACTGGGAGAGAAAAACAAGTGAGACCACAAGCCAGGGAAGGCGAGAAAGTACAGGACAAAGAACCCGGGGAAGTCTCAAAGGATTAAAAACGGAGTTCAGAGAAGAGGAACTGTGTCAGTGGGGAGTTTTCTTACGATTTCTCTGGAAGGAGTCCACAAGAAAGGGGGAGATTGTCCCAAAGAGGAAACAGATTTCAGAAGTGGGAAGCGTGTCTGCAGACTTTTGTTGTTTCCAAAGGCGAAAGAAAGAAACAGGGGAAGGAAGAAAAGCAAAGGTTGGACTGCAGCACGTAGGGTTGTCTGGGTCTCTGCCCCCAGGATACAGTCCCACAGCTCACTGCCTGACTGCCTGCCTGCCCCGGCTGGTTGGCTGGTCCAGCCCTCCAGCCCACTCTATCAAGCCCCAGACACACCTCTCTTTGATATACATCTCTCCACCACCACCACCACCCCCGGAGCTGTGGCCAGCCCGGTGGGAGAAGAGAGAAGAAGCATGGAATAATGTGGATACCTCCATGGGGATTCTGAAACTATGACTGGAGGACTTTGGACTGGGCGTAACTTGTTTCTTGCTCCATCTTTTGTTGTGGTCAAGTGTTCCTTTTTGCGTGGAGAAATGCTTGATGGATAGCTGTGCTTGTTGCAGAGTGACTTGCCTGACTGGGGGAATTGTATCTGGGATAACGATGACAGCGCTGTCAGTAGGCGGGACAGGGAGACCTCTCAGACAAAGATTTGAGTCCTTCCTGCAGGCGAGCAAGCGAGACTCTTTGTGATGGAAGCAGAGGAAAAAAAAGAAAGGAATAGAATAGCAGTAGGCTGCAAGAACGCTCACTGGGACTTTGCCGGGAGAAGGAGTTGCTACTATTTGTCTTCATAAAAGTTGTATTTTTCACATTGCTCCATCCCACTCTGCATGTGCATTGATTTTTTTTTTCCCTTTTTCCTTTTTTTTTGTTTTTTACTTCGGCTTTGTACCTTAAGTTTAGCCTGGAGCATTACCCCTGGATCTTTTTATTTCTCTTGACGATGAAAGCAAGAGAAAACGGTGGGTGACTTGTACTTACCTATCACCACGCAAGCCTTTTTCTTTTATATAACACCGAGTGGGATTTCTCACCTTAAAAGGAGCCTCTAACACTGCCATGCTGGCTCCTCGCTGAGCATGTCAAACTCCCTGCCGCTTTCCTGTTGTGCCGCGGAGAACAGAGCGAGCCAGCGAGGCAGGGTCTCCAGGACACCGAGAGGGGGGTCACACGGTGGTTTCAAGTGCGTGCATGGGGGGTCAATGAAAGTCGACGGGTAAATGTCAAGAGCAAAACAAAGGGATGATATCGGACCTCCTTATCACAGACTTAAGCTTCTTTGGACGAAAAGGTGTTAACTGTTTATCTTGTCCGTGACACCCGTTTCAGCCTGTTCCCTCATGCCTCATGCCTCACTCCAAAGAAACCTGGAAATAGACAGAGTTGGTGATTAATATGTTGCCATGGGGGAGGGCTGTCTCCCCCCTCTCCCGCGATGATGTCTCCCGGTAGCATGAGTGACATGCCAAGGAACAACGCTTGGTTGTTGAGATGACATAGCCCCGTACCGCGTTAAGAACCCTTGGATTTATACTGTGGATTATAAAACTTAAACAGAAAACATTAAAGGATTATATCGGAACGCAGCCTCACGGACTGATTTAATGTTTTTTTGATGGTAAAATTTTTTGTGGATTTTGTAAACGGGGGAGGAGAGGAGTACAAATATTTCCTATTTTTTTTCGGAGTTTATCCATGTGAGCTGTTCCTGTGTAGCACCACTGCAGAGTTTCCTCCACTAGGTCCAATAACTGACAAACACTGGTTTCTCTGGTGATTATAATACCTGGGTAAAAAGGGACAACATGGGGAAGCCCCTGAGCCGCCCGGACTGTCTGAGGCAGAACCCTCGCTGCCTGGGTAAAGGGGACGAGGACGAGGCCTACATAGAGGACTGCTACGTGCCACAGCGCTCAATCTACGACACCATGCGTATCAATGAGCAGATCGACCAAGGGACCAAACTGAACCAGCCTTCCAGGGGCACCTTAGGTTCTGGAGGGGAAGGGAGGGGAGAGGGCAGCACGCTATCCAGCAACGGCACCATCGGCACGGACATCGGCAGTGTTTTTCTCCCCCGACATCCGGACAACACAGGAGTGAAAAGACTAGACGAAAGGGTGATCTTTGACGCGCTAAAGCTGACGGGGGACCCACAGACCATGTCACCGCTGGTGGGCCTAGTGAGTTCTGGTTTGTCCATCACGCCCTCCACCTCTGCGTCCAGCGGGGTGGCAGCAGTGGCCAAGAGGCGTCATCAGGGCAGTGACAAGAAGGACAACCCCAACCGTCGCTCTTGGAAGGCCTTCATGCCCCCAAGTTATCCAGAGTTTGCTGAGAGACTCGAGTTCTCCCCCACGGAAAGTGCAGAGAAGCGTCTGTCTGGGGCAGGAATCCCCTTATCTCCTCTGCAGCCTTTCCCTTCTTTGCCACAAACCCTACCGACCTCCTCGGTTCCTCCTGTACCTCCTCACAGAGCTTCCCCGCTTTCTTCCGCTTCACACACCCCGCCGGTCTCCTCGTCCTCTTCAACACCGACGGCTAGTCCTGTACCTCCCCTCCAGCACCACCCTCCTAGTCGGCAGAAGCAGCTTCACCCTCTGCTGCAAAAGCACCAGAAACAGACTCCTGCTCTGCCCTCCCCCTCCAAAGAACATCCAGCTGCCTGCAGCTTAGTCCCCACAGCCCAGGCCTCTGGAAGAACTTCACCAACAAACACACCTACCTCCAGACACGGCGGAAGGAGGAAAGAGAATCACAGGCGGCCCACGGCTTCCCCCAAGGCAGTACCGAGGAGAATACTGGAGGAGCCCGTTGAGGTGCCTAAAACCTCAGACTCTGAGAGTGACTCTGCTCCTTTGGAGCAGGACCAAGGGGACAATGCTCCTCTCCTGCCACCGAGGCCGGTCTTCTGTCCCCCTACCAAGGCCCGCACCTGGCCCCGCGGTTTGTCAAGCGGTAGGAAGAACCAGGTAGGCCTGAGGCATAACTTCCCTCTCCTCCCCCCTTTGCCGCCCCTAATTGGTGAGGATAGCGATATGGATGATGAGTCAGTTTACCTCCTGGAACCTCCTTCGCCGTTTCTCCAGGAAGAAGTAGGGATGGTGTACGGTGGACTACCCCTTACCCCCTGTGTGAGTCAGGAGGGAACTGGAGAGGGCCTCCTGGGCTGGGGCAGTGAGCTCAGAGAACGTACAGCGTCTGAGCTCAAATTTGAGGAGGATGAACTTCGGATCCTTGCAGAGCTTGAGGAGGATGGAAATCCGCGGCAGGATGCGGATGAGCTGCGGAACATGATTGAGATGGAGGAGGCAGAGAGAATGGAAGAGGAGAAAAGAGTGCAGAGAGAGGAGCGTGAGTGGGAGGCAGTTCTCAAGATAGAGAATAGAGAGATTATTGACCTCTCTTGGGATAAAGAAACACTGGAGTCTGAAAGCTGGGACATTACCGGCTCCTCGGGACACTGGCCCCTACTCACGCCCCCAATGGGCTTTGGGGGCTCTGAGGTACCCAGTACTTCGCCCTGCCCAAGCTCAGGGTCTGAGTCTGATGACCTCTTCCTAGAGCTGGAAAGACAATGCCTAGAGGATCTAGGGGCGGAGGGAGAGGAGATGAACGTAGACTCTGAGCCCCTTGATCCCTACGCCCTTCCTCGTTGGGAGGAAGAGGCCAAGCAAAGTGAAGGAATAGTTCATACTGACTTTATAGACCTGGAGGGAACTCTGCCTCTTGATTCCGTTCACAGGGAAACCCCTGATGTATATGAGCCCCAGCTAAAAGATTCTAGAACTGATTCAGAGGTAGACCCTTCAGAATCCATAGAGAAAATGTTTCTCAAGTTTCAGCACTTTGACTCATTGCGAGCACGAGACCATGAGAATGAACATGGCTTTATCGATGACTCGTACGATATTGAGTATGCAGAAGGAAAAGTGTTGGAGGAAGACTGTAGCTACCCAACAGACTCTTTTCTCAGACAAATCCCAGAGTCCGACTCGAGCGGGTTCCCCATGTCGTCCCAGCTGGAGGGAACCGCAACGAGTGACCGCACTCAGCCGCAGCCTGCTGAGGCAGAGACAGACTTGGATAGTGGCGCTTTGTCTGGCAGAGATGCCGACGACGCAGGGAGTGATGGGGAGGAAGACGAGCCTGTCCAGAGAACCTCTCTCTCATCCTGCAGCCCATATGAAGAGGAGGGGGAGGAGGGAGAGGAAGATGAGGAGGAGGTGGAGAATAAGGCTGGGGAGCTAGACAAGGAAGCAGAGATTCAGATCGCTGAGTGGGATGCTTATGACCAATCTGAGCCGAGTTTGGACAGTACTGATGAGCCTCAAGAGAAAGAGTCCCTCGAGAACCTTCACATGAAGGAAAATGAAGGGCAAATCGACCAAGAATGTACACAGGATGTTGACATAGAAACGCCCTGTCAAGAAGAGCAAGACTCTTCTGAATTGATCCACGTTGCCGTGGTAATGACCTGTGAACCTGACGCCCCCCTGTTGTCATCAGAGAGCCTTGGAGCCTTGGACCCAACAGATGTAGCATGGGGTGTGAACGTGTCAGAGGAGAAAGACACAGAATCAATGACCGTAGTAACCAGCACTCCGAAATCAGACGATACCCCAAACTTAGACCTTGACACTGCACACTCAGTCCCACCCTCTCCTTCATTAGAGTCCCCCTTTAAAGAAGACCATGATGGTGCGGGGCTAGCTACTAAGGACTCAGAGGCCTTTGTGGTGTCTGACAGTTTTGTATACCTGGCTGTGTCCGCACCTCCCCAGTCCGCCGTGGATGGACCCCCCTCCCCTATGGAGGCCGCCTCCACTCCTCCCAGCCCCATCTCCAAACAAATCACCTGTCCACAACCCGAGGAGGATGATGAGGAGGAGAGGGCCTTCCTCTGCAGCGATAGTTTCATTTACCTGGCGGCCCCTGAACGGCCGCAACCGGGGCCTTCGGATGGCAGCTCCGCCTGTGAGGAAGCCCAGGAACTGGATTTGGACTCGTACTCCGAAGGGACCCAGTCTGGGATGGACGGGGTGGACTTTGCTGTCGGCTCTATGACTGGAGACAGCGATTGGGAGTCAGACGATCCGGCCCTGGATCCCCCATCTCGGCCCCGCTCCTTCATGGCTGGAGACCAGGCCTGGGAGCTGTTGGAAGGGGGTCTGCTGCAGGAGCTCTTCAGTCTGGCTGAGGACCACCAGGACCAGACTCTGAGGCCCCAGGGAGATGAATCTGGGTCGGGAAGTAACACCTGTGACACAAACCCCCTCCCTGAATCGGACGGGGAATTGGATGAATCCGCTACCCCCTTGCCATGCTCTGATATCGACGCCCAAGTAGAGGTACAACCATTGCTCTTGCTTTCTATTGCAGTGTTCCTACAGTTTTATAGTGTGTGTTTAATGTGGTAATTGGTTGCAGCAGGAGTGTAGTATTGGTATTAGCTCGTAAACAGCATAGTCTGATTCGATAGTACTTCAACACTTCAGTGATTCATAATGTGTTGCGATTAACCTAGTAAATCAGGTTTAGGGTCTAAGACAAGCTTGAGACAATATAAATTGTATTCTTTCTTCCAAAACCATATATGGTATTGGGACGTTTATTGTTGTGTTAAATCCATGCTCTGCCAGAGATGGTGTAGATCGAGAAATGCCTCCCAGTGTGGAAATGAAAGTAAATGAAAGGGAATGAAATGTATGTACATATACTGTGACACATGGAGAGGCAAAAAGGGTCGCTTTAGAAAATGCATTAGGGATGTGGCATTCTTCACATTTCTTCGTCTGAAAACGTCTAGCCATTGCTTCAATGCTCTAATTAAGAGTGACTGATTTTACAACTGCTCAGGGGATGGCCTATTGTTCTCAACTCGAAAACGAATCCTGTGAGCCAGAGCTTGGCCCAAAGCGATTTAATAAGAAAAGCTCTTCTTAAGTAGTTAAAAAAGTAAAATCCCAGCTTTTTGAATGCATTGGACGTGGACACGCATGGTAACGGATGTAGCTGACGTGAACATGCCTAGCCTGAGAGCCGGCTAGCCTGAAAGAATCAGGCCAAGTGGCTTAAGACTAGCTGTGAATGTAATGCATGCAGACATAGCATGGAAAATTCATCTCTAGGAGGGGCCCAGCTATGCAGACGCCACAATTAGCTAGCGGTGTTTCAGTAGTAGAGCTTTAACTTATTGCAATACGATACGTTGAGAGGGTCCTGCTACTTATAGGAAACCAGCCTACCAACCAGGGGTCATTAAGTGTGTGTGTGTGTGTGTGTGTGTGTGTGTGTGTGTGTGTACATGTTTGATGAATGTGAATGCACACATTCACACTATTACAAGTGCATTCAGGTTTTGTATATTTATAGAAGCCGTTTGAGCAAAATCATTTGTGTGTGTTTATGTGTGTGCGTGCGGCCCATAAACTTTGCTATGTTGTCTAAATGTAGTCAGTATGTCGAGCTGAAATGCGGTGTTGGCAAATGCAGTGAAGCTGTGATAAACTTCAGGATAGCAAAACAGTGGCTACGATAGTATGTCTAGACTACAATTCAAATTTTCTTTTCATTATTTAATTTATTTCTTGAGTTTCTCAATATTATTCAAGATCACACAGTGCGTCATTACGGAATGTTCATGGTGATTGTTGGTCTTGGACGGGAGTCTTGTTTGTTAAATGTCACTACGTCTTTAGCTGCTCATTTGTTTGACTGTATCCAGGTGTGTGTGTGTGTGTGTGTGTGTGTGTGTGTGTGTGTGTGTGTGTGTGTGTGTGTGTGTGTGTGTGTGAACATTTCTGACAGGGTCCTCCTGGTATATCTCAGAGTATGTTCAGCGTGGCCAAGAATTTGCCTGATACCAACTGTGTTTGTCTCCCTTGTTGTTTGACTGCTGCACTTCTTTTAGGAATGTGTGTTGGTTTTTATGACATTCATAACAGCAGGACACGTGGACATACAGGCAGAATGCTTCATGTGGGTTTTAAGTAGGTTTGTGTTTTATCTGATCATTATTTTAAACTTCATTACAAATCTACTACAAGTGTGTGTGTGTGTGTGTGTGTGTGTGTGTGTGTGTGTGTTTGTATCAGTGAATGTGTTTATTTATATCTCTGGCCTCTTAGGGAGAATGTTTAATTAGTGTGTGTGTGATTTTTCCATCTTAGCCTATCTCCCCCAGTTACATTGTATTGGGATGCTGTGAATGCCCTGGCTTCCAGTTACTCACAACACAGAGTGTGCAGAAGTAAACAGCACCTGTGCTCAATGACGTCAGTACCCACAGTACCCAAGTATAAATCAATAATAATTAAATCGAGAAACTACAAAAGTGTAAAAAATAAACAAGTTATAAGTTATTATTACAAATCGTTATACACAATGTTTATCTTCAAACGTTTTCATTCATTTTAAGTGGTTAAGACCAGATCAGACTTTTGAGTTGTTTTGTTTCATTTGTAAAGGGAGCTGTGGGCTGTGGCCGTCTTTACTCTGTCCTCTCCCCAAACATCCCTCTCCCTTACTCCTCCTCCTCCCCTTTACTCCTCCTCCTCTCCCTTACTCCTCCTCCCTCTCACCACGGTTGAACGGTTTTGTTGAAGAGATAAGAAGGTGTTAAGTAAACAAAACAGGGCTGTGTGTGTGTGTGTGTGTGTGTGTGTGTGTGTGTGTGTGTGTGTGTGTGTGTGTGTGTGTGTGTGTGTGTGTGTGTGTGTGTGTGTGTGTGTGTGTGTGTGTGTGTGTGTGTGTGTTTTCCGCTGCGTGTGTGTATGTGGACTTCCCTCCCTGTGTGTGTGTGTGCACGCACCTGTGCGCATGCGTGCCAGTGTTGGTGTGCAGTAGATGCCAGTGCCTATATGGCCAAACAAAGCCATCAAGGCTGTTTTGGGAATATAAATATAGACGGCGGATAAGTATGTGCCCGAGTATACACTGTTCACTCTGGACCGTAGCACAACTCCAGACCTCGGTTAACAGCACATAACTCTCCTTCTCCATTTGTTTGCAGCTGTGACTTTTCTTCCTCGGTGTCTAACTTCTACTCTTCCTTCTACTGTATTTTATCCATCTCTTACTCTGCCAATGTTTCCGTTTGTCAGTCTTCATCCGTCTGTCTCCACCTTCTCCCACTCAGGCCACGGTTGTCAAATGTGTTTCTATGTCTGTCCTTGTGTCTGATGCCTGCCTGGCTTCCTTTTCTGTTTGTCTTGTCTATCTGCTGTCTGTCCCCCTTCAGCCCCCCGCCTCCCTCACTATCCCCCCCCCATCTCCCTCTTTCTTCTGCTCCGATGCACAGCCAGGAATCACGAGTGTTTGTTTATTTACTGTCCCCCCTCGGGGGAAACAAACCCAAGCTGAACTTGGTCCGTTGTTTTTGTAACGGGGGTATTTAGCAAATACAAAGAGGAGCAGTAGAGGGCCACTTGCAGAGAGGGAGCGAGATAGAGAGAGAGAGCGGCTGAGAGTGAGTGGGACAGGGAGGGAGAGGGAAACAATAAGGTAGAGGAACAGACAAGATGTTGGGGAAGGCTTTGGGTGGAGACCAGCAGGCTATTGTTTGCACGGAGGAGCACCTGCCAGCCAGGCAGATAAGACCGAGCAACAATGATAAGAGAGCTGAGCTGGCAGGCAAATACACAAGCAGACGGCCCTTTGGATTAATACACACCGTGTGTGTCTGTCTGTCTCTGTCTCTGTATGTGTATGTGTGTGTGTGTGTGTGTGTGTGTGTGTGTGTGTGTGTGTGTGTGTTTTTCCTCCTGCATATGTGCATTTGTTTGCTGGCAGGAGAATGAGAGACAGACAGACAAAAGGACAGATGGACTACTGTATCATGCTGTTTAAGGGCCCGGGGAGAGAGAGCCGTATGACCCACTGTCTGCCTGAGACCATGCGTTTATTTCACCACTCCAACATTTCCTGGATCCTGGTTTCAGGGGCTTTCGGTGAAAACGTTTAAGAGGCTCTGAAATATTCAAGTTTGTGGCTATGATGAAAGTGAGAAGGGCAGGATAATTTAGTGACATCGCATTAGATACATTGTGCGCAGATAATTAGGCATTTTAGATAGAACCAGAATGTGTGTTTCTATGAAGTTTTGAACAATTTTATAGTGTGATAGATTTAACAGTAGTTCATTTGGGCGAAAGGTAACCGTGAATCCTATTTGATCTAGCGTCTTTTTGTAGCTGCCTCTTCAACCATAGCACACCAGCCCATAATAGTCTACAGCCAGCCATAATGATTTCCAGTAACCGATGAAAGGACGGACAAAAAGAAACACCAGGCTGATGAGAGATGGAATAGGTTGCAGAAAGACAGAGAGGGGCTGAAATGGAAAACCATAGAAAGAGAGAAAAACAGGGGGAGGCAAACAGCGGTTGAATAAATAAAAATCTGATGTGTGAAAGGTGCAGGCGGGCATGGGTGCCCTGGCACGGGCGAGTGGGCTTTGATTGATATGATAATGATGGTTCTGAGAGATGGCCTCCCAGAAACACCTGCAGGAGAGGAGAGGGAGAGAGGGAAAGGCTGAGAGTGAGAGAGATTGTGATGTGTTGAGAGACACACTAGTTGCAGCCTGACACCATAGTGATGACACTAGCAAAGGGCCGATATTTAAATTGACCCCTGTGCACGTACTTCACCATGTGAATCCCTTCTCACGTACAGTATTTGAGACATTCAGCCTCTCTGACTTTGAGTCCAGTAGACGTGACTCAGACAAGTTTCGTGTTGTCCTTTTTGAGACAAAAAACGTTTGTGTGATGTGGTTTGGATTTTGGTTGATTCATAGTTAAAAAATGACCAACACAGTCCAACACAATACACGCGTTATAATCGCCCCTCTCTCTCTTTTTCTGATTCACTTGACCTTATCGTTTCTATGCATAATCCACACACACACACACACACACACACACACACACACACACACACACACACAGGTACTGCAGTGAACAATATGAAATATAATTTCCATCTCTTCTCCCTCCCTCCCTCATTCTTCTCTCCCATTCCTGGTGCTATTGCCGGGGCTAGTGGGGTGCACAAGATCCGGGACAGGAAAAGACCATTTAGGGCAAGGTGACGGTGAGGGAGGAATAGAGAGAGAGTGGGGGGGAGCGACACAGTCAGAATGAACTGGATGCTTGTTGCAGGCGTGTCATTGGTTGCAGGGAGGGAGAGAAGATGCCTGCCATGCTTCTTAAGAATACACAAAGTAGAAATGTAATTTGAATTCTGTTCCTTCTATATCAATATCATTCACTTTTCTTCACCCAAAACTTGAGCTGTTGTAACTAGGTCAGTGAGTATTAGGCGTGCACTCCCAGGTTTCTCTCCCACCCAAGTTCACCAGATGGTTTCACAAATAAGCAGTCAGTGAAAACGAGGCGCTGTTCAGCTCTATTTGTTCTTGGCTCGCGGCTTCCATCAGGACACTTGGGTCTTCCCTTCGTTTGTCGCCTCTGCCTTGTGTTCTCATGTTGTTGATAGCATGTAGCAGGAAACACTGCATTGACGTTAGCTTCTCACTGCAAGCGGCCATGTTTTTAAAGATATAATCATATGGAAAACCAGAGTGGATGTGGGTGTGCAAACAGGATTATCATCTATTCTGATTAGATTGTTGATTATCTCTTTCGGTAGCTGCTCGACCAAAACATCTGGTTCCACAGTGATTCTGAAAATATAGCAGCTATTTTCAGTTTGAATGCAAACTTCTTAACAGGCCCTTATCCGTGTCGTTTTGATGCAATGTCATTCTGTCTTTAACCGCACATTTATTTGCATGAATTGTAGTAAGCACAGCCTCTACTACGTTGGCTTCCATACAATATCAAAAGGGTGCCATTGTAAAGTGACGGTTACTCCACACACACACACACACACACACACAGACACACAGACACACAGACAGAGAGACAGAGACACAGACACACGTCATCAAACCTGCTAACCACGCCTTGTCAAGAATTAGTGACAGGAGCCCCGTGTCTTCCCCAGTGGTGTCTGTATGGTCCGCTAGCACACATATGACAGCCCTGTGTCGGTATTCAGGAGGGGTTTGTGGTCGGCATTAGGAACCAGGGCGGAGGGGCTGTTTACGATAGAGAGGAAGAGGTGAGAGAGAGTGAAAGAGAGACAGGCTGTGTATTGTTTAGCTGCAGTGTATATAGTAATTATGGCTAGTTTAGTCATGCATTTGGTATCTATTTATTTCCACGGTTGGTTGGTTTTATTGTTGTAAAATCACTCCGTGAGAGGGATATATATAGAGAGGGAGAGAGCAAGAGAGAATCATGGAAAAATAACAAACAAATTTCAGTTAATGAATAAAGGAACACAGGATTAATGAAGATAAATGAACAGCATGAGCAACATCCATCATAATGGAAGGGGGTATTACACAGATTAATCACTAACCAATGAGTGTACCCAATACTTTTCAAGTCATTGAGCATGCACGTGCACGCACGCACGCACACACACACACACACACACACACACACACACACACACACACACACACACACACACACACACACACACACACACACACACACACACACACACACACAGGATGAGATAGAGGTAGGGTGGAGCAGGCCTGGCTACAGCTCATTGTTATTATAGCCGACAGGCTTCCTGTTTTAAAAAGCAATGCCGTTCATCACCATAACACACACACACACACACACACACACACACACACACACACACACACACACACACACACACACACACACACGTAGATACAGTACATACATGCTTATTGTATCACACATGTCAGTAGCAGTCACTTGTGAGCCTCCAATTGGGTGTTGCCCCCACCACTTTCCCTGCCTAGTTACGACTAATCAACTCTTGTGGGCGGAGCTTCCCCCACCCTCGTTGACTCCGCCCACTGACGGACTAGCCAACCATTGCCGACTGTGCCTCAGCTCATCGGAGATCAATGCAAGTGGTTTGCTTATTCTCTCATGCCCGTGGGTGGGCGAGGGCGTGGGTGGGCGTGTGTGTGCGGTTGGCGTAGAGAGGCTCATATTCACTCCAGTGGCACAGAATCCTGTTAAGCCTTTGATTATGCCCCCCTGCAAAGCCTAGCAGACACGTAGCCTCCGCCTAAGACAGCTAGGAGTGCGACGTACTTGGGGAATCAAGCTCAGAAAACACACTATAATATATATTTTTCATGACCTTAGTCTGGACTTGTCTTTGCAATTCCCAGGAGCCTCCGTGTTGTAACCACAATGTTTTTACCTTGGGGTGCGTCATAAATCAAGGCAATATGAAATCAATGACATGAGATCATAACATGCTCGTATTGATGCCCTCCTCTTTGGCTGTAAGGGACACCACACCCCCGTCATACCCCCGCAGGTCCCACACTGCCTGCTCAATTCAGCCTCTCATTCCTTCTATTTTCCATTTACTTCTAAGTTGTAGGTGTCGGTTCTCATCCAAAGAGACTCATGGTGAATGTAACCTAGAGTAGTAGAGGAGCAGGCAAGGGTTAAACACTGAAGAGTGCTCAACAGGTAGGCTGAAGACACTATTGCCTGGTAGGATACGGGGGATTACATTGACTCGGTCTGAAAACCTGCAGACTTCCTGCAGAGATTCTCCCGCCATAAACCACATGATCTGTTGATCCGTCACTCCATCTGGAGGTAGCGTGGCGACATATCAGGCGAGGACTTGGGACTGAGGGTGGGCCAGGAGTCTTCTTTTAATCAAAGGTTATATGTAGTTGTTAAGTGGTGGGTATTATTGCCGTATTGGTGGTTTGGGCGTTGTAGTGGGCACTTAAATTGTGTGTGTGTGTGTGTGTCCATCTGTGAACTTCCCTCTCCCGTTGTCTTCACATCGACTGTGTGCGTGTCACACCAGAATCTATGCACACACACACACACACACACACTCATTCCCACACACACACACACACACACTCATTCCCACACACACACACACACACACACACACACACACACACACACACACACACACACACACACACACACACACACACACACACACACACACACACACACACACACACACACACACACATTCATTCCCACACACACACACACACACATTCCCACACACACACATTCCCACTCTAGGAGCATAAAACCCCATGCCACTAAGGGCGTTGTTAGTAGACCGCTGCATTCTTAGAAGTTAAGTGGTAAGCCACAATCCCCTTGCTTGATGATTGCAGGGGCCTGGGATAGGCCGCTGTTTCAGGTTAGGAGCTGAAAAATGAAACTGAGCTCATGTCCTCCTCACCCTTTTTCCACCCAGGAAAGCAGTTAGACTGTGTCTGTGTATGGGCTCTCTTTGTTGCATGGCTGGCTCCATTGTGCCGATGGTTTGAGCCCTGTGCGCCCGGTGGGTTTCTGAGTAGATGTTGCCAGACAGGGGGGGGGGGGGGGGGGGGAGAGTGTGTGCATGTGCATTCTCTTGTTCAAGTGGGTGTGGTTGCATGTGTGTGTTTTATGCGCGTGCAAGGGTTGACTCAGCCTTTTTTAGACGGCCCCTTACTCCTCTAACTCCCATTTCTCTCTAATCCTCCCCCGCCTCTCTCTCTTCTTCTCCTCCCTCCATTCTAATCCCTCTGCTCTTTCTCCTGTCCTGCATTCCTCTTCCAGCCATCCCATCTCCCTTTTACTCCGTTGTTCTCTCTCTGTCCTCCACCACGCCGTCTATCTTGGTGACTGGGATGTCAGCCCCACTTGTCACAACGTGTTTAACAGCATGTTCTTTCTTCTCGTCGTCTATTCAATTTGTCACTCACCAAGGACAGTGATGGACGGTGTGCAATGATGAATATGATATACTTGTCCACTCTTAATTTTTACATTCATTTATTCAGAGAGCCCTTTTTGTGAACCTGTGTGGATGGAAGAATTAATACATTGATGGATGGATGTCTGGATGGCAGTTATGTTGCTGTCCTGCATAGTAATGCATTAGTCTGATCTCGCTCTTTCTCTTTGTCCCTCTACCAGGCGGTGGAGCGGGAGCAGGTGGATGGCATCCAGCCGCGGCTGCAGCACGTCAACGCGGTGGGCCAGGGTCTGATCCAGAGCGCCGCAAAGCACACGGACACCCAGGCCCTGGAGCACGACCTGGAGAACACCAACCTCCAGTGGAACTCTCTCAACAAGAGGGTACGAGAGCAGATTGGGGATTTGCACTTCAGGGCGGAATTTAACTTGATGCAAAGCAAATGCATGTTGAAGAAGATTATTTTATTGATCAACGGTTTGATCTTGTGCGAGTGCCTGCGTGCGTCGCTAATCCATGTGAACCGAATGTCTGGAATCACTATGGATCTTTTCTTTCAACTCGCTGAAGATTTTTGCCTGAGGCAGCCCTAATACACTATGATTTAACAAGCTGTCACCACAGCGTTGCATTCCTCTCAATCTGCTGAGCCACTCTATATTTTTTCTCACCCTCTGCTCAGGTGGCCGAGCGAATCGCACAGCTGCAGGAGGCACTGTTGCATTGTGGGAAGTTTCAGGATGCCCTGGAGCCCCTGCTAAGCTGGCTCAGCGACACGGAGGAGCTGGTGGCCAATCAGAAGCCCCCGTCCGCAGAGTACCGAGTGGTCAAAGCCCAGATTCAGGAACAGAAGGTGAGCGGGTGAATGAAGCGTGGAATACGCCTATCCTAGTAAACCCGAAACACACACACACACATACAATGGTCTTTTTGCCTGACAACTCAAATTGTGCCATATATATAGCCAGACTACCATTTACTCTGACACACAAACAGAGTGCACACATACAGAGTGCGCACACACACATATACACACACACACACACACACACACACACACACACACACACACACAGTGTGTCCCACACATCCTAATTGAACACACCAACAATAGGTGGCTGCCGCTTTCAGAGAGTCTGAGCGGTATCGCACACTCACACACACAAACACACACTTTTCCCCCTGTTTATGCAACGCACATATCCTGTGTTTGTGCGTTTGGAAGCGTGATCGTCCCAGTTGGCAGTCCATCACACACGTTGGCGTCCACGGCGGCCAACAGGGCCGTCGTCTGGGTCAGGAACACAGGAAGTTGTGGTTAAGTGCATTCCAGGGTCAGAACCCAGCAATGAAAGGGTTCACCAGAGAGAGGGAGAAAGCAGGAAGCAGACAGGAAGGCAAACGGTTCCAACAGGAAGGAACTCAATGTCCAGCACCTTACAGAAAGTGTGTGTGTGTGTGTGTGTGTCCCGTACAGAATGACAATATGAGAAACAAAACACAGATCATGCCATGCCAGAAGGTTGAACATTAATGGTGGTCAAACTCCACTTGCTGTTTTTCAAGTCCAAATGTGTTTGATAAAGTGCATAGATAGGCAAAAATAATATTTAATAATATTTTTGTTGCAATTTCTTGGAAATGTTAGGAGACTAATGTCCCAATCAAATAATTGGGTTTCATAAGTGATTCTGTAACCCAACATGTTTCCCAAAGAGATATATTTACACCGGTGAAATTGTCTGATACATATCTATATACTCAAGTGCATTGCTGTCAATGGCGCCAGTGGTTTGTTCCACCAGCCTCTTTCGCCGGGTGTCTAAAGCAAGAGTATGACTCAGTCCACCGCGTCGCGTCTGCTCCTTCCTCCCTCCAGCTGCTGCAGAGGCTGCTGGACGACCGGCGGCCCACCGTCCAGATGATCCAGGCGGAGGGGGAGAGGATCGCCGCCACGGCCGACGCCCAGGACCGGGACAAGATCCAGTCCCAGCTCCAGAGTCTGGGGGAGAGGTGGACTGAGCTCCTGGACAAAGCCAGTGGCAGGTGAGCTCACCGGTCGAACAACCATCTCTAACTTAAACAGCACGACGGCAGTGGCATTTAGTGTGGAAGGCCTACGTTGGTCTTGCGCACGGTCGGAATGCACCGTTACTGGTGCACTGCGCAATAGTGCGACACTAGCTCGTGGCCGATGCCAACTCTTGTCAAATAAAGTTCTCTTGTGAAGTGGAAATAGTTAGCCAACTGCTGGTGGATCGCTCAACTGCCGCACTTGTTTTAAGGGGGAAATCTGTTTGATCGGCCCTACGTGCCAGCGAGCTGACAGGCTCCAACCACAGACTGTAGTTCTTACTAATTCAAGGGGTCAAGGGTCACCTACTCTTTCCACTGGTTGCGTCAGCCAGCGACAAAGAGAGAGAGAGAGAGAGAGAGAGAGAGATGAAGAGAGGCTAAATAAGTAAAATGTTGTTTTGTGGGGGGCTTTCATGAGTATTGCCATCGGGACAAAGCAGAATTCCCCTGTCACAATGTTAATGTGTCTCAGGAGCTGTTTTCTAAAGGAGACATAACACGAGCTACATGTGCGCAGACACACACACACACACACACACACACGCCAGAGGATAAATGTGTGAATTCCTGCACAAATGAGAAGCACACCCCTTATTTCAAACTTTTTAGAAGCCACCCTTCTCGAGGTCAACTGTCATCAAAGGGGGAATGCGTTCACATTTAGCCACAGAGGTTCTCATTGTCTTCAAACAAAATCACAATGACTGGCCTCCCGAGTAAACACATTCTGTGGCACTTTTATTGAGACATAGCGCAATGGTGTACACACACAGGCTGAAGCCCCACCTAATTCTTTAAATACACTGTAAAAAAATAATTTTGGTTTCCTCAACTCACCGCGTTTCTTTCTTTTATCTCTTAGTTTCCCTGCACTTACACACCAAGTCCTCGTCATGAAAATGTCATATGTGAAATTAAAAGACAGAAAATTCTATGAACTCTGAGAAAATTGCATCCACGGATTCGGCAATAAATGCGTCATTGGGTCCCAACAGTATTAAGATATCACACCGACAGCATGGAATATAAAAAAAACCTGCTGAGAAAGCAATAAAACACCAATAACGGCACACCCTATCTCCTCTTATCTCTCGTCTCTCCCCTCATCACTCCCCTTTCTCCTCTCCCCTTCTCTTCTCTCCCATCTCCTCCTCCTTCTCCTCTCCACTTCCTCCCTCCCCTCCTCCACTCCTTTCTTATCCACCTCCTTCTCTCCCCTCTCATTCTCTCCTCTCTCCTACTCTCCTTTCCTCTCACTCCCTCCCCTTTTCTCCTCTCCTCTCCTCTCCTCTCCACTCCGTCCCTCCCCTTCTCCGCTCCTGTCTCATCCACCCCCTTCTCTCATTCTCTCCTCTCTCCTACTCCCCTTCTCCTCTCCTCTCCCTCCCCTCTCCCTTCTCCTCCCTCCCTCTCCCCCCCGGTCTCAGGCAGAGCAAGCTGGAGGAGCTTCAGGGGCTGGCCCTCCAGTTCCACGAGGCCCTGGAGCCGCTGGGCGAGTGGCTGAGCGCCACCGAGAGACGGCTGACGTCGGCGGAGCCCATGGGCACGCAGACGGCCAAGATCTCCCAGCAGATCACCAAGCACAAGGTCAGAGCCCGGTGGGGTGGGGGCGGTTGGTCCGGGCGGAGGGGTCGGGGGTCGTGGTCGCCGCTAGGGAGAGAAGCCCTGTTGAGATTAAGGTGTCGGAAGGTTCCAGTACCTCAGCGTCGTCGTGCCTCTGAGCAAGGCATCCGAGGACCTCGCCTGTTCATGTGCCCATGTTCACTTTTTATCAGTTTTAATTTTGCTCTGTACGTTTTTGATTTATGTGATGTCATTTTTCCATTTTTGTTTGTTTGTTTCATGCCATTTTTATGATTTGATCATCTGCATGTCCACGTTGACATTTTGTGTTTTTACTCTTTTCGTTTGTCCCTTGTTTGTTTGTTCTTCTCCATCATATTATTTCCCACATCCCATTCTATCTATATTACATATGCACACACACACACACGCACATGAACACACACGAACACGCATATGAACACGCACCCACTCCCAGGCGCTACATGCGGACGTGTCCTCGCGCGGGGCCGAGGTGGACCTGGTCGAGGCCCTCGGCCAATCCCTGAGCCCGCTCTGCTGCGCCGCCGACGGCGATTGGCTGCGTGAGCGGGTGGGGGCGGTGCACACGGGGCACTCTGAGCTGGTGGAGTGGTGCAGGCGACGAGCGGGCATGCTAGAGCAGGCGCTGGCCAACGCCCAGCTGTTTGGGGAGGAGGAGGTGGAGGTGCTGAACTGGCTGGAGGAGGTGGGCCAGAGGCTGGCTCAGGTCTCCGTCCAGAGCTTCCAGCCTCAGCCGCTCACAGAGCAGCATAAACACACCCTGGTACGGACGTGGCAGACACATACACTCTCTGGGATGGACCTAACACGCACACACACACACACACACACACGCACACGCACACACACTCTGGATGGCTCTAACACAGACACACACAAACAGTCTGGTACAGATGTGACACACTCTGTGCCACATACTCTGGAATGGATCTAATAGGCAGACGCACACACATGCACTGGTATGGGCATAAAACACATGCAAACATGCTATTTTATGGACGTACCATACACAAACACACACAAAAAAAAAACACACTCATACACAGACATACCGATACTGGTGACACTCAAACATTACAACCACAATCTGGAATGAGTTTGGGGCGAGGTTACAAATTAAAAGTCACTCTTATATCCAATGCAGGTCGAGTTACATTGACCAAGCCCATTTGTTATTTTGACAATAAATGCCAATATGAGGGTTTTAACTTGAAAGGGTCTTTTGTCCGTCTGAGTAGTTCAATAACAGCGCTTGGCCTTTGGAACGGACCATGTCTCTGTAACGAAGTTAGGATGGAATATTAATTGAATCAGGGAGCTCACTCCGTCCTCTGCCCTCCAGTCACTGAATGAAGAGATTGTGAGCAGGAAGAAGACGGTGGACCAGGCCATAAAGAACGGACAGGCCCTCCTCAAACAGACCACAGGTGACCTCTGACCTCTGACCTCTAATTTCTCAAGTGATTCAATCATTGACTCTTTTTTTTTTTGTGTGTGTGTGTGGGGATTTGGATATGTGTCCCAGTCAACGTATCGTACGAGTGTGCTTCTGCTCAATGCATCAATAAAGGCTCCATTCTCCCTAATGCCCTCTAACCTTTGATCTGTCCTGCATACAACCCCCCCCCCCCCACACACACACACACACACACACACACACACACACACACACACAGGTGAGGAGGTGCTGCTGATCCAGGAGAAGCTGGACGGCATCAAGTCTCGCTACGCAGAGATGACGGCCGGCAGCAGCAAGGCCCTCCGCACCCTGGAGCAGGCGCTGCAGCTGTCCACGCGATTTGCCAGCGCCCACGACGACCTCAACCAATGGCTGGACACCGTGGAGGCGGAGCTGAACAACATGGAGCCCGACGCCACGCCCGCTTACCAGGAGAGACAGAAGGTGAGAGCGAACGTTTGTGAAGATGATTTGCAATACCCGAGTTGAAGGAGTTATGTTGTATATATTATACTACGTATGGGTAAATACATTAGTAGCTTTGATAATTCTAGTAATTTGTCTTTGTTTACATGTCAAAGAGGGTGGGATGATGGGTTCTGTGTTCATGTTACCAGTGCATTGAGTCTCAAACGTTTTACAAGGGAGATAACTTACTCCAGAAGGGCATAAATGACAGTGAAAGTTATGGCGTGTCGTAAACATGTGGCTACTGGAGGAAGACATCCTGGCGGTAAAAGCTTCTCCTGTAGCTAACGGCTATGTTGGCGTCCCCTTACTTCTTTCACATCCACGGAGACGTGGGATTGGATGTGGAGAAGTAAAGGGACGCCGACATAGCCGTTAGCTCTGTAGGATTGGTGGGACGTCTCTGTGGGATTGCCCCCTCCGTCTGGGCGGTTCGTCATCTCGTACTTCACCACATCACTAGGCTCCCACGTTAGTTGTAAACCTTTCACGACCACATCGTTCTTCATGCAATGAGACCCGTCTTCGCGGTCGGCCCCTCTCTGCTGCAGGAGCTGAAGAAGCTGTCCGCGGAGAAGCGCCTGGTGCTGGACACGGTGAACGAGGTGGGCAGCGCCCTGCTGGACCTGGTGCCGTGGCGGGCCCGCGAGGGCCTGGACCGCCTGGTGGCCGACGCCAACCAGCGCTACCGCCAGGCCGACGAGACCATCACGCAGCGGGTGAAGCTGGTGCAGGCCGCCATCCAGAGGTCACAGCAGGTATTGCGGCCCAGAGTCTGTCGCTTTCATGGTCTTGTGTAGCCTGGCTATTGCCAGACCTAGCCCAATCGTAGATTCCACGTTGGTCTGGGGAAGCTGCTGTCATTTTCTTCAGTTAAATTGACTCTGTACACAATTGGCTGCTTGCCGTCGCTTTCCTGTCGTCATTGTGTTAAACCAGCCAATAGCGCCCCAGTGGGAAAAGCCAGCTTGGTGATTGGCTCCCGTAAAAACGTATTGAAACTACAATGAAATGTAATGCTCTTCTCCAGACTCTTCTGCAAGGCGAACTCAAATCGCCGGCAGAATGGGCAGAGATACCCAGTCTAGGTCTTGTGTGTTGTGAGGTTGTTTTCTCGACAAGCAGGATTCGTTTTTTTAAGTGCTTTGAGTTACAGTGTATCTATTTATACAACACCAGTGTTGAAATACTAGTATTTTGATAGAAATATAGAATATATATATAGTGTCTTCTAAATGTAAAGATTATAGTGACAAAAACTCACTAATTAATTGTTTTTTGTCTTTTAAGATGGGATCAAATGGTATTTAATCCCAGAATGGAAGTTCATGATTTTAGATTTCTTACCTGTTCTGGGTTAACTGAACTGTTTCCACACACACCTCCAAACCCTTAACTCCCTCCCCCTCCTCCCCGTTCCTCCCCCAGCTCGAGGAGGCGGTGGACGCGGAGCTGGCCTGGGCCCGGGAGACGGAGCGCAAGCTCTCCTCCCTGGGGCCCCTGAGCCTGGAGCCCGACGTGACGGTGGCCCAGCTGCAGGTGCAGAGGGCCTTCAACATCGACATCATCCGCCACAAGGACACGGTGGACCAGCTGCTGGCCACCCACCTCGACATCCTGGACACCTGCACCGACGCCCAGAGGGACGCGCTGGCGGTGAGCGCACGCTTTGGCTGGGTTAGCCGTGTTAGCCGCGTTAGCCGTGTTAGGCGTGCCTCTGGCTGACCCCCTCCCACCTCTTCACCTTTCCCAACCCTTGGGAGAGGTGAATGGGTGGAGGGGTGACTGAGAGAGGAAGAGAGGGAGAAAGATGAAAAAGAGCCACGTTTAGGACCGCCGGATGGACGGTCAATAGATATAGTTCCTTTGTTAATATATTTGAATTCTATCTGAACCAGCTGTTGATTATTAGATTGATGGATGGGGGGGGGGGACGAGAAAGAGAAGAGTACAGGCAGTAATGACACCTTAAATGCTGACGAAGGCTGACCTTTGACCCTTCCCCTGGTGGTCTCCGCCCCTCAGACCAAGACGGACGCCCTGAGCGAGCGCTACGAGGCGGTCAGCCAGAAACACAGCGAGCGCTTCTCGGCGCTGGAGCAGGCCCAGGTCCTGGTGGCCCGCTTCTGGGAGACCTACGAGGAGCTGGAGCCCTGGCTGGGGGGAGGAGTCGGAGACCCTCATCGCCCAGCTGCCCCCCGCGGCCATCGACACGGACGCCCTGCGTCTCCAGCAGGACCAGATGAGGGTACGTCGACACTAGTTCTGACTCTATGTGGACTTGGAGCGCTTTAGTTTATAAAGCGCTCTAGAAAGTTGTATCTACGCTAGTGAAAGTGAAAACTCTCTCCCTTCCTATCTCTCCCTTTCTTACTTTTTTTGTCTCTCCCTCCCTATCTATTTTCTCCCCCTTTCTTTTTTTTTGCTTCACACACTTTCTTCTCTCTCTCTCTCTGTCTCTCTCTCCCCTGCAGCTCTTGAGGAGTCCATAGCAGAGCACAAGCCCCACATAGACAAACTGCTGAAGATCGGGCCCCAGATGGCCCAGCTGAGCACTCAGGAGGGCCCGTCGGTCACGCAGCGCTACGCAGACTCCGAGCGGCGCTACCTCGCCATCAAGGAGGAGGTCAAAGGTCGCGCGGGTGCCCTGGACGAGGCGGTGTCCCAGTCCGTACAGGTACTGTCCCAAAGGGACCCCTTTCAAACGTTAAGGTTTGTTTTGGGGATCGCTGTTCGATTAAACCATGATGGACAGTGTTTACATTTAGTTTGTGCCACATGGATGGAGTTTAGGAGACATGAAGCAATGTTTACAATAATGCCCAATGATTATTTACGTGTACTAGTTAAGCCTAGGCTGGGGTACGCTTGTGGTTTGGCTTCTGCTGCCCACCCTGAACCTGATTTAAAAGATGTAAATGATTACAGCATGACATGGTTTTTTGTCTGATTGTTCTATTGTTTAATATTTGTCAAGATCACGTATATCAACTGTGCAAAAAAATTCATCGCTGAACAACATAAAACTTGTTTTTATGTTGATATGATTAACTCACTTCATTTTGTTCACTTCAGTTAACTTCAGTTAACTACAGTCGTCATGCGACAACTGTTCTGACCATCTGCATGTAGTATTTAACTCATTATGTTGTTTTGTTTTTTTCACCCGTCAAACTGATCCGCACATGCCTCCGTCTCTTGTCCTCCACCTGCATCTCATAATCCTCTCTCTCTCTCTCTCTCTCTCTCTCTCTCTCTCTCTCTCTCTCTCTCTCTCTCTCTCTCTCTCTCTCTCTCTCTCTCTCTCTCTCTCTCTCTCTCTCTCTCTCTCTCTCTCTCTCTCTCTCTCATCCCTCGATCATCACTAAATACAAACCCATGTCCATTCAATGTTTAATCCTAATATCAACCAATCTTTGTACACCTCCACCCCTTGTCATCTTGCATCCCCAATCTCCCTACCTATCTTTCGCTCTCTCTCTCTCTGGTTCGTCCCATCCCTCCATCCCATCCCTTGTTCATTGTGGATGTGCTGTGTGTGTTGCCATGGTCACTGCTCACTGCACTCACCCAGCTGGTAGAGGTAAGCGAGACTGAGCCAGATGTGAAGAAACTCTGCCACTCTGAGCGGGGAGGTACTGCTGGATTCAGACAAAGAATAATAAATGTTTTATATTCCAATCATAATTTAATGCAATTCCAATACGTTCAGAGGATTGGCTTAACACAGCCTATTTGTGTCTTGGATACACTGAGCATAAATAGTAATAGTTAACGTAATAACAATAATAATGAATTTCAGTAGTACCAAACCTGCTTTGAGTGACTTAGAAACTGTAATAGCTGTCCTTTGTTTGTCTAAGATATTTAACACAAATTAAGACAAGTCTACCACTAAAATATGCAACTTAATATCTTGGTGGTATACTATGCTTAATGTAGTCCAGTCTTGTGAAAACCGAGTCCTTCCCTTCTTTCAGAATTGTTTATATGTGCTCAATTTTACCAGATATTTCAATATAAAAGTAACCCACTCTAGAAATTCCACAACTCTGCTTCTCCTATGTGTAAGTCCTGTACATAGGTTCGGCCCTGTTCATTTGTATTGTCCTGTGGTGCTAGATGATCCCCTTCCTCTGTGACGGATCTTTGGTGTCGCATTAAAAGAACTATATCAAGATGTTGCATAAAAAAACAAAAATTTTTATGTAGTTTTCTCAACTTTTGTTTCCAATGTCCAATATGGATATCAGTGTGCATGATATAATACTGGTATTCTGGAGTTGGGTCACAATCTGTCTAGGGATATACGTGTATATCCCTATATAAAATTGCTCCATAGTATGAACATAGAAATGTATCTATACTATTCATTATGTACTCTTATTTTTATATACAGTATATAAATCTATTATTCTAAATCTATTTATTATTTAAATCTACAAATATCCCCGTTCCAACGTAGTCCGTTCCTAGGCAACATCTCGGTATTATCCTGCTCTTAACGCGCCACCTATCAGTCCACCTTATCCTCCCCCCTCCCTTACCCTCCTCTCCCCTCTTCCATCAACCTCCATCCTCCTGCCCTGTCTCACTGCCTCCTCTCCTCCTCTCACCCCCCCCCCCCCCCTCCCCTAGTTCCACGACAAGATGGACCCTCTGCTGGAGACCCTGGAGGGGGCGGTCCAGCGGCTGCGTCAGCCCCCCCCTGTGGCCGCCGAGGTGGACAAGATCCGGGAGCAGCTGGGGGACCACCGGGCCCAGGGCCTGGAGCTGGACAAGCTGCTGCCCTCCTTCTCCGCCCTGTGCAGCCGGGGCGAAGAGCTGATCGGGCGGGCCGCGCACGACGACCCCGCCGCCCAGGGTGAGTCGCCATGGAGACGGATGATGCGTCTTGTGAGCATCCCTTCACAAGATGGCTAACCCCTACCTGCTCATTAGTGCCATGTATTTTAAAATGTATTTACTGCAATAACATCGGACGACAGTAGTATGATAAATTCATACTCACAAATCTACTACTAGTTTCATAGAAACAAGAGTGAATGTTCTCTCTAATACACACACACACACACACCGAAACAAGATTGTCTTAATCAGTAACACAAGTCCGTCTACCAAGTCATGCACGTGGTCAGACACATAAACACACACACACAGGCTCCTTTGTGTGTCCGCCAGCCAGCCTGAATAGACCCCGCCCCCACTATAACGGAGTGTATCTCTCTATGCTGATCAATGGCTCCTCTGTTTAGCCTGGAAGCTAACACACTGAAACTCAGATCAAAAGGGTTACTGTTTACTGCACATGGCCGTTTACTGTGGCGGTTTGGAATACTCAATTATCCAAATAATTGTATCCTCTTTTTGTGAACTGTGGGTGAATGATGTATGAGGGACATATGATAGCTGGGTTGGTGACTGGATGCGACCTCTGAATAGGATCGTAAAATCATGCTACAATGAAATGGTTAATATGAATAATATTATTCATGCATTTGCCAGTTGACACTGACCAGCATCAACAAATTCACCAATACACTGAAAAAACAACTCCATTCCCAACAAACACTAGACTGTCATAACCTTCTCCCAACTCTCATAACCCTCTCCCCACTGTCATAACCTTCTCCCAACTCTCATACTCTTCTCCCAACAGTCATAACCTACTCCCCACTGTCATTACCTTCTCCCCACTGTCATAACCTTCTCCCCACTGTCATTACCTTCTCCCCACTGTCATTACCTCCTCCCAACTGTCATTGTGGGTGATGTCAGTTTCCCCATACAGTGACTAATAAAGTTTCCTGTACTGTACCCCCTCCCCCCCCCCACAGCCGTGCGCTCCCGCCTCCTGCGCCTGCGCTCCCTGTGGGAGGAGATCCGCCAGCGGGCGGAGGAGCGCGAGGCCAAGCTGAGCGACGTGCTGGACCTGGCCGAGAAGTTCTGGGCCGACATGGCGGCGCTGCTGAGCACGCTGCGGGACTCGCAGGACATCGTCCGGGAGCTGGAGGACCCCGGGGTCGACCCCTCGCTCATCAAGCAGCAGATCGAGGCGGCCGAGGTGAGGGAGGCCGTGGTTGAGGGAGGGGGTTGTGGATTGGTGACCTGCCAGCAGGGGGCGGTGCAGTTAAAACAAGGCTACGAACCGAACAACGGCTCTTTGGATTCTGAATGAAGGATTGAAACGGTTAACTAATAAATATCAAAATATATATAAATGATTTTATTCATGAAGGGAGCAGTGTTTTATGTAACTGGGTTTAGAACTTTTCTGTGGAAACTAATACATATTTGAGAGGAAGAGAGTAAAGTACAGACTTCATCTAAATGAAGTCTGTTTCTCCTCCAGGCCATCAAGTGCGAGACGGACGGCCTGAGAGAAGAGCTGGAGTTCGTCAGGACCCTCGGGGCTGACCTCATCTTTGCCTGCGGGGAAACCGAGAAGCCAGAGGTTAAAAAAACCATCGATGAGGTGAGAATTTATAAATCAATCGATAAAAGAGGAAAAGCACATTTATTTCAAATCAAGGTGAAATGTTTGACACATGACAAGTTTCAAAGAGCAAAAAGCATACAGTCCTAACATACCCATTTCTCTCTCTCTCTCTCTCCTCCTCCAGATGAACGCAGCGTGGGAAGGGCTGAACCGGACGTGGAGGGAGAGGATGGAGCGACTGGAGGAGGCCATGACCGCTTCTGTTCAGTACCAGGACGCACTGCAGGTCTGTAACGTCATCGGACCGCAAGCAGGCCTCTCAACCTCCTCCTACAGGCTGGAGGATGAGTGATGACTGACGAATTAAGTAGACCCACTCTGTTGAATGTAATCAGTACAGTTTGTAGATGTACAGGCTTTGTGTAAATTAAATCTGACAAGGAGAAGAAAATGAACTGGTGAATGGGTGGATGATGGATGGGTGGGGGGGATGTATAGGGTTAATGATATATGGAAGAATGGATAGAATAATAGGATGAATGGATGGATGAATAACATTGGTCCGTATTGTTTCCAGGGCATGTTTGACTATCTGGATAACGCAGTGATCAAACTGTGTGACATGCCGACTGTGGGAACAGACCTGGGAACAGTCAAACAACAGATTGAAGAACTCAAGGTTAGCAACACAAACCTTTTTACTATGTGCAGAAATATTACATTTGCAAAAATGAGTTGAATCTTTATTTACATAATTATTTTGAACTAACACAGACCTTCTTATTGTCCCATGTATCCTTACCTCCTTCCCTCCTTCCTTTCCTCCCTCCCTCCTGCCTTGCCCTGAGCAGCAGTACAAGGTGGAGGTGTACCAGCAGCAGATTGACATGGAGAAGCTGTGCCACCAGGGGGAGCTGTTGCTGAAGAAAGTCAGTGACCAGACAGACCGGGACATGATCCAGGAGCCGCTCACCGAGCTCCGACATCTCTGGGAAAACCTGGGAGAGAAGATCACCCACAGACAGGTGATAGGACATTCAATACAGAGTTGGCTGCATTTTACTTGTCTGCCAAGCGTCCATTTTAGCCAAGTGCCCTTCACTAAACACTAGAATTGAATCTAACTAAAATAAGCAGGAATATCATCAACATTAACATAAAATAGGCTAAATAACATATTATAATTTATTTATCACGTTTGTTCTACTCTATAAATGAATAATTGCTATTATCAAATGAACAAATGAAATAGAAGAAAGAAGCTTTATATATATATATATATATATATATATATATATAACCTGTGTGTGTTTCCTCCCTTCGCAGCACAAGCTGGAGGGGGCTCTGCTGGCCCTGGGTCAGTTCCAGCACGCCCTGTCTGAGCTGCAGGCCTGGCTCAACCACACACACGCCACCCTGGACACCCAGCGGCCCGTCAACTCTGACCCCAAGGCCATCGAGATCGAGCTGGCCAAGCACCACGTGAGTCACGCTGTTAGGTGGAAACGATTTGTTCTAGCCAAGGCAATAAAAAAAGATATATATTTAAATATTGATAACATTTTGTTGATTGTTTAATTTAGTGTGATCTGTATTTTCTGGCAAGCTCTGGTCATATTTTCAGTTGAAAACAAGATTAGTGTTATTAGAACTGTCGAGTAATCTATATGCATGCTTTGTTTCATGCTACTGTTATGTTTTGGCTCTCAAAGCCACATCGTTCTGCCATTTAGCTGCAGTGTTTAAGCTCACCATATCAACGTGTCCCCTCCCCTAGGTGCTGCGTAACGACGTGCTGTCCCACCACTCCACGGTGGAGGCGGTGAACGGCGCCGGGGCCGAGCTGCTGGATTCCACCCCCGGAGACGAGGTCAGCCACCTGAGAGACCAGCTGGACACGCTCAACAGCGGCTGGGAGAGCCTCCTACTCAAGACCCAGGAGCGCCAGAAGCTGCTGGAGGCCGCGCTGCACCAGGTACAGTAGTAGCAGCAGCACGCTAGGGAACTACAGCTAGGGGCAACTGAGTGAGAATGAGTGAGAGAGAAATCACAGGAGATATCTTGGCTTGGCTTTTTTTGGGGTTCATTTTTTACATTAATTCCAGTTGCAACATATCATTTTTTATTAATGCGCATACAATATATTTGGGTAAGAACAGACAATATGTGGTGTTGCTGTCAGCAGTTATGCTGCATTAATATTATGCTTGTAGCAGCTCGCCTGAGAAACATCTGAGCTTGATTAAACCCCATGGCGACAAGAATATAGGAATTATTAATAATGATGAATAATATACTAATAATATTTCTATATAATATGCATGACATTATGACATACATTACAACATCTGTACGCGTCTGGTCAAACTTGAATCAATCTGATTGGTGCAGGCGGAGGGTTTCCACGGCGACCTAGAAGAGTTCCTGCAGTGGCTGCGGAGGACGGAGAGCCAGCTGTCCGCCGCCAAACCCACCGGGGGTCTACCTGAGACGGCCCGGGAGCAGCTCCAGCAGCACATGGTAACGCACGCGTCCTGCATCAGCACCACGTCGCCATGGCAACCCCCCCCTCTATCTGTAGTTATGACATTGCATTTATCATATTGCTGTGAGTGTTCTAAGATAATGAATTTACCTATTGGGTTAATTTACTCTGTACATGTGTTATTTACCTGTTGTTATTATTTCATTTCATTGAATGTACTCGCTCTGGGAATTAGGCGGTTGGGTTCTTGGGTCAAAGTGTCTGCTTACACACCCCGCTCTTTTACACCTTTGTGTTGAGGAGGAATACCTTCATGTTTAATGCATATCAGTAACCTAGACACTTCTTACAGTGTGTGCGTGCTTGTGTGTTCATCCTTGAATCGGTCTCACTCTTTCTCTCCCTCTCTCTTCTCACTCCGGGTCTCTCACCCCTTCTCTCTCTGTGGTTCTCTGGTTCTCCCTTGCCCTTCTCTCCTCTCTCTCTCCGGTTCTCTCTCTGTGTCTCTCGCCCTCTCTCGCTCGCTCTCCCCCCCGTCCCTTTCCCAGGAGCTGCAGACCACTCTGGGCCAGCGGGCGGAGCACTACCACCGGCTGCTGGACCAGGGCGAGGCCATGCTCCTGGCCCGCGGCGGGGAGGAGGGCGGGCCCGGCACCACCCAGACCCAGCAGAACCTGGCCATGCTGCAGAACAAGTGGGCCAGCCTCAGCGCCAAGATCGACGACCGCCGGGTACGTTGGTTCTCACGGCACCGCGCTGTGTTCAGCCGCTCGACAACCGCCTCCTTGTTTTGTGTGTTTGGTTTTGTATCCTATTATATACTTTATATTTCTCTTCTTATATTAATGATTATTTAATGATTTTAATCAAATATATGATTTGTATTAGAATTTCGTTCATTCTGTACATTTTTTCCATCTTTAAACAAAAAAAATCGTTATCTTTATGCATTTACATGATCTGTCCTATAAGCTCTCCTCTCTGCCTCTGTCGGCCCCAGGGGAAGCTGGAGGAGGCTCTGTCCTTGGCCACGGGCTTCCAGAGCTCACTGCAGGACACCATCAACTGGCTGACGCAGGCAGAGCAGACCCTCAACATGGCCCAGGCCCCCAGCCTCATCCTGGACACCGTGCTGTTCCAGATCGATGAGCACAAGGTACTGGTGCACCCCTCCTCCTCCTCCTCTTCAATGCGTAGCAACCGATGGATGTAGAGGTGGTAGTGTGTGATTACTGGATAGAAACCATACATTGGATGTCTGTTAAATGTTGTATATCTTTTTTGTTTATCTCTCATCTCTCTGATCTCATTGGTCATCTCCTCTCCCATCCTGTCCCCTCCTATCCCTCCCTCTCCTCCACATTCCTCTTCTACCTCCCCCTGCCCGCCGCCCCCCTCCTCCCCTTGCTCCATTCCGCCCCTCTCCTCCTCTCCCCTCTCTTCCCTCACGCCCCCCTCCTCATCCTCCCTCCCTCCTCCCCCCTCTCTTCCCCATTCCTCTTCTACTTCCCCCCCCCCTCCCTCTCTCCCCTCCCGCAGGTGTTTGTGAACGAGGTGAACACCCACCGGGAGCAGGTGCTGGCCCTGGAGAAGGCGGGCTCCCAGCTGCGCTTTGCCAGCCTGAAGCAGGACGTGGTGCTGATCAAGAACCTGCTGCTCAGCGTGCAGGCGCGCTGGGACAAGCTGGTGCAGCGCTCCCTGGACCGCGGGCGCCACCTCGACGAGGCCCGCAAGCGCGCCAAGCAGGTAGATGACCGTGATCACCATGAGGATTTGAATTATTATGTTGGCCGATTTTGGCAACCCTGATGCACTGGAACAGGTTGTGGTCAAATATAGACAAAATAAATTAGCGTTAAAATATCGTAGGTTGTTATCGGCCGATTTAACAGGATGTGTTTTGAGAAGGGGTTGAAGTTGTTTGAGCTATGATGAATACACAGTCAGAAGAGAAATGAGGAGGATGATTATGGTGACGCTATGGTGATGATGCTCTTAAAGAATGGATGTGATGGAGCTTTTTCCCAAAGCCCTTCTGGGGATGGGTGTTGCAAATTAGCATCCGCTGTGAACACTGTGATGTGCTTGCATCGGAGAGCGGTCGTTAGTCTATGTACACTGTATCAGTCCCTGTCCAATAAGTCAACTCTTTGTTCTGTCTGAGTCATCCGACTGTACCAAAGTAGGCCTGAATGGGTTTGTTTGTGTGAGTACAAACGTTGGCCTGCGGTCAACGTATCGATGCTCCCGAAGGAATCGGGACGCCCCATTCTGTTTGTGAGCGAGTTTAGGAAAAACTGAACACTTTTAATTCCCGTGGTTGGATTTTTTGGAATTCGAGCTCATGAAACCAACTGTAAGGAATGCAAGAGAAAAAAACACACGGGGCGCACGGTGGTTATTCATGTTTGTGGTTTTAAGAAAACACCAACTATATTTAGTTTAGCGGTAGTCCATCGTCTTTGAGTGCTTCCGCACGTATGCGATTGTTTGGGGTTCTCTGTGAGCTGTTGAGACGAGTGTGTTCCTGCAGCTTTGAACCGCGTGCCTCTCCCTGCGTCTGTAGTTCCACGAGGCGTGGAGGAAGCTGACCGACTGGCTGGAGGAAGCCGAGAGCCGCCTGGACTCTGAGCTGGAGATCTCCAACGAACCAGACAAGATCAAACTGCAGCTGTCCAAGCACAAGGTACGGCACGCTCACAGGGATCCAGGGTGTTGTGGTGGGTTTTACACTCGACACGAGACACATCAATGGCTTTTCCTACGAGCCTTTGAGAAAGTTGCCTCAGGTCGCAATTCTCACTTCCTTTTTATTCGTGCGGAATTTCTGCTTGGTTTCTCACAGGCAACAGTGCAACAAAAAACCCTTTGTCGTGTTCCTCCCTAAATTCTCCCCTGTGTCTGTGTGTGTGTGTGTGTGTGTGTGTGTGTGTGTGTGTGTGTGTGTGTGTCTGTGTGTGTGTGTGTGTGTGTCTCTACAGGAGTTCCAGAAGGCGCTGGGCTCCAAGCAGCCAGTGTACGACACCACAGTGCGGTCGGGCAAGGCCATGCGGGACAAGACCCAGCTCCCCTCCGACACCCAGAAGCTGGACCACCTGCTGGGGGAGCTCCGGGACAAATGGGACACCGTCTGCGGCAAGAGTGTGGAGCGGTGAGTGGGGGGACCGGGCTAGCGTCGCACAATGTTACGTCCCGGTTCAAGTTACTTCCTGGCCTCCGAATCTGAATCAGATGTTTGTCTTCAGATGATGTTGTGTTGCAGTGCATAACATGACACTGTGATTTGAAATGCATTCACTTACTTTGATCTGTTATTTTAATGCCGTGCTACAAAACGATAATTAAAACAAACGAAACAGGGAAAGAATATCAAAACAGGAAGGAATAAATTCATTGCATTATTGATGCAATATTTATATATCTTTTTAATATTTATATATCAATATAATAATATCCACGAGAGAGGCTGTGTCTAATCACCTCTGTTCCTCTCCCAGACAACACAAGCTGGAGGAGGCCCTGCTGTTCTCGGGGCAGTTTGCTGAGGCCCTCCAGGCGCTGGTGGACTGGCTGTACCGGGTGGAGCCCCAGCTGGCCGAGGACCAGCCCGTCCACGGGGACCTGGACCTGGTGTCCAACCTCATGGACACCCACAAGGTCAGTGTGTTTTCAGGGTTTCTCAACGGTGTAATTGGCAGCATTGTTGTTGTTTTTTCTCGTGTTTTATTTTGGCAAAGTTAAGTGATTAATGTTGAAGTCGACAAGAACAAACGGAAATTGAAACGTCAAAAGGATTGTAATTGCATTACCAGGGTAATAGCTTCATCAAAACAGTTAAAAAGATATAGAAAAGATACTACACTAGCTTATCAAGCTAATCCAACATGTTAACTATCATCACCATTTTCTTGTTTCATGACTATATGCCTAATATTATAATGCATATTATGATACTAATGACTGTTAATATTATTATACTATTATTATTATTATTATTATTATTATTATTATTATACACTTTCTTTAACTATTTTACTATATACTATTTATTTTTATACCAATGTCCAGTGTCAATGCTTGTAATCCTCACTAACCCTCCCAATGTGTGTGTGTGTGTGTCCAGGCGTTCCAGAAGGAGCTGGGCAAGAGGACCAGCAGCATCCAGGCTCTGAAGCGCTCGGCCCGCGAGCTTATGGACACCGGCCGCGACGACACGGCCTGGGTCAAGGTCCAACTGCAGGAGCTCAGCAACCGCTGGGATACGGTGTGCGCGCTGTCCGTCAGCAAGCAGACCCGCCTCCAGCAGGCCGTCAAACAGGTCAGAGGTCAACCCTTACCGTAGCATCCAGAAAAGCGTTCATCCTAACTACTCGGTCCTCAGTAATAATAAATATCACTGTTTGATTATGTATTTTCAGTGATTTATTTATGCTTCGAAAAAAATGCAGTATAATTGAAAACGTTAAAAATATATTATTGATATGTTACAACAGTATTACTGTTATTATTGTTCTTATTAGCGTTCATAAGACAATGATATAAAATCCTCAACGCCTTGGAAAAAAAACAAGTTATTTTCCAGCAATTTAGAACACACTTATTCTTACCTTGTATGCATTGTATACATATATACAGGACAGATGCATAGGATATATATATATCTATATATCAGTCCCCACCCGGCGCATTAGGCTAACTCCTCCCTCACCCCCGCCCCCCGGCAGGCGGAGGAGTTCCGCACCAACGTGCAGATCCTCCTGGAGTGGCTGTCGGAGGCGGAGCAGACGCTGCGGTTCCGCGGCGTGCTGCCGGAGGAGGCGGACACGCTGCAGACCCTGCTGCACACGCACCGGGACTTCATGGGCACCGTGGAGGAGAAGCGCTCCACCGTCAACTCTGCGGCGGGCATGGGCGAGGCCATCCTCACCCAGTGCCACCCGGACTCGGTCACCACCATCAAGCACTGGATCACCATCATCCGCGCCCGCTTTGAGGAGGTGAGGGGGGAGGAGAGGGGGAGGGAGAGAGAGGGTGGTCCTAAGTCTCTTGAGGCCGTATGCTGTATTATACTCGTGTTGGGTGCTTCGAGGTTGCAACAGTAAAAAGTGAACAGATGATTATCTTTTTTCGCAACGGATATGAATTGTCTGTATTGGAAAAAAAGTTTGGCTGAAAAGGGGGGAGGAAGGAGTTACGTAAAGTAACTGAGTATGTAAAACCCTGTAACAGTGTTTTACTTTCTTTGATTCTTCCTGACACTAATTATATTGGGTCATCCCCATGGGAGATTAAGAGACTAGTTAGGTCAATTTGTAGCCTAGTTAAATTAATCAGCGTGGTGGCTTTCTACAGGTGCTGACATGGGCCAAACAGCACGAACAGCGCCTGGAGACAGCTCTGACTGAGTTGCTCAACAACGCCAACCTATTGGAGGAGCTGTTGTCATGGCTACAATACGCTGAAACCGCATTGGTCCAAAGAGACACGGAGCCCCTCCCACAGGACATCACTCAACTGAAGTCGCTCATCACAGAACACCAGGCAAGTGATTGGCTGACTAACATTCCATTCACTTTGGTAGTTGGTTTGGTTAAGTTTATCTGGAACAGAACAAAAGCTTGACCAAAACGTTTCCAATCAACTCTTTCTTTCCCGCCAGGTGTTCATGGAGGAGATGACCAGGAAGCAGCCAGACGTGGACAAGGTGACGAAGACGTACAAAAGGAAACCAGCCGAGGTGTCGAGCAGCCTGGCAGAGCGGAGAGGAGCACGTACGTTATGACATATCCACCACGTCTACACTCTCTGCCTTATCTATTTTCACTTTCACTTTCACTTTGATTTAGTTCAGTTAATTTTTTGGGATCAAAATGTGTATTAATCACTTAACTACAAGAAGAAAAGTATTCAAAAATCTATCTGGTTCAAAACCGGTTGTGCATTCTTGTTTTCTTGGCTGCAGTAAATCCAGTATTTTACTTTTTCTACATCCCTCCCTTGAATTTTTTGTTGATCTTTTATGAATTAGTTCTCCCAATGTTGCGGTGACAGACTTTGCCTGAATCCGCACCAAGACTCCCGGAATATAGATCCATTAAACATAAACATAAACAACACAAAACACTGATTCTCCAGATGTACAAAAAGTTACCAACAAAACCCCTGACCAAGCTTGGCCTGCCCCCCTTTGCCCCTTGCAGGTAAAAACCAGCAACAGCAGCAGCAGCAGCACCAACATGCCGCCATGCTGATCGCCAGCAGCAACCCGCGGCTCAACCAGCTCTGCGCCAGGTGGCAGCAGGTCTGGCTGCTGGCCCTCGATCGCCAGAGGAAGCTCAACGATGCGCTTGATAGGCTGGAGGAGGTAATTACACTTCCTGGTTCCGTGCTGGCCCTGGTAGCGATGTCACAGGCCCTATAAGAACCATTGGCTCCAAAAGAGATTTGGATGTGAACAAACTTTTTTAGATAATTTGCGTATAGTGAAATGGTTAACTATGTTCATCTTGGATCTAATTATGAGCCTTTGTGACCATATGCCTCGAATATGAAACAAAATACTATGTTTGAAGTGAGGATCACTCAAAGGTCATTTGAAACGGTTCCCCTGGCCACAACAACAGAAGAGCCAACCTTTTGTTTGTTTTCTCCCTGTGGTCTTGTAGCTGAAGGAGTTTGCCAACTTTGACTTTGACGTGTGGAGGAAGAAATACATGCGCTGGATGAACCACAAGAAGTCCCGCGTCATGGACTTCTTCAGGCGCATCGACAAGGACCAGGACGGAAAGATCACGCGGCAGGAGTTCATAGACGGCATCCTGGCCTCTAGTACGTCAACCATTTGACGTAACGCCATAGTGGCTTTCCTTCTCTGTTTACCCTGGGAAACTCACTATGAAGCCCCTTGTGTTTGGAAGTCACTCAAACTGCTCAGGACCAGCCAGACAAGTGCATTGTAGGGTCTAGGATGTCGTTGTTTACAGGGTGTTCTTGTGGTTGTCCCTCTCCTCAGAGTTCCCCACCAGCCGGCTGGAGATGACCGCGGTGGCGGACATCTTTGACCGCGACGGTGACGGCTACATCGACTACTACGAGTTTGTGGCAGCGCTTCACCCCAACAAGGACGCTTACAGGCCCACCACGGACGCAGACAAGATAGAGGACGAGGTGCGGCACCTGGCAGAGCCACAAACCAACTTGTTCAGAAATCAACAGACACATAGAAGCAACTCTGTCCTGTGATTTATACCCAAGCATATGCGGATGTCGCATTTTTTTATGTGCTGCTTGATGTTTATTACTAACAACAACAACAACAACGTTTATCACAGTCTTAATGAACAAACAGAGCCAGATATGTATCATATAATAGGGCGGTGGCTACCATTGTCCGCTATCACTTTGTCTATTCAACTGCCAAACCATACTGAATAGAGAACGTCAGGTAACAGTGAATAAAAGTCCAGTGATAGTACTCGTCATGGTAACAAGGTGTTGATGTTGTGGTTGTGTCCTCTGTGCCCAGGTGACCCGGCAAGTGGCGCAGTGTAAGTGTGCCAAGAGGTTCCAGGTGGAGCAGATAGGGGAGAACAAGTACAGGGTGAGTTGGGATCCTGCTTCAGCACGCTGGAACAGGATGTTTTGGTGAAGGCCGATAGTCATCATGTGTTGTTTTAGAGTTATGTCGAAAAATGAGCAATTCCCATTAGAGAGTTAGAGTTAAGTTGTTATTTTGTTGTGAATTTTTGTGAATAAGATATACTGTGATACAAATACATCCTTTTGTAATATATAATTTATATTGTTCAATGCGTTTTGTTCAATGTCCAGTGTAACATTTCCCATCTACTTCCATGCTGTAGCACATTTGTTGTAGGACTGTAAATAACAACACATGGCTGAGGTTCGGCTGTTTTGAACACTGACAGCCTGTTTTGATGGCTTATATTTAACGCACTCACTGCATGTTTGATGGACGACATCAAGCATAAACAGACTGTCTGTCTGTTTATGGTTCATATTCAACCCACCCTGACTGGCTGTTCATCCACCTTCTCTTTCAGCATCATGTAGCCTCTGACCTTTCTCAAGGCACTGTCATCACACTAACCGTATGTGTCTCCATGTGAATGTGTTCACTCACCGTTTGGCCCCAAGCTCTTAACATGTTTTCACCTGTGTGTGGTAGTAACAGGTTTGTCTAACATCTCACAGGGTCGCCAGCTGAGCTCACCGGCAAAATAATGAAAAGATGAACCTGTAGACATGGATGCCACACAGGGGCCGACTAGTCAGTCAGCTCACCAGGATGCAGCTGGTAGCGACAGACGGTTCTTAATTACTGTCATTAAATGCGATTAGTGACAATATGCGTAGCAGGCATGAAAGTTTGACTGTTTGATTGATCAACGGGCAAATCAACCTTAATTCTCAACGGATCAGTTCATCCTATGAAAATTACTGAAATGAAAATGAAAACTAAATTCATAAATATCTATATACACAGTCCCTAGTAGGCTAGCTAGCCAGTGGCCGGGCCTCTCTGTGTGTGTGTCCATGTGTAACGGCAGTAACCTTTAGAGTGTTCTACAGCTTGATGCGGATACGCCATTACCACCGCTACTGAGCGCACTCACATCGTCATTCCCCTTTTGGGTGATGACCTCCAGTGTCTGAGGCTGCGGACACTGGAGGATACTAACAGCGTTGTTGTAGATGTATTGAGTGTTCATCCGTCTCCCTCTCTCCACTGTCTATTCTCATTCTCACATCAACTCACCCTCCACCAAACCTCATCTCTCACACGCCATCATTATTCTGTCCGTTTTTACGAAACGTTTTCACACCCCCACACCATTTTCCCCATCCACCCTTTCATCTCGCTTCCTCCATCTTGAGGCCGAGCCACGAAACTAACTCGACACATTGTAAAAATGAACCAGTTTATACAGAGTACCACAAGCAGGCTTATGAGTTCAGGCTGAAATAGGTTGCACAACATGTTATTTCACTCTCTCTTTTTCTCTCTCCCTGTGTCCCTCTCCTCCTCCCTGTGTACCCCATGTTTTTTCTAGTTCTTCCTCGGAAACCAGGTAAAGTGACTGCCGCTGCGACCGCTGTGATTGGACGGCTGGAATCTGCTTCTGCTTTTTTTTGTCCAACAATGGAGTCTAATAACCAATATTACAGCAATAAGCAAAATGATTAGTATTGTGTGAAATGATACAAACAATTATTAAATGAATTAAAATGATATTGCTTTGATATATACGCTCCATTGTTGGTCAGGAGCGTGTCAGCAGATTTCACCGTCCACATGTTTGCCGTGAGTGGTCGGTTTTGGTCGATGACAAACTGCATAATGTGAACCGGCCGAACAGGACATGGGGGTGGGGGAGTAGTCACAGTTGGATGATGTGCTGGGAAAAAATTCTCGTTGGGCTCGTTGGGTGAGGGGGGTGGGGGATACAAATCCAGATATGATTGTGTGCTGGGAATGCTTGGCCTCTTTTGGTGATGGGATTGACAGATTTTTTTTTTTTTTTACGGGATGAAAATGATTGATTTGATTGTTGATCCGGGGTTTGAGCCGTCTGGGAGCAGTAGAGGACTCCTTCTACATCCTTCCGTGCATGGGGTCGTCTGTCGATGCATGGAATATAGATACCTGGCTGTGTGTCCGGGTGTGATGCCTACAACCGCCTTCACATGTCCGCCCACAGTTGAACCCCTGACTGACTCTCCCTCTCTGTCTCTTTCCTCCGTCTCCGTTACCCCACACACTCTTTCCTATCCTATACTTTTATTCCTCTTTCTATTCTTTTCCTTCTTTTTTTTCTTCCGTCTTCCAATCTCTCTCTCTCTCTCTCTCTTTCTTTCTTTCTTTCTTTCTTTCTTTCTTTCTTTCTTTCTTTCTTTCTTTCTTTCTTTCTTTCTTTCTTTCTTTCTTTCTTTCTCTCTCTGTCTCTTTCTCTCTGTCTCTCTCTCTCTCTCTCTGTCTCTTTCTCTCTGTCTCTGTCTCTCTACCTCTCTCTACCATCAGTTCGGGGACTCCCAGCAGCTGCGTCTGGTGCGGATCCTGCGCAGCACGGTCATGGTGAGGGTGGGCGGGGGCTGGATGGCCCTCGACGAGTTCCTGGTCAAGAACGACCCCTGCCGTGGTAAGTCAGGGACACGCAGAAATGCACACGCAGACACACACACCACAGGTGATGAGAGACACACATCTGCACCAGTTCTGGTACGCAATCCAGAAATCCGGACAGCTGACCACAAACTGAGCTGCACAACAGACCCATTCCAGACGACCAGAATCCAACCAACAACTTTTTTTAATGTTCCACCACCACGGTTAAACAAGTTCCTGTTGCCATGGCAGCAGGTGGCGCACGAGATGCCAATGCTACTGGTTTTTTTTGTTTTTTTTGCATCACATTTTCTTTCACTTCTCTTCCTTCTCTCTGTCGGGGGTCCCTACCTCCACCTCTGTAACCATACGTTTCACGTTTGTGATGTATGGTTATGTGTTACATTTCTTTATTCCACGTTTGCCTCTCTGAGTGCTTTCCACCAATTTCACCTTTCCTTAAATTGATTTCTCTTTCCTTCTGTATACGGTTGCCTTTCATCTCTTTCCCAATTTCTGCCGTTTTTATTGTCTTATAAAGACGGTAGGGATTGCATTCTGCACAAGTCCTCAGTTCTGTTCCTCTCCCTTCCTTGGTCTCCCACCCTCTATCTCTTCCTCCCTTCCTCCCTCTCTTCCTACTTCTCTTTCCTCAGTGCAACACCCTGGACTTAAGATTCTCCGCTCCGATTCCAGTAGCTCCATCTCATCTCGTATAGGTTGGACTCTCTCTCTCTCCCTCACTCCTTCCTAACTTCCTCTCCTCACCCGCTTTGAGGGTTTTTTTTTTACGTTTGAAAGACATTTGCTTTTTACTCACCTCTAGTCAGATATGTTCTATCTTTCTCTCTCTCTGCCATCTCATTTCTGTCCTCTTCTCATCTGCTGAGAGTTTTGCATTTGTGTGCAGTCAAATAGACTGCTTCAAACACGCTTTTATTTTGTTATTTTTCATAACTCTGTTCTGGTCTTGGATTGGTCCGTTTCAAGCTTGTCTCTGTCTTGCGGACTCTAACTGTGTGTACTAACCTAATGTCTTCCTCCTCTCCCCACCCCCTCCTCACCCCTGACTGTCTGAAGCCCCCACACACACCTTCACTTCCAGGCCTCACCTGGTGGATGTTTGAGTGTGTGTGTGTGTGTGTGTGTGTTTGTGTGTGTGTGTGTGCGTCTGTGTGTGTTTATGTGCATGCACACTCTTTACAACATTCCTGTGTATGTGAATCTTCATTCCACACACGTGTTTCACATTGTCTTCTGTGTCTCTTAGTGGCGGTTACTCCTGGCTATTTCTGCTGCCGAGGTACCTACCCCTTTCCCTTCCTCTCCCCTTCACTCTCTCTCTCTCTCTCTCTCTCTCCCTCGCTCTCTCTCTCTCTCTCTCTCCCCCTCGCTCTCCCTCCCTCCCCCTCGCTCTCTTTCTCTCCCTCTCTCTCTTTCGCTGTCCATCTGTCCATGCTTTCAGCCCATCGGTTCAGGCGTCTAAAACCACTGATGTCCTGTGTGTGTGTGTGTGTGTATGTGTTTCTGTGTTGTATGGGCATATGAATGGGCCTTGTGTCTGTGTATCTATGTTATGCTCTCCTCTCTCACGCACACATAGAAGCAGCAGGGCTTGGCTGACCCTGGTCTTGGTAGAGTCTGATTTATGGCCAGCAAATTCAACATGGACGCCCATGAAACAGGGCAAATAAGAGGCTGAAGGGGAGTTTTAAGGACGAGGCTGCGGTGTAATTCTATGTTGTTGTTTTTTCTCCAGACGTCCCCAATGAAAATACCAAAAGTAGCTCCGTTTCTATTTTTCATGCTATTCGAGCATTGAAGCTCTTGGTGGTTTTATTGGGTTATGTCGTTGGTAAAAAAAGAATCACCCGCTTGTCTTGTTATTGAAATACAATAAATAAACAAAACACGACAGCTAGCAGAAAAATTCACAAAGAAGTTCCTCATGTCTGATGATAAAATTTAATCAAAACCATTCTTTAAGTATTGATTTCTCCAAACCATCTCAATAACGAATACTAGCAATAGCGTGTAATCAGTAGCAGGGGAGAGAGAGAGCCGGGACCATGTGAGAGCGGGCCTCGGCCGGCCTGTGGTTCAGAGAGCTCTGGCTTCCAGTGCGGCTCCTGTTTAAATGCGCTGGCTGCTTGGTGGAGGACCCAATTACAGGGTGCACCTGGGCTGGCGCGGGGGAAGTAATTGCAGGGTGCACCCATTTAATTGACCGGGCCTTTGCTGGTCCCGTTGCTAGGGGTGATGAGTGCGGCCGGTCACGCGCAACACCGTCACTGCTGCTGCTACTGCTACTGCCACTGCCACTAGCTTCAGCCCACCACCTCCTCCTCCTCCTCCTCCTCCTCCCTCTTCTTCTTCTTCTTCTTCTCCTCTCCCTCGTTGCCTAGATGATTCGTCTCCCCCATCCCTCCTCCCACTCTTTTACCTTGTTGTTTTTTCCCCTCCACCATCAGTTAGGGTTGAGGCTTGTCTTCCTCCACACTGCCTGCCTTAAAAGCTTTCTGTGGCACTAAACTTTTGTCTATCATTTATTTGTTTGTTTATTTTCATTCCTGTACTCTTTTCTATCGTTCTCATTTTTGCTTTACTATTATCCGATTCTTATTCTAATCATTAGTTTCTCCCACCTCCCTGCCTCCTTCCCTCCCTCCCTCTGTGTGTGGCTGGCCGCTCTGGGCTTGTGTGTTCTGTCCGCTGCCCTCACCCGGTGCACACTGCTGCTGAGATGAGTGACGTCTGGGGACTCTTTGGTGTTGGAAGTGACTTCTCAATGTAGCTAATACCACAGGCATACCCCCCAAAAAATACAATTGTATATTTGTATTTACTGTTGAGATAATTGAGAGATGATGTTTCCACATTTTTTAACTGTACCTGCAGTGTACATTTTTGGCATTTGGCATCTATCGCATGTGAACACACCTTGTGTCACGTGTGAGTGAAAAATCTGCACAAATCTGCACAAAAAAATAAAGAGAATCCTAGCTGACGACACCAACTTATTTGGTGTCCCCAGTCGGGAGGAAGTGTGAATTGATTGGTCTACGGTGATGATTTGGTGCCCCGATGACTTGTTGAGAAATCTGGATGGGATGCCGCTCTCTGCGCGTGTGTGTGTGTGTGTGTGTGCGTATGTGGCTGTGTGTGTGTGTCTATTAAGGAATGGGTGCTCATTTAAAAATAACATTGTTCCTAACGGTCCACTTGTGCACAATCCCCAGTCACATGCTTCCTTGTGCACGCACACACATCCTCACTCATTTGACCCTTGACCCACCACAGTGTGCTGGTCCAAGCGCACGTGCTATCCGCTGACCTCCGTGCACGACCTCTGATGTCCTCTGCCCAGGGATGCACTGTACACCCTCCCCCCCCCCCATTGACACACACACACACACACACACACAGATCCCCCACTTGCCACACATAGCCACCTTCATTGCTTGCTATATTCGCAGCCTCCTGCGGCACCAACCACAAACTTGTATGAAAATATAATATTTGTTTTGTTCCCTGTTCTTATTTCTACTCCCTCCTCTCTTCTCTCTATATCTGTCTTTCTCCCTCTCTGTCCCTCACCTTGTCCCGCTGTCTCTCTCTCTCTCTCTCTCTCCCCCCCCCCCCCAGCCCGTGGGCGGACCAACCTGGAGCTGAGGGAGAAGTTCATCATCCACGAGGGCGTGTCCCAGGGCCTGGCCGCCTTCCGCTCGCGGGGCCGGCGCTCCAAGCCCGGCTCGCGCACCGCCTCCCCCACCCGCTCCTCCTCCTCGGCCTCCCACAGCGCCCACAGCTGCGCCTCCCTGCCCTCCACGCCGGCCACGCCCACCGCCTCCTCCTCCTCCTCCAGGGTGAGTAGCCGAGCACAGAGAGGCGGGTCGGGCCGGAGATGCCGCAGTATGACGGTAAAGTGCGCTCAGTTGTGGAAGAGGGGAAGAGATGTTTGTAGTATTGCAACACATTTTCCGCACAGTTGATTGATGACACTGTGACCGAAATGTATGTGTACACACACACACACACACCACAAACTCAATAAAAAAAGCTTGTTTGTTGTTAATGTTAACGAGCCAGATAACCCACAACCTTCAGTGTGCTCCTTGTCAGGTTATTAATATACGTTTTATGTTTTATGTTTGTCAGTAAAGTGTCCCAGTCAATACCATTGGTGTCAAAATTGTGTGTGTGTGTGTGTGTGTGTGTGTGTGTGTGTGTGTGTGTGTGTGTGTGTGTGTGTGTGTGTGTGTGTGTGTGTGTGTGTGTGTGTGTGTGTGTGTGTGTGTGTGTGTGTGTGTGTGTAAAGGTATGTGTGTGTGTGTGATTGTACCTGTGTGTGTGTGTGTACGATTGTGTGCATACTTTTTGTGTGCAACACACGTGTGTGTTGTGTGTGTGTGTGTGTGAGAGCGTGTGTGTGTGTGTGTGGGGAGCTCCTTGATCCTTGCGTCGAGGCGTCCTCGTTTTTGTTTCATTTGATGTTTATTTGTTGTTTGTTTTCTTTTGTCTGTTTGTCTCCTCCTCTTCTCCCTCATCCCCTCCTCCTGTTAACCTGGCTTTACAAATGTCCGTTCTGCGCTTCGCTTGGGGTCTGTTTGGAAAAAAACTAAAAAAATCAATCAAAACAACTATTAAATTACCTTACGCATCCGGGCTCGCACCAAAAAAACACTGCGCTGCACTTCCTGCCAACTTTCCCAACTTCCTCCTCCTCCTGCTGCCAATCCTGCACTTCCTCAACCTCCTTTCACTTAAACAATCCATCCTTCCTTCCCTCCTTGCCCTACCTCCTTCCCTCCTACCATCCTTATCTCCTTGCCCTACCTCCTTCCGTCCTTGCCCTACCTCCTTCCCTCCCACGTTCCTTCCCTCCTTGCTCTACCTCCTTCTCTCCTTGCCTTCCCTCCTACTTCCTTCTCTCCTACCTTCTTCCCTCCTTGCCCTACCTCCTTACCTCCCACGTTCCTTACCTCCTTGCCCTACCTCCTTACCTCCTTGCCCTACCTCCTTCCCTCCTACCTCATTCCCTCCTACTTCCTTCCCTCCTTGTCCTACCTCCTTCCCCCCTCCCCCCTCCAGTCCTCAAACACCCATTCTCGCGACTACGCCAAGCCCTGGCTTGCTCACAGTAAAACCCCGACGACCTCCAAGTCTAACTGCTGCCCGGATCAGGCGGCCCCGGGGCCCGAGGTAACTGAGCGACCCACCCACCCCCACCCTTAAAACCCTCCCAACCCCACTAACTCCCCCACCCTTAACGCTAGGCCTCTCAGACCCGGTCAACGCGCTTAAAACCGCAAAAACTCCCACACGCATACTTGTAAAGATACACACACGCATACATGCACAGACACACACACACAAACACACACACGCACGCGCATAAATGCACACACACACGCATACATGCACAGACACACACACACACACTCATAACTGCACACACACACACACACACACACTCATAACTGCACACACGCACACGCACACACATGCACAGACACACACACTCATGCATGCACAGACACACAAATGTTTACATGCACAGACACACCCACGCACAAACTCACAAATTCAAGGTATCCCTTTAAGATAAGCTTGTGATGGTTATTATTGGTTCTAAATGGTATTGTCTTTTTTTATATTGGAAATAGGTGTTTCCATGACTACTACAATGCTGGAAATGTTTTAAATTAAATTCAGAATTTAATAATATATTTTATGCAATTTACTTTAGTGCACATTGTACCTGGCTGCATTGCAATGCAAGACGTAGACATGCCTAAAAATGTCCCTCATTTTAATATAAAGGTTGTCTATGGAGTGTGATGTGACTATATTAGGTAATTCAAAATTTTTACCTAATGCGTGTATATAGTCCGATACAAAAACTACAAAAACGGGTTTGTTGGAGAAAATATTTTATTTATTTCCAGTAGCTACCGTCATCAACTTGTTCAATGGTACAATATCACTTGCAGACAGCCAGGTCTAATGCCGCTTTTCCACCGACAGTATCAACTCGACTCAACTCAACTCGCCTCGACTCGACTCGGTTCCAGGCGCGTTTCCATCTAAAAAAGTACCTCTTCAATGTGGGCGGGTCGTAGAAAAGAACCTCTCTACCATGGGCGGGTCGTCATTAGGTTTTAATCACGGGAGACGCGATTCCCGGGAAATCTGAATCTGATCAAGACTATTTCCTGATTCCGGGGAAAGGTTATGATGGGAAATAAAATAAAATAAAAAGCGCAATGACTGCGCGTCTATTGTTGTCATACGGTAACGTTGATGGAGGCAAAACTCGAGCCCTAGGAAAGGAACGACACTAAAACGAAACAGCGAAACGCTGATCCTCCGGAGCCGGTCCGTGGACTCCAGCCACGCCGGACACACACAACCACGCCCGACACACACAACCATGCGCAGCCTAACTCTAGCCCCGGGGAAGGAGCGACACACACGGCGAAACGCTGATCAGTGTCCCCCTCGGGAGCGGGTTCGTGGACTCCAACCACGCCGGACACAACTTAACTTTGAGTGATTATTCCCATTTACAGCCGCTGGCCAATCAGTTACCAGCAGCCTGTTTACGTCACACAAAAGTACCTACTCCGCTCGCTTGGAACCTCGACGGAGGTAGTACTAAAAAAAAAGTACCCGGTACTAGGTACCGGGTACTTTTTTTGCCAATGGAAACGCAAAAAAGGCGTGTCGAGTCGAGCTGGTACTGGCGGTGGAGAAGCGGCATAAGAGTCATTGTTTTGGTCATGTTGAGAGTGTTGGTGTAGCAGTGTGTAGCTGGGGCCACCCGTAGTACTGGGTCGTCAGGGTCCCTGTAAACCCTAGCACCGCAGTAGCGCTACATCAAGCCATTGAGCTAGCAGTAGCGCTGTGCTGACGTGTGCCGGGGGCCCTCCTACAGGGGACGGCGGCGGGCTCCAAGCTGAAGAGGCCCACCTTCCACTCCAGCCGAGGGTCTCTGACCGGCGAGAACGGGGGCTCCACGCCCACCAGCGCCAAACCCTGCCGGCCCGGTGAGAAGCCCGTCAGAGCGTCCTAACGGTGTTACTGTAGAACGAACGTCCCCGCTTGTTTTACTGCAGTGATCCTTACAGGCTGAAGTTAATCCCTAGCTTTTGTTTTGTTTAGAATTTATATTCAGTTTTCATACAAACTGCACAGCTTAGCTTATCGCTAGCAGGGCATGTTAGCAATTAAAAAAAAGAAGACTAGATTTAATCTCCTGCACTCTTTAGTCTTGTTTGGTGACGGTTCACTCAACCGCCCTCTCCTTCCTCCTCCTCCTCCTCCTCCTCCCACAGACCCCAAGCGCGCCGGCACCACGGCGGGCGCCGCCGCCGCCAGCCGCGCGGGGAGCCGGGCGGGCAGCAGGGCGGGCAGCCGCGCCAGCAGCCGGCGGGGCAGCGACGCCTCGGACGCCTCGGAGCTCCAGGAGTCGCGCTCGGTCTGCTCGGACGCCTCGGACACGCCGCGGAGACCCGGCGCGGCCAAGCCCTCCAAGATCCCCACCATCTCCAAGAAGACCCCCAGCCCCAAGGGCCCCTCCTCTCTGAAAAAGTAGGCCCCCTACCGGTGGGGGGGGGGGGGAGGATCACAGACGACGACGTGACGAGAGAAAAAGAACGAAAATGGAGAAAAATAAATAAAGAATGATCCGCACAGAATGATGGATGATGTCGCAGTGCACCGAGGGAGACGTTTGTTTTCCCCTCCAGTCGTGTTAGGGGGGTCAGAGTGGTCCGATCCAAACCTCTTTCCATAGGGCTGTTATGAGACGCTGCACTAAGACACGGGGGGAAGGGAGGGCCGGTGGTGTGTCTCATTCTCTCCATCCCCCCCCCCTCCTCCTCGCACACGAAAACAAACCAAGGGTTCAGGGCCCGTGCGACCAGAGATGACGAAGAGGACCTCCCCGTTACGAACCCAATCCAGATGGCCTTTCCCGGGACTCTCTTGGTGTCCTGTGATCCAGAAAGTTCACGGGGATCGTAACGAGAAAGGTCTCCCACTGAATCCACACACACACACGCACACACACGCACGCACACACGCACGCACACACACACACACACACACACACACATCTCTGAGCGGGACGGGAAGCTGCCTTATGTCCCGTACCAGACCTCTGCTCAGAGAAGAGAAGACAAATACGTGTTCCCCCACTCTACGCCTCTACAACAGTGATACACAGAATACACACACACACACACACACAAACGCACGCACACGCAGACAGACTCTGAAAAACATTTGAACAGAAAGAAAACCCTCACATTTCTGCCCTGATGTGGTGAGGTCGGCGGCTTCCACCATACGGCCTCCCTAAAATAAACGGCCCCGCCGACACCCGGGATGGGAACGCTTTGGGGTTTTTACCCGGTTGTGTCGGGGCCGCGACGCTCCTCTCACAGATGGCAGATGGGACGCTGCTAAAAGAACCCATGTCACGACTGGCTGTGCTGAATTCCCCGGCTCTGGTCGGGGTGAGCGGACCGGGGAACCAGACACCCACAGCATACCTGTGGTGGGCGGCGTCAGGAGGAGAGGAAGCTTCCAGAAAGGAGGACGCTTCACTTCCTGCCAACGCCGAGCATCCCCCTCCTGGCCACTAGAGGGCGACACCTCTGTGAACCCTCGGACACCGGTGTGATCAGAAGGGGGCGGGCTGGCTTCGAACCGGCAACCCCGTGTTTTCTAATGGAGGTGTCAGCCGCTCGGCCCAACAGCACATCGGGCACACGACGAGACGAGAACCCGACTCTGTCCGAAGAGTGTGACCACCAGCGCACACACACCAGCCAGCCGTCCCCTCAGCCCTCGTCTAGTGCGTCGCCCCTGGCAACCAAGCACACACACACACACACACACACACACACACACACACACACACACACACACACACAGACACACACAGAAGCGTGTACAAGTAGCTGTGTGTATAATGTGTGTCACTGGCATGTGTTACTGAAAAACTAAAGGTCACTGACTTGAGTGACTGACTTGAGTCACTGTATGCAAAACCTTTGACAAATGTTCTTTTTTTTGTTTGGATTAGTTTTTTTTCGTCTTTGTCATTGTGTCGTTCTGGTTTATTTATAATCCAGTTGTACTTTTGTTATCCAACTAAAACTAAAGTATCTAACTAAAGTTACAAATCTATATTTATTTTTGAGCTCCATATCATATCAACCGTTGCAGAGAGCAATTAGTATTACAAATCAAGAAAACATGTTTTTTTTGTACAATGCAAATGTATGGTCTGATCTGCTCTTTGGACATATTTTGTGTGTAAATGTGTTTTCACGTCATCCTAATGTTGCATTCGTCGTAACAATGTTTTTTGTTATTTTGGATGATATCTATTTACCAGATCATGACCAAAGGGGTTTGCCCTTGTGAAGAAAAAGAAAACTTCAAATGTTGATTGACGGGTGACTTTGGCAGAGCAGGGCCAATGAAAGGGGTAACTTCCTTTCTCATGTCCCGCCTTCCCTAGCATCTCTCCCTATAGGTTCGTTTTTTTAAATGTCCCATTTGATTGGATGGGACCCCCGAGATTGTCTGTGTTGTCATCTCGACGCAAGAGATGAGGTTTGTGAGAAAACCTTGAAATGAATTTATAGCAAGGAAGAATGCGAAGGAAAAAACATCTTACAGTGATTTTTATTTATTTATTGTCCCGGTGAAGCAGGGGTCTTGTTTCCGTGCAGACGAACCCTCAGCCTTTTGATGCCGTGCTATTTTCTGTGTGACAACGTTGGGGAGGGGGGGTGGGGGGGTAGATGAAGTCCATTGTGTAAAACAAAAAACTAAAATTATAAACATTTTGTTCTGTTTTTGTATTAAAAAAATATGCTTGCAGTAAACATTCTCTTGTCGTTAATATATTGGGGGTCTTATGTGCTGATATTAAAAGTTTGTCTCGTGAAATCACTTCCCATATAATAATACAATTTGGAAGGAAAATGGTGTTTTTGATTCATTTTATTAAAACGCGTTTTTAATTGAATTGATAGACTTGTTGTGTAAAAGGAGAATATGAACACATTCTGAGATCAAAATCACTGAACAATTGTACACATGCACTACGATGACTAGGCCCTACGATTTTTACATTTTTTAAATTATAATTCAAATAATTATGAGTAAAGTGTGTTACATTGGAAGGAACATAATATGGTTTGAATTAAATTAAGAATGGTCATAGAATGTTGGACCCCAAACTTTCCCCCATAATTCATACTATAGCATATTTTTTGTGTCGTGCAAACTTTAGTGCACTAGTGCACTAGCCTGTGAATGTGTGTTGACCTAAATTGTGTGTTTGTGTGTTTTCCCACTGGTTGATGTCTACTTGAACATGGCAGGTTTAAGAGACCAGCTCTCAGCAGCGACCGGACGTGGCCTGGTATTTGGGGGGTTTCTAATTGGCCTCCACTGAGATAAGGCCACGTCCTGTGCATGTGTGTGTATGCAGCGGGACAGTGTGTGTGTGTGTGTGGGGGGGTACTCTAGGTAAAGGGGGCTGCTGTGGTGGGTTTTTCCTGAGGGATGTCCAGCACTTGTTCCATCTTGGGTAGCCTACATAAGAACAAAACTCTAAGCGTAAACATCCTTATCTTTTCCACCTGGTTTAAAATGGCTGACAGACAGGGACGGGGTGTACTGTTTCCTGTTTGGATTCAACTGGTTCCATGGATATGATCTGCAGCGCTCTCTGACATTTTAAGCGCTGCATTAAAGGACACCACAACACCAGTACATAGATTTGCATTTGAGACGACTGTAAGACAAACACATTGCATGCATTACCTGTGATTGGTTGACATGGTTACCTGGCCACCTGCTGATTAAGCATAAAAGAGTGAGAGAAAATTGATGGAGTCAGAATCAGAAAACAAAGGTAAATTATGGAGAGAATAAAAAATAGGACGAGAGAATAAAAACTGAGAAAAAGAGGACAAGAAAAAAGATGGAGAGAACGAAATTCAGGAAGAAGGAGGAAAGCAAAAAGATGGTGAACAAAAAATCAGTTTAAAAGGATGAGGGAAAATGATGGACGAGAAAATAGAGAAAGAAGATGAAGAAACATGATGGAGATGGAGAAACAACATTTTGAAAAATGACACATATTCCGAACAGTCTACACACTTTATTCCAATGTCCACCTGCAGCAAAGACAAGGTTGGGTTTCTCCTCAAGCAGCTTGGTGGTGAATTGCCCCATGGTATTACAGCACTATTTGATAAGCTACATTTGGCATCAGAAGTGTCCAACAAACATTTTTTTTTTAATGTGTTGGGAAGAAAAAAGCCCTTTCAGGGTTCAGCAGCCTGCACTGCAGTGTGCCTTGTATCACACACCCGGAAACGCCAACACTCACCCTCTCTCTCTCTCACACACACACACACACACACGCACACACAGCATTACTAAAAATAGTTTACTAAGACTAGTTTAGTTAGGGTTAGACTGGTAAACATTTTCCACATTTATCACATATCCCTTAAAACTAAGATGCTTATTTATCTATTCAGAAAGATATTTTTCTTGGAAGTGGAAGAGGCCTCTACTACACTTGTCTAATGAATTCCAGAGGTCCTCTGAGCACACACACACACACACACACACACACACACACATGCTATCAGCTCCATATCTATACGCCTTTCTCCTTCCCGATCTTAGTCTACCATCTTAAAACTCCCTTCCTCGAGTTGCAAGTGTCATTCATATCCTCCCTCTCATGTAACATAGAATAAGACTCAGTCTCCAAAAGAGGAATTTGTAGTCTCTCTCTCTCTCTCTCTCTCTCTCTCTCTCTCTCTCTCTCTCTCTCTATATATATATATATATATATATATATATATATACAAATATAGTATACTTATATGGTGTAATATAAGGCTATTCATTAGGATTATTTTATATCTCACACAGTTGCTCATCGATTTTGAATGCCTAAATATTGAGTGACATTGATCCACAGTGAGAGGTGGTGTATCTATTGAATGATACTCATTTAACAATCAATTAATAATACAGAAAACCCTTCTTAGATACACATTCACAGGTTTAATTTCCCATGTTACTGGGCCCTGGATCTCTTCTCATCTCCTCTCCACCTTCTCCTCTCCTCTTATCTCCTCTCCTCCCCAAACACCTTCTCCTCTCCTCTCCTTTCCTCTTCTCTCCTCCTCTCCTCTTCTCTCCTCTCCTCTCCCCTCCTACCCTAACCTCCTCTCCCTCCCTCCTCCTCTCCTCTCCTCACCTCTTCCGTCCTCTCCTCCTCTCCTCTACCCTCTCCTCTTCTCTCTTCTCCTTCTCTGGCATCTGCGGTCCTAACCTCTGATGTCCAGGGCGTGAAGCAGTTGGAGCGCAAGGCGGCATTCCCAATTCCTGATGTGTGGGAACGCGTGGGATGAGACTCGGGGCGGTCAGCACGGTTTGCACGGTTTGGTCAACATTATTCGTGCCTCTTTTAAAGTACCTTTCAAAGTTGACCACAAGCACTATGGGCTGCCTTTGAAACCTAGAATGCACACACACACAAACGCACGCACGCACGCACGCACGCACGCACACACACACACACACACACACACACACACACACACACACACACACACACACACACACACACACACACACACACACACACACACGTCTGGCACTAACTCACTAGCCCTGCTGCTATATTTGAATTCTTCTTTCCCTTCCAAATCCCACGACAGAAATACACCGCCGCCACACCTTGTATGTTCGCAGAAGACTGGACGGACGCTTTGATTAATTATCGGACGGCGCAACAGGAAGCAGGCTTTAATGCAGCAGAACCCAAACCCAGCTGCGTCCAGGCAGTGGCTCATTCCGTTGGATCTCATTCGTCATCGCGTTCCAGCGAGCTTGCTGTGCGCCGTTGAAGGTAGAGTTAGTGAGGAATTTCCTTACTGTGGTACGCCATGGCTTTGTTCACCACCAACCACTGCATGACACACGGTCATGTCCAGGGACTCGGAAACAGCAGGACTTCAGCTTTTGAGTATGAAAAAGTGGCAAAGAATGCCAAGGAAATGGATGCAAATGTAAATTGAGTTGTTATGGCTGAGGGCAAAATACGTGGGGGTATGTTATACCATTTACAAAATGGCCCATCGTGTGTTCATTCAGATTCCCCAGATGGTAGTTAAGCATGAAAGAGAGACGCTATGAAAAGATGAAAAGATAGAAGGGTGGAGGCAAAATGAGGGAGGGAGAGATGAGGTCTCCCAGCGAGGCCACTAGGAGGGGCGATGGGTGTAAGCAGGGAGGGCCAGAGAGAGAAAGAAAGAAAGAGGTGGACATTCGACAAACTGAGGGATAGAAAGAAGTTTATGAGGGGAGGAGGATGGAGATTATTGGAAAGAATCTCTGTGGCTGATGCATGGGATAAAGGTAGAGGACTTCTGGAGCAACACATGCATACACAGAAGACCATCTCTCCCAAGGATTACAATCAGGAAGCACTTAACAAAAAAAACTGGATTAAGGGACACATCTGGATGTGGGTGTGAGCTCATCTCGGACGGATAAATAAATACTCAAGCCTAACTGGATAAACACTCGGAGTGATCTCGGATGGTTCCACTCTGAACGCGGCTTCCTGTGTGGGATTGTGACCCTCAGCCGTCCGCAGAGCGAAACCCTAGCAGGTGTGATCTAATGCTTCCCTTCTTTTTGAAGTCTGAATCCTACCCCAGTGAGCCAATCTAATGATACGCCTCTCCCGTTTCAACACAAGCGCCCCAGTGCCTGTGCTCTTAAATTAAACTCGCCGTAGTCCTCCCTTCAAGTTCCCGGTACTTCAAAGGAGAGCGCAATTTTCCAACAAGGGGTCAATGTTTGTCTATATTCAAACACATCCCATCGGCCTCTCTTGTAATCATGTCAGCGCACTCATTACGTCTGCGGTTTGCCGTGCCATCGCTAGACGCCCGAGTCTGAGCTGTGTGCACGAGTTGAAGGTGAAAAGGCAGCAGTAGGAAAGAGTGAGCAACCCGACCGAGAGGTAAACAGAAGCGGCTTGGGCCAGGTAAACATGTCTCGGCTGCGGCCAGCTGTCTTCTAAACAAGCCGGACATAAATCAACAAGGGGTAGAACGTAGGTCCTCGGTGCCTTCGCGCAGAGTCCTGGAGTATTATAGGCTGCTCTGGGCAGCTTCGGGTGGGGGGGGGGGGGACAGAGAGGAAAGTCAACGTTGGAGACGCGCAGACGGTCTTTTGCGTCTGATGTTGTGGAGTTTATTTGGTGGAAACCTGTGGCGCTGTTCAGAGGGATTAAGGAGAGCCCTGAGTTAGTAGCGGGGGAACAACGAATTCTCTGCTGGGATAAAGAGGAGAAGAAGAAGCGTCGCAAGCCGAGTCAAGAAGGAGACGTGGGAGACAAGGCAGACAGTCAAGGCATGGGGTCGGACTATCCTTCCTCCCGCCGGACCGCGGGCGACTTTGGGAGTTCTAGGAGCCACACGCACGCTTGCTGCAGCTGCAGCAGCAGCAGCAGCAGCAGGAGAGCCAAGGGTCTCCGCTGCTCCCCGCTCCTCCAGCCCAGGACCCTGCTCCTGGTCCCCCTGCTCCTCCTGCTCTCCCTGCCCCTGTGGAGCCAGCAGGCCGAGGCGGTGGTCCACTCCAGCTTCAGGCGGCTCAGCGGCCGGGAGAAGAAGGAGATGCAGAAGGAGATCCTGTCCGTTCTGGGCCTGCCGGGGAGACCCAGGCCCCACCCACCGCTCAGGCCGCCCTCCTCGGCCCCCCTGTTCATGCTGGACCTGTACCACGCCGTGTCGGCCGAGGGCGAGGAGCAGGGGAACGACATCCTGGGTAATAACGGAGTGAGGATGGGCGTGGCCGATGGGCGGGGTCACGTGATCCATGGCGTGCTGCCGACCCTCAGCACGCACACGCCGCCGCTGGGGACGGTGGTCAGCGAGGCGGACACCGTGATGAGCTTCGTCAACCTCGGTGAGTGGTGCTGCTCACCTGAGTGATGTCACTAGAGGTGCTGTTCACCTGAGTGATGTCACTAGAGGTGCTGATCACCTGAGTGATGTCACTAGAGGTGCTGCTCACCTGAGTGATGTCACTAGAGGTGCTGTTCACCTGAGTGATGTCACTAGAGGTGCTGATCACCTGAGTGATGTCACTAGAGGTGCTGTTCACCTGAGTGATGTCACTGGAGGTGCTGATCACCTGAGTGATGTCACTAGAGGTGCTGATGACCTGAGTGATGTCACTAGAGGTGCTGATCACCTGAGTGATGTCACTAGAGGTGCTGTTCACCTGAGTGATGTCACTGGAGGTGCTGATCACCTGAGTGATGTCACTAGAGGTGCTGATGACCTGAGTGATGTCACTAGAGGTGCTGATCACCTGCACCTACTTTTTTGGTATAATACCACAACACATCTAATCACAATAACAATAATATTAAAATGTGTTCATCTTCCTTATCATAATCCTCGCCAATAAGGGTTGAACTTTTGCTTATCGACTTCTACATGAAGAAGAAATTGTACATGTTGTTTAGGAATAAACATTTATGTGAACACCATTTTATACTTAGCAACAGCAGATACAAATGTATTTTGTGTAAAGATCAAATTTCAGATTAAATTTATAGATTCAGATTGATTTACGGGGTTGTGGGGTGATATTTGAATTTGTAAACAATACAGTGTTTGCATTGTATGAACATCTAACCCCTAATTTAAGTTGGAGTTCGTCGTTTCAGGACCAAACATCTGGATATGCTAATTTAAGTAACGTGTTTTTAATTAAAAGCTGGTTAAACGTCTTGGTAAAACTTGAGGGCCTAGAAATCAGAAGTCTCTGATGGTTCTGCAATAAACACGGCAGGCCTTTTACTTTCCTAATGTGGAAGGGCCCTCACTCTAATAACCACCCAGACTACACTCCAGAGACTTTATGAGCAGCAGGCGCAGGGGTCAGAACCCTGCAGCTGTAACACATTACCACCAACTAATCCTATTAGGGTACTATTACAACACAAACACAGGGAGATATTAGAGCTAAGCTTGGGTCTAATTGCTTAAAAAAGAGATTAAACACATTCATCACTCAAGTGAAAGTGTAATCGTTTAACCACAATACTGTCAGATTTTCCTCATGATAACATACACTATTCAAATATATTTTACAAAATCTGCAGCTATATTAAGGAATTCAACTTCATTAATAGTCAGTCATCAGATATCTGAATAAAGTGCAGGCGCCGATACTGCGATAATCATAATACTTTGTAATTATGTTTTATTTTATAGAATAAAAGTAGAATCTAATTTAATTCATTTAAGTACACACTTGAAACCAACTCCTTCAGAGTAATAACCAGTTTAAGACCGTGTGTTTCAGCAGGCTAACAATTTGTTCATGCTAGATTATATCCACAGTCAGGAACATTCTGGATATCTTGAATCTTCTCCATGCCATAAACACGTCAAGGCCCAGCTTATGTTTATCCTTATCAAGGTCCGAATAATTAAACTTCCTCTCCAATGGTTTCCTTCCTCTTGGCCGCTGGAATGCTGCATCATGGAAAAACACTTTGTAATAGGTTTATTCAAATTTAAAATTATAATAATGAATGAGTGGACTGATGTTTAAAAAAGTGTCTGGAGATGCATGAGAGTGTAGACTGTCAGGTTTAACCTTCATTCCTGTAATAATACAAATGGCAATTAATTTATCTTTAGAGATATCAATACCCTTTATTAATGAACTTCAACTCTCATCTTAATGACTTCATTAACCATAATCAGTTTGTGTTTTCTGTTACAGTTTGATACAGTCTAGATTGAGGGTTAAATAGGCAATCCAGTTTAAGAAACAACCGAAAAAGAAATAATAATTGCATTCTGCCATTCCCTTTCAGTCAGTATTTACCCCAATATGTACCCCAAAACATTTATGGAAGCCAGCAAATAAAGGTTTGGCAGAAAAGCATTCAACAATGAAACATGTATCATAGATTTATAGAATCCCATGTTCCATGTGTATGTATTGAATCAAAGGTGTCCAATGTTAGCCTGCATTGTATGAGTGTGTGTGTGTGTGTGTGTGTGTGTGTGTGTGTGTGTGTGTGTGTGTGTGTGTGTGTGTGTGTGTGTGTGTGTGTGTGTGTGTGTGTGTGTGTGTGTGTGTGTGTGTGTGCATCGCCATCCACACATCTGTGCAGGGGAAGACACAGCTGGTTAGAATTACATGTCCCAGTGACACAAGCGGAGAGCGTCAGAGACGACGGAGGAGATGAAAAAAGCGATGGAAGATGCAGGTCTATAAATACAAGCCAGGGCTGTGATTAGTGGTGTGTGTGTGTGCTGCACAGCTGCAGCGGTCAGAGCCCTTAGTCTCTCTAATTACTGTACTCTGCGCCATGTGTGCGTGTGTGTGTATGTGGGGTAAAGACACTGTACGCTGCTTTAGTAAGTGTATGGCGGATGTGTTACTGTATTGTAGGCTAACCTTAATATTGGCCTTTTGTTGTGAGGGAATCCCTGATTTCGGCAGGGTTATCATATTAGACACAGCAAGTTTATAACATCCCACCCGATAAGGAATTTCTCCAAGCATTCGTGTTTAAACACAACGCCAATAAACAAACTAATTGCAGGGGGTTCCCTTGTGTTCTGTATGTACAGCGTAGCTCTTGAGTTCACTGGAGTGAAAAAAAAGAAAGAAAAAGAAACGAAAAGCGATTATGCGTTTATACATCATGGATGTATATTAAAAACGTGGAGCGCGCCAGAGTTGCTCGAACCTCTAGGTTTTAGTTTTGAGAAGTGTATGCTGCCACCTTGTGGTCTGATGGGGAAACGTCTAATTAGAAAAACGTTACACGTTTATGTAGATACACCCAGGGCAGTTGCTAGGAATTCTGGGCCCCCTGAAAGAATATCGGTGTGTGTGGGCCCCTCTACCCCATTCATTGCCACCTTAAATGTTCTTGTTTTTCAGTGTTCTTGACGGTGCCTGGTGTAATACACCCAATTTGTTTCCTTTTTTACATTTAACGACTTAACAAGTCAGAGTATTATTATGTAAATTATGTAATATTAATTGTCTTATTCTCATTTCCCTGATTTGCAACACGTTATTACACCTCTGATTGCAAATACATTTTAACCATTAACCACTCAACAAATAGGTGTGGGTATTTTATTGTATTTAACAATCAAGCACTGATATGCAAAAAACAAAGTGTCCTGGCTCAAGATAGTCCACAGGTAAATATGTAGCATTTAACTTAAATGTGCAAGTGAAACAAAGAGCACATAGAATACGTTGTTGTAAAACAAATATCAAAAACAACAACAAGCCTCATCTAATCTCAATTAAAGTTTAAATTGGATTGTTTGTTCACTGTAAGTCTCATCGCTCACTCACTTCCGATGAGGAAGAGAACCATGGGAAGACCAAGGCATGTGCACACATAGCCCCCCCCCCCGTCAACAATCGCGCCTGCAATAGCGCTCGTCCGCGATCCAACACCCCCCCCCCCCCCCCCCTCGGATTCATTCATATGAATATATGTTAGTTCAGTGTATGCATAATCATTTTGTCATAGAGGCTACTGGGGGCTGTGTGTGGGCCCTAGCGGGCTGTGGGCCCTTATAATTGTCATAAACTTTCCCCCCTATACAACGACGCTGGATACACCTATAAGATATAGATACGCCTACATTTGAGCCTATAAATGTCCCATTTTTCGATAACCAAACCTCTTATAGCATATCAATTAAATGAGTCAGTTAAAACCTCTTGAAAAATCATTAGTAAGCAACAGGTAGACATGTAGGCCTACCAACTATATCTGACCAGATTAGCACAGAAGGCTGCAAACAAGGTTTGCATGGATACAACCCATCTACTTTCAGTGGAATTCAAGCCGCTCCCTTCTGGTCGTAGTTATAGATACCCAAACGTTAGGACCAACCGAGCAAAGAACTCATTCATTCCCATGGCGATAACCCAATTAAATAAGATGGGGGGAGGGGTATGATTAGATTAATATTTGTAGTACTGTGCAGTAGTTTAATTTATTTATGACATAAGGCCTTCTAGGGAAGTGCAATACATTTTACTGTACTTAATTTATTGATGTGTGTATATTATGTGTGATGTAGATGTAGACATCTAGTGCTGTAGATGTCTAGTTCAATGTCTGTGTTGTGGATTATATGTCAATATGCCTGTACTGTACAACAAATTGCCTCTCGGGGCAAAAGTTGAAGTTGAAAAGTTGAAAAGTCTAAGTCAATGTACATTTAGAGCACACATCATCATATACTGCTGTATACTCCATCAGAATGTGAATGTGTTGTATTTCAATCACCTCTTCCTCCTCCAGTGGAGCAGGAGAGGGATCTGCTGCAGCCCCGCCCCTACTGGAAGGAGTTCCGCTTCGACCTCACCCCCCTCCCCCAGGGGGAGACAGTGACCGCTGCAGAATTTCGCATCTACAAGTTCCGCTTCGACCTCACCCCCCTCCCCCAGGGGGAGACAGTGACCGCTGCAGAATTTCGCATCTACAAGACCCTGACGATGGGCCAGCGGGCTAACCGCACCCTCCATATCTCCGTCTACGAGATCCAGCGAGACAACAGACACAGGTCGGAGCCTTTCAGAGACGGGTGGACACTGGGTTGAGGTCAGAGCAGGGGGTCAATTTAAAACAATATTGGAATTATTTTCCTACAGGCTATGTTGATGGGTTATTTAAATTATTCGATTAGGATTAGGAATCAATAAGGGTGTCTTCCATACAATGGTAAGACATCCGGTTTTTAGGCCCCTATAGCAATGAAGGAAAACCAATAGGCTCTAATCCTAAATAATGGATTTTCCACTAATGTGCTTCCAGTCCCAGAGAGCCTGAACTGGTTCTGTTGGACACCCAGTCTGTCCCTGCCGGCCAGGAAGGTTGGCTGGCCTTTGACGTCACCTCCGCCTCCAACAGCTGGCTCCTCCTCCCGCGCAGTAACCTGGGGATACGGCTCTACGTGGAGACAGAGGAAGGTGGGTCTCGTGCCAGACATGTGCCATGTTGAAATTTTGCTCACAAATGGCGCCCTATATAGTGCACTGTCCCGGAGTCAATCCATCCAGGGAATTGTTCACTATAAATTCTGTTTTTCTGGTCCACTTTGGCAGAAAATGATGGCTATATTTAAAGAGGATAACGCTATAGCTAACAGTGGATACAACTCAAGCCACTAGAGGCTGCTCATGGGATAACTTGCAGTGCAGGTTTAAAATATGTAGGGTGAGTGCAGAAGTGTGTTTTAAACCGTGTCTTTGTCCCCGCAGATCGGTCCCTGTCCGCAGGCTGGATCGGTTTGGTTGGGCGCCGGGGCCCTCGCTCCAAGCAGCCCTTCATGGTGACGTTCTTCCGAGCCAGCCAGATTCCCTGCCGCCCACCGCGCGCCCTCAAACCAAGCCCCCGCAAGAAGAAACACAAATACGACCTGCCCGTCCCCAGCATACATGGTACGGTAATTAACATGGCCATTTGTGGAATATTTGTCTTCTGGTGGTTACCCCACTGTTAGTCACCGTTGGTCATTAGCACAAAAAAAAACAAATGAATAGACATTATTTATTTTTTAATTAACAAAAAGCAGTAACAACAAATTCATTGTGATTCTGAAATGTTTCCAGTATGAATACACATCATCTCAATGTGTCACTGTATCACAGTTATGAAAAGTACCTATTTTAAAATGCTTAAGTGAGGATTTAAATAAAATCACTTTTAAAATGCAACATAAGCATGGATGGAAAACTAAACAGATGTTTGCGTGTCAATTGGTCTTCCCCTGGTTCAGATCACAGTCACGCAAACAGTGGGCTTCAGGCGTGCAAAAAACACGAACTCTACGTCAGCTTCAGTGACCTCGGCTGGAAGGTGGGTCTGATTATTATTAGCAAACTATATTTTACCTAACCAAAGTTTGCTATATAGCTGGACTTACTTTGTTCTTAATCGTAAGCTCTGATATGGACTAAATGAAGCCATACTTAATATCAGTCATTCATAGTGACGGTAGAAGTGCTTTACCTTTGTTTCTTTCAGGACTGGGTGTTGGCCCCTACAGGCTACTCTGCCTACTACTGTGATGGGGAATGTCTTTACCCTCTGGGCTCCTGCATGAACGCGACCAACCACGCCCTCATCCAACAAGTGGTCTGTACCCAATCCACCACTCACAGGAGAACCCTTCACAACCATTACTTTGGAGTGGAAAAGTGTTGTTTCGGTTTAGTTTTGGTTCAATAAAGGTGATATCGCTCTAATAAAGGTGGGATCACAATATTGCTTTGATACTTTGTAAAAATGCGCTTCGATTTAGCCTCAGCCATTGGAGAGCAAATTGTTTGTTCAGCGCGATCTTGGGTAGTTCCCTTTTTGCTAGGTTTGCAACGTGGGCATGAAACTTCTTCATTTAGCAAAAATGTAAAATGACCTTTTGGCCACTGCAAGATTATTTCAGTTCCTCCTACCAAAATAAATATTGTTTCACTTTAAAGAGACATATCTATATTTTTGTAACATCTAATGTGCTTCTCTCAGGTGCATCTGTTGAAGCCCGCGGAGGTGCCCAAGGCGTGCTGTGCGCCCACCAAGCTGAGTCCCATCTCGGTGCTCTTCTACGACGAACACAACAACGTCATCCTCAAGAAGCACCGCAACATGGTGGTGAAGACCTGCGGATGTCTATGATACCTCACCACGCCCAGCCCCAGCCCCCAGTAGCAGAGGTGTTCGGTATATGTTCTTTAAAGGGGACATATAATACCACCAGGTGTGAGTGGGATTAGCCGTTGCAAGCCGTTTTGAAAATGTGCCACTTCTGACATCACAGGTAGGCGTGTCCACCTAGTTGTATGACGGATAGATGGGCAACGTTTGCTACAGTCCACTGGGTAGGCTGGTACGCTGATCTATCCAGCACACATCTAGGTGGACACGCCCACCTGTGATGTCAGAAGCTGCACATTTTTTTAAAACGGCTTGTAACGGCTAATCACACTCACACCTGGTGGTATAATATGTCCCCTTTAAAGGTTGTTGTACAGGCTGAAATGAGGTGGAATGATTTATAATGGTAATTATAATGAAACCCATTTACGCTCTGAAGTGCTAAACTGGTTTGAGAGGAGGCAGTTGCTCTTCACCTCTTAGCGTTGCGTTAGGAGGTCCTCTGTAATGAAGCTCGGAGATGATTTCGATTCTCCGAGCATTGTTCTCAAATTCTCATGGCCATATGGCCATGAGGTTTAAGCCCCTTATTTTGACTATAAATTCATCGAGTAGGATATTGTATTGTTGGACATGATGTATAAACAGCTGGATAATGGCATACTGTCCACGCAATCTCAGTCATCTTCGAATACAGGGTAGGATAGGATCATTCAAGTGACAATGCAATTCTAAAATTTGCATTAAGAAGTGCACTCTATCTGATTCAGATGTTTCTCTTGTGACCATCTGGAAAGATTGGATAGGATCTCTAGGGTCAAAGGTCAAATCGTCAGTTTGTTTGATGTAGCGTTTATAAAGAGTGGTACTGCATGCATAGCATAGCTGCCTTGAAGATTTATTTAGGATTTACTATGTTTGCCTAAGCTGATTTAGTTCATCTAAAGATATTGCCCTTAAGCTAGAGTGGACAGTTTAACACTGTACTGTGTGATGAGACAAGATACAAGTTTGTGTGTTCAAGTCTACCCTCCAAGCTATCCAATTCCTGTTTTAAGTGAAAGTAAGACTTCCTCCATCTGCGTAGTTTTTATAGCCACCCTACACATGATTTCACAGAATATTCTGGTGACGTCTCTGATTTTATTTGATATATAATCCTATTGTTTCCGAGTAGGAAACATCAGTTTTGTCTCAATACTGTAAATATAAGGCCGTATACAGATACTTTAGTTCCAGGAAAAATAATGTTTGGTTGAATAGACCATATTTGTATTGTTTTAAGTTTTTGCTAATAAAATAAATAATTATATGCTTTTTCCAATATTTGATGCCAGGCTATATTTTGTACATTTTTCACATTTCACTCAGACTAACTTGATATACATGGTAGCATATGACATTTGATTTCAGTCACTAAGATTCCAGAACTTCCTGTCTGGGATTAATTAATACCTTCCCCATTCAATTACAACACCAAATATAAATTGACTTTGATGTTACATTTTCAATGTCATAATCAACCTCTAAATTGTGATCAGCTGTCCCACTATTACAAAAGGTGCTTTGTAAAGTCATAAATAAAGGGTCATTGTTGTAGTGTTACTTTAAATACATTGCCGTTTATTGAAAAGGGTAAAAAGCAAAAAAATACATCAGCAGTGGAAACTAATTAGTTAGCCTTTTATACTTCACTCGCATGATGCTGCGCAAGTTTGTATATTTATATCTATATATAGATATATAAAAAAACAAAATGGCTACGTCTTGGCATTTGCTTGAAATGTCATCCTAAACGTTCAGTTCACGTCTGTGAATTAAAATTAGTTGAAATAGTGATTTAGAGTCCACAAGAAGGTATACGTGCATAGTTCTGGAACCAATATAATTCTTTTTTCCTTAAGCATGGATCCTGAATGTGGCGAATGTCCACCCTTACATTCTATCCCTAAGTCTTGCACCATGAGCCTTATTCACCTAATGGCCAGAACAATGATGTTGAGTAGTAGAATGAGGCCAGTCAGAACAACGGTTACCTCAGTCCATGGGGAAAGGGTGGGCAGCGGGAGTTGCATGGCAGGGTGGGCAGGGGTGCAACATTGCAACAGTGAGGCATGGATGAGCAACACTCAAGGTGACTAGGTACTGTTGGCATGACCGAGAGGAAAGAAGCAAAGCGGAACCAGAGCCTCTATTTTTGCGCATTGTTCGGCCTGGAAAGCCTTGGTCCAAAAATGCTAAAGACGTTCAAACATGGGTGTTCTTTGTTTTGTCCACAACTTGTATTTAATCATTTAAAAAAAGCACAAAGAATTTAGCTAGTGGTTTGCTGTGCAAGTCCAGGTTCTTGATGCAGGATAAATGACAATGTTCATATTCACTCAAACACAAAAATTACACGCCTCTATAATGATGTGTTTTGGCCTGACCTAAATATATTTTAAAGGGGGTGTGGCGGCTGTTTGCTTTGTGGCTGGTCATTAGCAGTATCAGGCAAAAGTAACCGTTCTGTTCGTTATGGACTATTGTGTGACACAAAGCAGATAAGCTGTTTTGCTCAAAAGACAAATAAAAAATAACAGATGCTGGTTTACTCAATAGTGTTCTTTTCCCAACATGCACTGACACACAACATATGCATCATCACCGCTGAATAAAGCCATTCTGTCCATGATATTAACAAACACAGGGGTCCCAGAAGTCACCGTTGGGGGATCTACTTTTTCCATCAAGTCATCGTCATTATGTATCTGTAAGGATAAAAACAAAAATGCAAACAAGTAAGAGACTTTCTGTCCAATAATCCTCTTTAATTCAAGTTACATGGAGGCAAGGCGAGCTTAATCAAAAGTGGCATTCATCCATTCAACTGATCAATTTAAATACCCCTCAGGGAGTTAATTTCATACGAGGGGGATGGGGGCATAGAGATCCAAGTTGCAGTAAAATATATAACCAGCTGCGCCAAGACATAGCTGCAGTTTTCTTCATTAATGCAAGGCACCGGTGTCTCTCTTACCCATCACTGGGGCAGGGGACTCCAGCCTGTGGCTCTCCTAGGCCTTGACGTCCACCAGCTCCGGGGGCATGGGGGACTTGGGGTGTTTGCTCTCAAAATGCTGCTTGAAGGTCTTGGGGTCTGGCATCATTGTCTGGAGGGAGAACAGCGGGCAAGTTTTAATTCACCACACAGAGCGCCACTTAATCATGATGATGAATGGGTTATTAACCACTGTATCCCTCCGGGTCCAGTACCCAGCCCAAATTGCGCATTGTATTGCCCACCCAGATACATTTGCATGGTGCTCACGGATACTTTAGGAAGGTGCCTTAAAGCGAGTGAACAGATTTGACTGTATTTTGTCTCAACCGATGCTGAGAATGTGACATGTCTGGTAGCATACAAAAGCCAATCACACAAATTATACCACCGAGAGCCGTCATTAAAAAGGCATAGTTGGAAAGGTCACTTATTTTTATATACCTCTATATATTTGATGGTCACAAACTGCTTGTAACCAGGGAGATAAGCATAGATATACCAAGTGCAATCCTCAATACCTAACATGATGAACAACATTATAATATTAGAATAAATTCCTTCTTAATAAGAAAAACAGACAAACAAACTCGTGAGACAGTAGCAGTGAAAAACCTGTAGCCCTATAGAACTCACCCTGCAGACAGGGCAGGTGTGGACCAGAGCTGCCATTGCTGATGACTTCTGCTCAGCCAAACCGCCCTTCTTTTTATCTGAAGCCTTCTTGGCGTTCTTCTGCTGGGACTGGATCTTTTGCTGCCCGCGAGCCATGATCCTAGCTATGATGGGAGAAGCATAGAGAGATTACAAACTGTTCGAGCCCTTGAATAACAATATATTAACATAACACCAGTCACATGGGAGTGCAATTGGTACGAATGTATTTTTATTTGGGATGAACTTATAATAAGTTATGATACGTCTTCGGTGGCTATGTACTATTGAGGTGACTAGATCCCACACATATGTGTTGCCCTAGGAATAGCGGGGGCACTGTAGTCATGAACAATCGATATCTTCGGTTGAAACCCAACACACAACAAATGGTTAAGCCAACAGCCGGCCTTCTAGGTCAAGATTCAGATTGGAGTTCAACTTCAACCTTAATACTACCGTCACACCAAGTGTTATATGAGAAGTGTTATCGGGTTACAGATAGTCTTCAATACGCCAACACAAGCAGACATATATTACGGATCAACTTATACACATGGTTCGTTTAGACACGTCTTCTTCCACACGGTGGCCTCGCTAAGCTAGCTCCGTTAGCCGAACGCGCGACATCAAATAGCGCTCTTCTAAAGGACGATGTGGCCCGCACGTACACTAACATGAAAACCCTTTCCATAACGAGTGGATTTTTTGACACACAAAATAGTGCTTTCCCTTGAAAAGTATACCAAACGTGATTCTGAAAATGTACCTTGTATCTCGCTCGATTTCTTTTCTTCTGTCGCTTCCTTTTACTGAGACTTTTCAGAGGAATCTTTAGAGAGGGCATTTGGCCACCTCATTATGCTGTACATCTACAATAAAATATACAGCGCCATCTAGCGCCGCCGCCATATATGGCTTTCAAAATACTATTAATACAAGTGCTGAATAACCACTCGTCTACTGCATTTATTAAGAAAAGCGTGAGCTGTATTGTCGCCTATTATACGTTTTTCTATATTCGTACATGCAAATATTCCATATTTATTGTAACTGGCAGGGGACAGAAGTAATGCTATCAACATTTGGCAATATATGCATTTTGCATACATTATATATTATATTGCATATTGTGTGTGTGTGTGTGTGTGTGTGTGTGTGTGTGTGTGTGTGTGTGTGTGTGTGTGTGTGTGTGTGTGTGTGTGTGTGTGTGTGTGTGTGTGAGTGACGGCTCGATGTACGTGCATGGTTTGAATTTCCCAAACTGGATGAAGAGACAGCAGGGGACGCTGTTGAGCACAGAACGGTCGCCTGGCCGCTCCATAGACGACGTCTACTTCCAGTTGCCCGCGTCGGTTCCATTTCAAACTGTTGGCCTCACTTAATTAAGTCTACCCGTAGGTAAAGTCCTACATGTCTGAAATAGGCTTGTTTGTGATCACCTGCAATAGCATGAAGGGTTTAGCTATGGTTGAGTATGCTGGTTTCCCTATACAGAATTTCATATTCAGTGTTTGATTTTCAGTGAATGTGAGGAGATACCCTGGTCTTAGTGTGTCTCTACTGTCACTGTGTGTGTGTGTGTGTGTGTGTGTGTGTGTGTGTGTGTGTGTGTGTGTGTGTGTGTGTGTGTGTGTGTTCGTCAAGCTGCTATTATGGGATGGGTCTGCAACTTAGTGAGTTGATGAATGTTGATGAATGTGGTTTATCAATGTTTAGATTTGAAAAGGAAGTGTCCAGCAATATGTCCTTAATCTTGCCTCTGGTTCATGATTCCAATACTAAACATGGAAATCAATGAACCCTGAGCGTTTTTCATGAGGGTAAAGTGGACTAATATGAATTGCAAAATATTATTGTCTTTATACAGGTTTCTGGATTATTAATATTGGTTCTGACTATTGGGGAAACTGCCATGTACATTAAGTTTGTAACTTACCTGTGTGGTTCGGTCCACCTGATTGGTTGAAAGGAAATGATATAGAACTTCTTGCTAAAGCTGCTGCTTAAGGCTATAATCTTAATGTTGTTATGGCTTTTAGGTTAATATAGAATAGTACATTAACCATATAGTAAGATCATCTACTCTAGTACTACTGTGTAATAGTGTAAAATGTAATGATACACCAAATAATCGTGACAACACGTAAACGAGCAGGTAACCAACATTTATTGACCATTATCAACTTTACAATAAAACCAGAAACATCTGTCAACATTAGCAAAATAAAGAACAAAACTCAATCCAATGTATTTACATAGACAAAGCAGATTCAGGCTCACACACAACAGATAAACAACTGCTTTGTTTGAACCGCAGCGGTGAACATAGCAAGCCTTATGTGTTCTCTTCTTCTAGAATAAGGTACAAATTAAAATTGCCTATGTTTTTTTTATATTTTCTTTAAAACAAACAAGACGGAGCTTTTTTTTTTAATCATCGAGAAGGTCCTCTATAGTACACCACAAAATACTGCAAATTTGGGTTAAAATATCGGAATGTAAAAAGTCTTTTAATTTCTGATTTCTTTTTTTTGTATTTTTTTTTTGTTTTGTGTTTTTATTTCGTTTAGTTTTTTTTTAACTCTTCTATTGAACAGTCGGTTCAAGTGGTGGTGGTGGTGGTCTATTATCGCTGCTCGAGTCCACTGGAAGGAGGCATCTTGAAGCAGTGGCAGTGGAGGAAGAAGGGGGGGGGGGGGGGAGGGGTCGGGAGGGGGTCGGGGGTGGGTGGGAGTGCGTTTTCTGATGCCCCAAAAAAAGATGCTTTTTTAGCTCCTTCCACTTTCCATCCTTTCCATGGCCCGGTGTGACGAGGGCAGAGGGACTCCCGTCGCTTTAAATCCATGCTCCAGCGTGGCGAGGAACAGACCCACAGCACTAACACTCAAAGAGCTGCGTCCGGATACTGAAAACCAGGGAAGTGAATCTAGTGAATCTAGTCTGCCGTTACCATGACAAAAGTGGCACGTCGAAGGAGTCTCTCACATACATGTGTATATATTTACATATACCCATACATATGTCTACATATACACATATATATAAATATATATATATATGCTCTTTAATTTTTCTCTTTCTTTTTTGCTCTCTCTCTCACTCTCGCTCTCACATGAAAAACAGTTCGTTGAGACACAGTTCACTCCGGTACAATCACTCTTTGTTTTCAGACGGGGTGGCACTCGGGCTGGTGGTCTCCTCCGTGGGTTTTGTGGCCTCAGGTGCCGGAGCGGCCTCTTCCTTGGCCTCCTCTTTAGGGGCCTCCTCCTTGGCCGGCGCTGCGGCCTCCTCAGCCTTGGGGGCAGCCTCGGCCGCGGCCGCTCCTCCGGCCGCGGCCTCCTCCTTCTTCACCTCCTCCTTCTTCTCCTCTGTGGCGGCGGCGGCGGCGCCGTTCTCAGCCGGTTTCCCCTCGGTGGGGCTGGCGGCGGCGGCGGTGGTGGCCGCCTCGCCGGCCGGCGCCTCCTCTTTCACCGCCTCGCCGCCCTTCTTGGTCTTCTTCAGGTTGAGCTTGAAGTTGAAGGACTTCTTGAGGGAGAACTTCTTCTTCTTCTTCTTGGGGGTCTCCTTGGCAGCCCCGGCGTCCGCCTTGGCCGCCTCGCCGTCAGCGGCGGGCGCGGGCTCGATGGCGTCTCCGCCGGCGGCCGGTTCCTTGGCGGCCTCGGCCGAGCCGTTGGTGGCGGCCGTTTCTCCATCGGCCTTGGCGGAGACCTCGCCGTTGGTCTTGACGTGTCCATTCTCCTGAGGAATGAGATAAAAAATGGCATTGATGTAATTGATGACTTTTCTGTTATTCTCTAAGAACCCCTAAAAAAAAAATCGAACTTCTTGTTTAGAAAAATACATGTTCATTCACTAGACATAAAGACAATAAGAATAGTGTGTTTTCCATTTAGACAAGAACCTAAAACGTCGTCGTTTTCGTCAATTAACCACCGTGTCGCCAGGCGAGCTCGGAGGCGACGCCTTGTAGTAACGCGGTACGGCGATAGGCGGCGGTCGCGCTGCACAAACCGCGGAAGGCTCGCCATCAGACGCCAGACAGAGACCGTCTTCCAACAAAGAAAAAGGTTGTGGCAACCGATTTAATGAAGTGAAGTCGGCAACTTCCCTTATCGCGATGCATTTAAAAATGAATCAACAGCTAAACGAAACCTCTCCTCTCACATCCGCACAAAAATGCACAATAACAAATAAGAATCAATTCATATGACATTTCATGGTCCCATCAAAGCGAACCGTTCTTGTCTAGACAAGTTGGGTTACTGCTGCAGAAATTCACAAACGGCGTGTGATTCTAATTTAAATCAAAATTAAGACTTTATTTTGCTAAACAGGTGGCCGTGCATCAAATAATAGGGCAACTAGGCAGACGCCTGCCTACGTGCGCCCTGCCGTCCTCAGACCGCCCCCTCCCCCTTCATGAATGACACCGTGAACATCGTTGGGGGCTTTGGATAGGTAAAATCGCCGAACCCACCCTAGCTCCAGGGGCTCAAATACCGACAGCGATTAACATTAATCAATGGAATCAAGTCTTATACGGTGAGTAATTGTTTGGTGATGTTAAATATGACCGACATTCTCGGTTTCATTTCAAATCGGATCCTCCCGCGTCTGAAACAAGTGTCTGGCCACACGGTCATCAGAGGACAGGGCAGCTCATCGTGTGATATCAACCCCAAAAAGTCTTAAAATTCACACCAAAACAAGGGTAAAGGTGACTTAGTAAACACACATCACCCACTGTATGTTTTTG